>NC_137967.1:5502273-5559773 GCF_963924665.1 Micromys minutus | reverse complement strand
TTCCAACAAGTGCTTTACCGCTGAGCCACGCCCCCAGCCCCTCACTGGAGGATCCAAGGCAGGGGCTCTACTGGCTGAGCCACGCCCCCAGCCTGCTTTCACTTTTTATTTTGAGACAGGTTTTCACTGTTGTCCCGGCTGCCCTTGAACCTACTCTATAACCTAAGCACACTGTAAGCTTGTCATCCTCCTGCCTCGTGCCTATGAGGATCTGAGATGCCAGGCCCGTACCACTAAATCTGGGTGGGTTTAGGGTTTTTGAAATAGATTCTCACTATGCCTCTCAAGCTGGCCTTGAACTCCATCTCCAAAGAGCTGAGACTACATGCACATATCACAGGCCTGGCTTCTAGTGTGGTTTGATAAGCACACAGTATTCATGTCCTCCGGGAGAGACTAGTGAAATGGCTGGGTACCCACACTCTGGGTGCTGTGCACTCGTCGCATGGGGAGCTGGGGAGCCGGGCAGAACGGCTCCGTCCTAGAGCTCTTGCCTTGTTTCTGGTCCCAGCACTAAACCCAGCTCACTTCTCAGTTCCACGTGGAGATGTTCGTGCCGATCTTCCCATTGCTCTAGATTCAACCCTTGTGATTTGTTCTTAGAAGTGGGCCTGCTGGCTTACAGTTCAAGATCACAGAAGCACTACCCGGTGGTGTCATTTGGACACTATCTGTGCCCTGTGCATACAGGCATGTGTGCAAACACACACATACACACACCCTCAACATACCATCTTAGAGACCACACACATACACACAACATACCCTCCTTAAAGACTACACACACACACACACACACACACAACATATCCTCCTTAAAAACTACACACACACACACACCCTCAACATACCATCTTTAGAGACCACACACATACACACAACATACCCTCCTTAAAGACTACACATACACACACACACACACACACACACACACACACACACACAACATACCCTTCTTAAAAACTACACACACACACACACACACACACACACCCTCAACATACCATCTTAGAGACCACACACACACACACACACAAAACATACCCTCCTTAAAGACTACACACACACATACACATACCCTCAACATACCATCTTTAGAAACAACACACACATGTACCCACTTAACATAACATCCTCAAAATCTACACACACACACACTCAACACATACCATCCTTAGAGACCATGCACACACACACACACACACACACACACACACACACACCATTGCCCGATTACTGTCTTGTCAACTTGTCTTCATGACCACCCTTGCCCCGCCACCATTCCCTTTGCATCCTCAGCACCCAGAGCAAGAGCAGTGAGCAGTAGGCTCTCGGCAGACATCCGGCAGACATCGGAGAGCAGATGGGAGGCTGCCCCCAGCTCTTCCCTCTACTGAGCAGGGCCCTTGTCCCCTCAGCGCCCGCTAGGGAGAACCTGCATGGCTGAGAGATTCCCACCACCTGTTCCCACAGTCGCCTGGCCTGGGGGTGCCATGCAGAGGGTGGGGCAGGAAGAACCAAACAGGGCCCTGGGGACCCTAAGAGTATTGACAGGATTCTCTCTAGCATGTGACCGTTGTGGTTACGTGTGTAGGCCTGTGGGAAGAGTCTCTAACACAGATCAGGGATAATAAGTGGTCCCCGTAGGCTGAAAGGGGAATCTTCTCACTCGATTTTATTTAGATTGATTGCCAAGTTTGTGATGCTGAGGGCGGGGCCCGGAACATTTTGTTTTTCTTAAATCTGCAATTTCCCACTGGTCCCCAGTTGTCCGAATGGGCTAGACTCCACAACCTAATAGAACATGTGTCCCCAGGGTTACTCTGGTCTGGCAACAGACCACCAGGCCCTGGAGAAGTTGGGGTGTGGGAAGCAGAGGTAGACGACCACCCCTCTCTCCCCTCCTCTTTTCTGGAAGCTGCTCCACCTGGCTGGGCTCCTTACTGAAGCACCCTTCCCCTCCCCCTTTCTGCCCACAACCACCCTCAGATAGTCATAGTACTCACTACCTTCCTGCTGCTGTGTGTGTATGTGTGTGCATGTGTGTGCATGTGTGTTTGCATGCAGGTGGTCAGAGTTCCATCCGCTGTGTCATTCACTGAGAGTTGTCCGCCTCGTTTTTGAGACAGGGAGTCACACAGGCTTAAAACTCACCAAAGCAGCTTAGCCGGCTACCCGGCCAGTCCCTGTCTCTGTTTCTCTGTGCCGGGATCAATACTGTGAGCGGCAGGCCTAGTCCTTTATGTGAGCGCTGGGTATTGAACTTAGTCCCCGTGTGCGCATTCACTGTCCCCAGGCCTTGCAGAGGGGCTCCATGATGGCTTCTTCCAGGGAAAGGTCTTAGGACCATGTGTACGTTTAACTCGCCAAATGCAGCTGCCTCCACAGAGGCTCCATGCGGTCCTTCCACCATGACCACTGGAAGGAAAGAGAAGGTTCAAAGGCTGCCCATTTGAGGATGGGCTCACAGCCAGCATCCCATACCTGGGAGTGAGTTACCCAAGCTCCTTCTCCACAGCCATGGCGAAGGAAGGAGTTTCCCCGCACCCTCTCTGTGAATTCTGCATAGGTGTTTTACAGCGGGGTCTCGAAGAAGATTGTGAGACACTTAGACATGCCCCGTATGTGACACTGAGCTCTCGGTAAGGTGTGGAGCTCAAGAACTGACTCAAAAGGCGGAGGCAGGAGGATTGCCAGGAGTTTAAGGCCAATGTGGGCTACATAGTGAGATTCCATTTCAATCAACTGATCAATCAATTTTACTGAGCTTTCGAAAATAGGAGGAACTCCAAACGGTTCCCTAGTGTTAATATTTTAAAACTTGCCAGGGACGGGGTTTGGCAACATGCTCCAGCTGTTAAGAGAACCTGCTGCTCTTGCAGAGGACCTGGGTTCCATTGCCAGCACCCACATACTGTCTGAGAACCTCCTAACTTTAATGTTCTTTTCTGACCTCTGAGGGCACCACACACACACATGGTACAAATACACACATGCAAGCAAAATACTCATATGCATAAAATACTTTAATTGTTTTTTTAAAGAGTCGTTCTTGCAGACCTATGTTCATGTCTGAACACTTACACAGCCACCCACAACCACATAGAACTCTAGCTCCAGGAGGATCTGACGTCCTTCTTTGGCCTTTGTGGGCACTGGACACATGTAACGTACATGCATACATGCCAGCAAAACACCATACACCTAATAATAAATATTTCCTTGTTTTGGGTGTTTGTTGAGACAGGGTTTCTCTGTGTAGCCCTGGCTGTCCTGGAACTCACTCTGTAGACCAGGCTGGGCTTGAACTCATAGAGATCCACCTGCCTCTGCCTCCCGAGGGCTGGGACTAAAGGCACGCACCACCACCCAGCTATAAATAAATCTTTTAAAGAACCATTTCACAAGGAACGCAACAAAAATACTGCCCATGCTTCTTTCTCAAGGCTGCTCTTTGTGGGGAATTTAACTTCTCTGTGACGTCTTGTTTTCTAAACGTTTGCTCACTGAAAGCCTCCGATCCGCAGTCAGGAGAAGTAACCAGAAACAGCCAGTGCAAAGCCCGGCATGGTGGCAGAGGTCTGGCTTCACAGATGCTCAGGAGCCTGGGGCAGGAGGACAGCCATTTCTCAAAATAAAATGTAAAATTATGGTTAGCGTATAGCTCAGTCGGACTACCCCTGCCTCAAACCCCCCAGGTACTGAGTGTGGTCAAGGGTAGAGCCCCTGCTGTAGATACTTGAGACAGAGGCTGTCATCTGGTCTGTCTGGGAGGGGCCTGGGGAGGCCACACACCTGCCTCCAGTGACCGAGATTGGGTTTTTCCTTCTCCATCCTCTTTTCTTCTCTGAGGTGGGGCTTCGTTTACCTCAGGCTGGCCCTGAACTCAGTGCACTGCAGAAAATAATCTCGAAGCCCTGGTCCTTCTGTCCCCACCTCCTAAAGGCTGAGATGACAAAAAAGTGCCACCACGATTAGTTTATAGAGGGTGGGGGATGGGACGCCGTGAACACTTCACCAACAGAAGTTTCCCAGCCCCCACCCCTGACATTCTTTAGTGTGTGTGTGTATGGTGTGTACAGTGTGTATGTGTGTTGTATGTGTGTTGTATTTGTGTGTGTGTGTGTGTGTGTTATGTGAGTGTACATGTGGTGTGTGTGTACATGTGGTGTGTGTGTGTGGTATAGGGTGTGTGTGAATGTTTATGTGTGTGGTATGTGTGTGGTGTATAGGGCATAATGTGTGTGGTGTATGTGTGTATGTGGTGTGGTGTGTGTGTTGTGTATATGTGGGAATGTTTTGGTATGTGTGTGTAGTGTGTGTGGTGTATGTGTTTGTGGTTTGGTGTGTGTGTGTGGTATGTATATAGTGTTTGGGGGGGATGTTGTGTGTGTGTGGTGTGTGGTATATTTGTGTGTGTGGTATATTTGTGTGTGTGGTGTGTATTTGTGTGTGTGTGGTGTGTGGTATATTTGTGTGGGTGATTTATTTGTGTGTGGTGTGGTATATTTGTGTGTGTGTGGTGTGTGTATTTGTGTGTGTGTGGTGTGTGTATTTGTGTGTGTGTGGTGTGGTATATTTGTGTGTGTGTGTATGGTGTGTGTATTTGTGTGTGTGTGGTGTGGTATATTTGTGTGTGTGTGTGGTGTGTATTTGTGTGTGTGTGGTATATTTGTGTGTGTGTGGTATATTTGTGTGTGTGTGTGTGTGTGCACTTATATTTGTATTGTGCTCATATAAGTGTGGAGGCCAGAGGACAACTTCAGACACCATTTCTCTGGTAGTAGCCACATCCTGTGAGGAGTCTCTCAGTGCCTGATGCTCAGCTGTCAGGCCAGGCTCCCTGGGTAGTGAGCTCCAGGGATCCCCAGCCCAAAGTGACAAGCACCTGCCACCACACCTGGCTTTTTTTTTTTTGTAATGGATTCTGAAAATCAAACTCCGGCCCTCCTGCCAACTGGGCAAGCGTTTTGCCAACTGTGTGTAGGGGGAAGGGGGCTTAAATAGAGTTCTATTTTGTAGCCCAGGCTGGCCTGTAACTTCCCATAACCCTCTTGCATGGTGGGTCTACAACCATAATACAGCACGCCCTTCCTCTGAGTTCCATCCTCTCCATCCCATGCCCTGGCCCTGGAAACACTGACCGAGAGGTTCTTCAAACACAGGCACCTTCCTCCTTCTGGGGTGCCCTTCCCCACCAGCTCATCTACCCATCAGTCCCCATGTGCTCCGTGTCCAGGGACATACAGGGCCCACGCCCCACCTCAGGAACATTGTGGGAACTGCCCAGACCTCCACTTCATCCTGGGTAAAGTGAGGCTCACAGGTCCCCTGTCAGAGCTACTGAAAAGTCTGGGGGTTTGGGACTAGGGGTGTGGTTCAGTTGTGTCCTCAGCTACAACAGGACAGTGTTCATCCCCAGCATGGCAGGAAACAAAGCCATGGTGGCCCACACCGTTTATCCCATCTCCACGTGTGCAGCGTGTCCATGTGTGAACACCTGGGACTGTGGTGTCCGCCTGAGGACCATGCACTCCTCCGTCTAGACCTAGGCCCTGAGACTCCACCTCCATGAATGAAGTCAAGGCCTGGAGCCATCTTTGCAAGCCTGTGAATTCTCCTAGTGAGGAGAGGAAGGAGGAGGGGACCCACCAACCCTGCAAGCCCTTCCTCAGCACAGACAGAGCACTGTGAGGCCCGAGAGGGTGAAATACAAGGGTGACTTAGTCAGGAAGGGGAATTAGAGCTCAGCTTTTTCAGCACAGCTCCTCATACTTCCTAGTTCACAGCAAGCCCTGGCCACAAGGGAAGGAAAAGAGGAAGGGAGGGAGGGAGGGAGGGAGGAAGGAGACCAGTCCAAGCCTGGGTGACTAAGTTGCCAATCTGGTGCCAACACATGGCCCTAGCCATGTGTTAACCACTAAAGAATCCTGTGGAAGAGGAAGGCACCTTATCAAAAGATAAGAGAAAAACACAAGAAGCTGTCATTGAAACAGCTGGGAGTTTTATTTGTGTGTGTGTGTGTGTGTGTGTGTGTGTGTGTGTGTGATATGTGTATGTGTGGGGTGTAGGGGTGTGCACTGTGGGTGTATTGTGGTGTGTGTGTGTGTGTATACGTATGTGTATGCATGGTATGGGCATATGTAGATGTGTGGTGTGTATGTGGGGGAGTGTGTGGGTATATATGTGTGTGTGTGCTGTGGGTGTATGTATGGTGTTTGTGTATGATATGTGGGTATGGTATGTGTATATGTGTATGTGTTTGTGGTATGTGTGTACAAATGTCTGTGTGTGTTGTCTGCATATGGGTTGTGTAGATTTATATGTGCGTACTTTGTGTGTGGTACATTGTGTGTATGTGTTGCGTGGGCATACATGTATAGACCAGAGATTGGTATCAAGTATCTTCTTCTGTCCCCTTACACCGTTTTTACATAGTTCACTTATATGGCTAGATTGTCTGGCCACCCAACCCCACGGGTCAGCCTGCATTCCCAGTGTTGGGGTCACAGATACACCAAGATTCTTCTGTGGGTTCTAAAGATCACACTCAGGGTGTGGTGGTCTGCATGGCCAGCACTTAACCGAGTCAGCCAGCTCTCCAGCCCAGCATCTTTTAAGGTTAAAAACAAACATTTGTGTCACCAAAGCTAAAAAGGAACCATAACTCATAAGCTTGCTCAACTTTTTTCCCTGCCTCATTACATTCAGGACGCATGAAAACAATTTATCTTAATAGCATTAGGATGAACGGTCCACTTAATCATTTTCCTACCACAGTTAAATTTTTAATAAAGGATCTCCTGATAGTTTGTTTTCTTAAAAGCCCTAGCAGAACACAGTGTGATTCACTCAACTCCAGTCCGTTATAGACTGAAGGAAGTGTGTGGTGCTCTGAGGGGCCAGGCTACAGGAAGGGCTGGGGCCAGGCTCCCTTGCCTGAGTTTCCACTAGGTCCTCAGCTCTTGCAAGGAACCAGGCAACAATCAGCAGGTCCTAAAGGACTAAGGGGATAGATGTGGCTAGCTGGGGCCTGTCATTCTAGACCCTGGGCCTCCCTTTCTCTTTTGTCACAGCAGGGTTGAACAAGAGGTGGGGGGCTCCCTGCTGCAAGAGTCATCGCATGGTGTCTGGCAAGTTAGGGTTCTCCTGAGGAACAGAATGGATGGATGGATGGATGGATGGATGATAGATAGATAGATAGATAGATAGATAGATAGATAGATAGATAGACAGACAGACAGTCAGACAGTCAGATTGATAGACATTCAGACAGACAGACAGTTCAAGAGACAAACAGACAGACAGACGCTCAGACAGATGGTCAGACAGCAGGATTGTTTAGAATGGCTTACAGCCCGTGATCCAGCTAGTCCAACAACGGCTGTCTACCAGTGGAAAACTCCAAGAGTCCAGCAGTTGTTCAGTCCACAAGGCTGGGTGTCTCAACTGGCCTTCAGTAGACACTGGAATCCTGAAGACATTAATGCTGGTGAAGGAGGGGACTTGCCAGCGAGAGCAAGCAGGCAGAGAGCATGCTTCCTCCTCCCGTGTCCTTTGTATAGACTATGTCACTCGAGGCTTTCCCTGGGGACAGATGTGGACAGGAGAGACACACTCCTGACTTCAGAGAGACCATCGTATGATAATTCATGACCCTCTATGGGGTAATTGTGGCGCTTCCAGCCTCAGTGCAGGGATGGACCTCAGTACCCCAATACTGTCTGAAACAGATGCCAGCCTCAGATGTCCTCAGAGGCAGGTGTGGCCCAGATTAAAGGTGGGTCCGTGTTAACACTGGATCTTCCCACTTCAGAGGTCCAGATTAGAAGTAGGTCTTTCCATTTCAAATGATGTAACTAAAACGAAAAAGAAAACTAGCCCTCCGAGTTGTGCTCAGTCATTTGAGTCTTAGTTAATTCCAGGTATAGTCAAATTGACAACCAAGGATCACAGTAGCTTTGTGACCCTGACCCCAGTCTGGGAGGACATCAGGAGTGCTCCAGATGGCATTGGGGTACTGAGGCCCATCACCCCAGCATGCTGCGGATGCCACAGTTACACCATTATAGATGACTAATTACCATACTATGAGCTCCATGAGGTTAGAAATGTGTCTGTCCTGTTCATATCTGTCCCAAGGGAAGGGCCAGAATGACATAGAACCTCTCAAAGCATCCAAAGCATCCATCAAAGCCAGTGTGGTGGCACCTGCTTGGGGTTCCAGGGCAACCAGGGATGTTTGGCAAATCTGTCTCAAAAAAGAAAGAGAAAAAGAAACCTAAGAAAAAAGATAGCATTTGTTTGTCTTAGACAATGTTCTCTTGCTATGAAGAGACACCATGACCAAGGCAACTCGTAGAAGAGAAAACAGTCAATGGGGGTGGCTTACAGTGTCAGAGGTTTAGTCTCTTATCATGACAGCAGTGCATAGCAGCATGTGGGCAGACATGGTGCTGAGAGTTGTACATCCTGATCAGCAGGCAGCAAGGAGGGATGGAGAGACAGACGCATTACAGACAGACACTGGGCCTGACCTCTAGTGACACACCTGCTCCAACTAGGCCACACCTGCTCCAACTAGGCCACACCTCCTCCAACTAGGCCACACCTCCTCCAACTAGGCCACACCTCCTCCAGCTAGGCCACACCTCCTCCAACTAGGCCACACCTCCTCCAGCTAGGCCACACCTCCTCCAACTAGGCCACACCTCCTCCAACTAGGCCACACCTCCTCCAACTAGGCCACACCTTCCTCCAACTAGGCCACACCTCCTCCAACTAGGCCACACCTCCTCCAACTAGGCCACACCCCCTCCAACTAGGCCACACCTCCTCCAACTAGGCCACACCTCCTAATCACTCCAGCAGTGCCACTCCCTAAAGACCAAGCCTTCAAGTATATGAGCCTATTGAGGCCAATTCCTGTTCAATCCACCACAGTGTTCAAGGGCAACCACTAGAGAGAAGAGGCCACCTATAAATTCTAAAGCAGTAGAGGAGAAAAGGAATCATAAGAAATCCAATCCTCAGGAGAGGCAGAAAAGGATAGGCGCAAGCATTGTAGAAGTAATTCCTGTGGGCTCAAATGAGTGAAGCTTCTAGAGTGATTGCCTGTCACGCATGAAGCCCTGAGTTCGATCTCCAGCCCTGTATAAACCACTCCCTTATAATTCCAGCACTTTGGAGGTAGAGTTCAAGGTCTTCCTTGGGACACAGTAAGTTTGATGACCTTGTCTGAAACTCATAATCTTGCCTTACTGAACTCATGGCAATCCTCCTGCCTCAGCTTCCCAAGTACTGTCTGCCACTGGGCTTCAGTCTCTGGCATTGTCACCCATGCTGAAAGATGAGCAGGCAAGTCTCCAGCATCTCTGCTGCTGTCTAGCAAGGGTCTGTGTTGGTAACTTTTCTCACTGTTATAACAGAGTATCTGACAAAAGCGATGTCAGGGTAGGGGGTTTCTCTGGACTCTTGACCCATGGTTCTCTGGGTGCTGTCCAACAAGTCAGTAAAGGCAGAGTCGGGAGTGGGGAGGCAGCTGGTCACACTGCGTTCAGTCCCCGGGAGCTCAGCTCAATCTCTCCTTTTATTTAGTCCGGAACTCGCCGGTCTGTAAGAGGGTGTCACCCACATTCAGGATGGGTCTTCAAATCCAGTCTAGAAACCCCCTCACAGGTGCACCCAGCGTCTCGTCTCCTGAGCGATTCTCGCTCCCATTAACTGACTGCATTCCACATCACCGGGCCTATTCGCCTTCAAACCTGGCTCTGCCACCCCAGCACTGCACTGAATGCTGCGCATACAGACCTCATTACCACGGCCTCCTCACGGTCCAGACAGGAACATGGCATGTCAAACCAGTGGCAGCCAGTGTGACGGGGCTATTAAAAGCTAAGTCATAAGTGGGACCATGTGGAGTAGGTGAGTAAGCAGATACCAAAGATGGCTTTCCTGGGGGCTCCAGAGGATGCAGGGACCGTCTCAGGAAACTGCCAAGAACTCAGAGTATAACCAGTGAAGGGGACCTGTGTCTGTCCCTGACTGGAAGGGAGGATGCAGAGAGAGCAGGGTGTGTTTGTGTCTGTGTCTGTGTGTGTCTGTCTGTTTGTCTGTCTGTCTATGTGCCTGTGTATTTGTGCCCGTGCACACTGAAGTCACTGCAGTCCGAACTGCACCTTGGATAACTCTGGCCACCAACTGCAAAGGAAGACATTGGGGGAGGGGAGGAAGCAAAAGCCAAAATGCAGGACAGGCATTGATCATGACCTGCTGAGCTAAAGATTTAGAACAAAGCATCCCTGTGGGATTGCAGTCAGTACTCATCTGACCGCTGAACAGAGAGTCTCACATACGACAGGCAGGTGCTTTACCACTGAACCACACCCCGTCTCCTTACCGGGGGATTCTAGGCAAGGATTCTATCACTGAGCCACACCCTCCAGATATGGGCTTTACTGATCTCCCAGCATTTCTCTATCTAATCAACTGGATTAAACATCAGTTGGGATTGATGATCCCAGCACACGCCTGTGTTCTCAGCTACCTCGGTGGCCAAAGCAGGAGACTTGGCTTCAAGTCGAGGCCTACAAAGCAAAATCCTGTCTTGAAAACCTCCAAAGTTTAAAGTTTAACCATATATAATTTTGTAGACATAGAAAAGTAGATTGAGGGCTGGAGAGAAGCCGGGATGCTTAAGAGCACTTGCTGCTCTTCCAGAGAACCTAGGTTCAGTACTCAACGTCCAGTTCCAAGGGATTTAGCGCCCTCTTCTGGTCTCTATGGGTAACACACACACATACACACACACACTCACTCATAGACACACAGACACACATACACACACTCACACACAGACACATATAGACACACACACAAACACAATACTCTCACACATACTCACACACGAGCACAGAGGCAAACACTCGTACACACAGCATTTTTTTTTAAAGAGGAGGAGGAGGATGAATGGGTGTGTTGAAAGGCTAACACAGCTCAACTCCTGTGTCTTCCAGGCTTTTCTTTCCTTGCTATGTATGTCTCCTTAAAAGGAGCACAGATGACACCCCCCCCCCACCAAAAGGAAAAAGGGGCCTGTGAATGCTTGTTTCGTTCATGGTTCTCACTTGGTACCAGCCTTGGCAGTGTGTCTTGAGGGGCCATCCTTCCTTTTCAGCCCTCTTCTCTGTTCCTTACTTGAAATCTCTATCCAAACTCCAACCACTTAACGTACCACAGTGAGAGTTCCTGAGTTTTCTTCTTAAGGGCTATGATATGGGTGGGGTTGAGACTGGTAGCCCAGGGTGGCCTCCAACTCACAATAATCCCCCTGCCTCAGATTTCTGACAGCTGGGATAAATTACACACATGAGTCCCCATCCTCTGCTCTCTCATCCCTCCTCATCTCTTCCCCCTAAAACCACAACAGCTCCGAGAACCATCAAGGAGCCTACGCTGTTCACTGTCCTCATGAAATGTGCTTCTGACTTAGCGGCACAAGTAAGGAGGCGTGGGTGTGACTCTGTGATCAGATAAACCTGAGAGCCTTCCAGGCTTTAGGTTCCCCAGCACCAAGAAAAAGTGGGTGTCCCAGACAGAAGTTCTGAAAGGGACTGCTTTCAAACCAATTCTGCTGCAGATGGGCAGTTCTGCTCTCAAACCCAGAACCAAGGCTCTAGTGGGTGACACAACCACACAGGCACCTCACACCCATGAGGGATACAACCAAGACGCCCTCCAGAGCAGGTAGCCCTGATCTGAACCCGGGGAAGATGGAAGAGTCGGCCATGAGAGGTGGTAGGCTGGTGCTTAGAACAGCAGATACATACATGCTCGGAGGCAGGGGTGAGCCTGAGGTTCTGCAAAGCTCGTCAGAGTGTGTGACACGGAGGAAGCGTGAAGCAAAGGGAAGGCGATGTCCACGAAGCACGAACTGCTTCAAGCCAGGGCCTTGGCTCCTTAGGGGAGCTTGAGCTAGGGTGCAGTCAGCAATGCCTGCTTGGCATGCAGTAAGTGCAGGGTTGCAGCCCCCAGCCCTGCTGCTTAAATCACACACTGGAGCGGGCCTGGAATCTCAACACTGGGTGGGAGCAGAAGGATTTGGAATTCGAGTCACCCATGGGTATGTGTGAGTTCAAGGCCAGCCTGGGCTACATGAGACCCTGACTCGATAATTTTTTTTTTTTTTAAGTTTGTATGGGACATCACTGTCCCCTGGTCATCTAGGTAGGCAGCTTGGATGGGGTAGGAGAACGTATTGTGCCAAGCTGTGAGTAGGGAAGTGTCAGGTTTGTAGGTCTAAACACCCTTGCAGAGGATGGGTGATGGGGGCGGGGTGAAGGTGGAGGCAGTGGTAGAGGGGAGGAGACAAAGAGTTGAAACACTAGGGGCGGGGCTTCAGGGCTGCCTTCTGCAGGTGCTGCTCTGATGAAGGATTTGGGTTAGTGGGCCAGGGCTCTTCTCCCTAGGGTGGCATGCCCTCAAAGCCCATGAGGCCCACGCTCAGGGTCCTGATGTGAAGAGAAGGCTCAGGAAGCTCCAACAGCGTGAGGACATGTTCACGGTCTCTCGTCAGCCTTCTGCGGCCCCCGCTTCCTGAGGGATTTGACCCTGGAAGAAGGTCAAGTGACAGGTCCCACAGCAAGGAAGGCGAGGCAGGGCTGGGAGGGGACAGTGGTGTTCGTTACAGTTGCGGCCTTGATTTCTTTATCTGTCCATCAAAACAGGAGGGGGACAGGCCCACCCAGCTCAACAACCAGAAAACCATGTAGTGAGCCTTTCTGGACAGAGAGATTTTAGGATGGTTGAAGGGTGAATGACAGGTGCATATGCGAAGGGCCACAGAAAAAGCACCAGTAAGTCAGGCATGGAGGCACCGGCCTGTCATGCCAGAGAGCTGGAAGCCTGGAGACGAAAAGTTTGAGGCCAGTCTTGGGAACTGAATGAAACCCTGTCTCCAAATACCAAGTGAAAAGACAGCTGGGGATGATGGTAGGGCACCTGCCAAGAATCCCCCAGTGAGGGGTTAGGGCGTGGCTCCGTGGCTATCAACCATCTAGAATCTTCCCGCGAGAGGCTGGATGTGGCTCAGTCACAGAGCCCTGTCCAGCATGTTAGAAGCCCTAGGTCTCGTCCGTAGCCCCACCCACTGGTGGCCGAGTCTCCTCCTCCTGCTGTGAGCGGGGAAAGTCCTGCAGCTCCCAGACTTGTCAGGTGTACTGACACGCGTCTCCCCGCAGGTGATCCGCACGGACACGTTCAAGCACCTCCGGCACCTGGAGATCCTGCAGCTGAGCAAGAACCTGGTGCGCAAGATCGAGGTGGGAGCGTTCAATGGGCTGCCCAGTCTCAACACGCTGGAACTCTTCGACAACCGGCTGACCACGGTGCCCACGCAGGCCTTTGAGTACTTGTCCAAGCTCCGGGAGCTGTGGCTGCGCAACAACCCCATCGAAAGCATCCCATCCTATGCCTTCAACCGTGTGCCCTCATTGCGCCGCCTGGACCTGGGCGAGCTGAAACGGCTGGAGTACATATCGGAGGCGGCCTTCGAGGGGCTGGTGAATCTGCGCTACCTCAACCTGGGCATGTGCAACCTAAAGGACATCCCCAACCTCACAGCGCTTGTGCGCCTGGAGGAGCTGGAGCTGTCAGGAAACCGGCTGGACCTAATTCGCCCCGGCTCCTTCCAGGGCCTCACCAGCCTGCGCAAGCTGTGGCTGATGCATGCCCAAGTGGCCACTATCGAGAGAAATGCCTTCGACGACCTCAAGTCGCTGGAGGAACTGAACCTGTCCCACAACAACCTGATGTCGCTGCCGCACGACCTTTTCACGCCCCTTCACCGCCTAGAGCGTGTCCACCTGAACCACAACCCCTGGCACTGCAACTGTGATGTGCTGTGGCTCAGCTGGTGGCTGAAGGAGACAGTGCCCAGCAATACCACATGCTGCGCGCGCTGCCATGCGCCCGCCGGCCTCAAGGGGCGCTACATCGGTGAGCTGGACCAGTCGCACTTCACCTGCTATGCCCCTGTCATCGTGGAGCCACCCACAGACCTCAATGTCACCGAGGGCATGGCGGCCGAGCTCAAGTGCCGCACGGGCACATCCATGACCTCGGTCAACTGGCTGACACCTAACGGCACGCTCATGACACACGGTTCCTACCGTGTGCGCATTTCGGTTCTGCACGACGGCACGCTCAACTTCACTAATGTCACCGTGCAGGACACGGGCCAGTACACCTGCATGGTGACAAACTCGGCTGGCAACACCACTGCCTCGGCCACGCTTAACGTGTCGGCCGTGGACCCCGTGGCTGCGGGAGGGCCCGGTGGCGGGGGTCCGGGGGGTGGGGGCGGCGCAGGGGGCGCGGGCGGCTACACCTATTTCACCACGGTGACCGTGGAGACGCTGGAGACGCAGCCGGGGGAGGAGGCCCAGCAGCCCCGAGGTACTGAGAAGGAGCCCCCGGGGCCCACGACTGATGGCGCGTGGGGCGGCGGCCGGCCTGACGCTGCAGCCCCGGCCTCAGCGTCCACCACGGCACCGGCCCCGCGCTCCTCGCGGCCCACGGAGAAGGCTTTCACGGTGCCCATCACGGACGTGACAGAGAATGCGCTCAAGGACCTAGACGATGTCATGAAGACTACCAAAATCATCATCGGCTGCTTCGTAGCCATCACCTTCATGGCCGCCGTGATGCTGGTGGCCTTCTACAAGCTGCGCAAGCAGCACCAGCTGCACAAGCACCACGGGCCCACGCGCACTGTGGAGATCATCAACGTGGAGGACGAGCTGCCCGCTGCCTCCGCTGTGTCGGTGGCTGCGGCCGCGGCGGTGGCTGGAGGCGCAGGCGTGGGTGGGGACAGCCACCTGGCCCTTCCGGCGCTGGAGCGAGACCACCTCAACCACCACCACTACGTGGCGGCCGCCTTCAAGGCGCACTATGGCGGCAACCCAGGAGGCGGGTGCGGGGCCAAGGGCCCCGGCCTCAACTCCATCCATGAACCTCTGCTCTTCAAGAGCGGCTCCAAGGAGAACGTGCAAGAGACACAAATCTAACCCCAGGCGCGCGGGGACGCAGGACGCCTGCCCGAGATGCTCCTGCTTGCCCAGCAGCCCTGGCGGCGCCTGTCTGTCCTGCAATGGGAAAGGACCTGGAGATCAGGAGTGGTGGCCCCGCCCTCCGCCTTGCCGCGTCCTCTGCCCACCTGCCCTGCCCGCCTCCTTCCAGGGGTTAAGGAGCTTCTTCGAGGGGTACCCTTTCCCCTCATCCCAACAACCCTTTTATGGCTCTTTCTTTTTCCTTTTTTTCTTTCTTTTATTTTTCTTTTGCAGTTTGACGCCTGTCCTTCCCTCCAACTCCTTCACCCTCAAACACAAGAGACAGACAACTTCACCAGAGCCCGGGGGGCAACTCCGACAGTGTCCCCAACAGCCAGCTCCACTCGCGGCCCTGGCCGGCCCCACCCACCCCACAGACTCTTTTGATACTGACGGGAGGTTTGCGTCAATCACTACCTGCTCTGTAATTACTTTAAAAAAAAACAAAAAAAAAACAAACAAAAAAAAAAAAAAACACGGAAAAAGTAAAAAAAAAAATTTTTTTTTTTTTGGGTCATGGAAGTATTGAGGAGAAGCAGAGCACAAAGACTCTGTGGGTGGGATGAGGAGATGATGGGGAGGGGACAGTGAATACTCCAAAATTACAGCTCTGGGACTCTCCATCCCCAAGATTGCAGAGAGGACCGGGCTCACCCAGCACACAGCAGCCCGGTTCCATCGCCCCAGCTGCACTCGCAGGAACGTGCTGGGGGCTCAGTAGCTGCCCTTCTCTGTGTCTCTGTCTCCATCCCTCTCTGACTGGTACCTCACACATCACACTCACAGCACACGAGCCAAGCCAGAAGGGACCTAGAACTGCAAAGCTCCGGGGTAGCATGGAACAACAGTACTGTGAGATATTGGTGTTCTGGGTGCTGTGAATCCAAGCCCACACTCCTGGCAGGGCTGGGCTCCCTCTGAAGCTTGGGCAGGAAAGCTACCCCACCCCAGCCTCTCCGGGCTGCTCCATGTGTGCCTCCCCAGAAGGGGATGCTAGCGTGCTGTTCAGTAAAACTTGCCCAGCAGCAGAAACTCTCCTAACTAGGCCATCTGCAGACATGGCCGTCCAGAAAAGACACCACTGACAGTCTGAAGGTCAAGGCAGCCACAGAACCTTCTGGGTGATACTACTGAGTGGTTGTGTCCCCACAAGTCCCCTTCTTTCCACACACATCCCTGGCTACTGGGGAGACAAGGTTTGCACGAGGGAGGTGCACAGAATAGATGGGCCTGGACCACACGAGGGACACTATAAACAGACCAGGGTACAAGGAGGGCAGTCACCTGCTGCGTCTGCAATCACGAAGGAGAAAAATGTGTAGCGAGGCCAGACTAGTGCTAGAGGGGGGACATTAGTGACATCTCAGAGTGGCCCTTGTATCCAAGGTTACCCAGGAGGTCTAGGGAAACAGAGAGGTAGCCAGAGTCAGGCACACAGCACACAGGCTCCTGGGCTGGCCTAACGCAGCCTGGCCTGTCATCCACACATAGCAGAACTAGACCATTTGTGGACACGGAAGGCCTCTGATGGGAGAGCAGGAATCTGCCTTCCAACCCCTATTCACACTGAGTTTCTGCCTCCTCTCCTTGTCCCCACCTCTTCCTAATGTTTCTAACTGCCCCCACCCCCGCATCTTCTCTCTCCCGCCCGCCCCGTTGCTAAGGGGATTCGTTATCTGTGACAACTGTCAGGTTCTGGCCCTATCTCCTTCCCCATCCGGCTCCTCTCGGCTGATGGAGTCTGGGGCAGAGCTGCTGCGCATGCGCTTTAGGTTCTCCATCTTTTCTGCTTTCTCTGCAACCATCTCAGCTAGGATCCTGGTTACCATGGCAACACTGCGGCTGTACCAGGTGGCAATGGGGGCAGGGAGCTGGCCTGCTGCAGCCTGCCGTGTCCCATGCCAGGCCTGCCAGCCAGTGTGGCTGGGCTCATCCTGGGGACACTTAGAGACTCCCCCACCCATGCAGGTCCCTTCTTCATGGATGGGTTAGGAAGCAGGAGAGGGGGTGGGGAACCAGGAATACAAAGAATCAGGAGATTATGGCCTCAAGGTGGGATGAGTGGTAGACAGTTAAGGTGAGCTCAAGGGCAATTAGACACTGGAAGGAGGAAGGGAACTCCAGCCAGGACTAAGGGGTATGGAGGACTGGGAAAGACAGGACACATGTGGAGCATGCAGGACCACATACATTCCAGCCAGACCTTTCCACTTAGACTTTAGAGGGGAAAAGGGAGATCAAGAGGTCTGTAGGGGGCCTGGTGGAAGACCTAAGTTCCCATCTCCACTTCTTTCCAAGCTTCCTATCCCAAGCAAAATGCAGTCTCCCTGACAACCTGCTGGCCAGCCTGAGGAGGGGGCATTGTAAAGGGAATTTTCTACCTCAGCAGGAACAAGAGAGCGTGGGCTGTACAGGAGGCAGTAGGGTAGTGGGCACACAGGGCCATGCAAGGCCGAGCTTCCAAGTCACCATGCCAGCCAGCCCAGGAGGGCAGAGGGCTCGAAAAGGACACACATCCCCACTCTGTTCCCTCCCTCGGTGGACAGTCAGGGTCAAAGTCCAAAGATCATTCACTGCTCAGGTTTGGCCCAGGGGCCAGCAAGCACAGCAGATCCCCTACTACAAGATAATGCGTTAAAGGCCATGGCCACCAGTATGGCCCCTCGAGTTCCTCACAAGGTGGGGGTGGTGGGCTACGGCCGCCTGGGTGAGTAAGAACCAGCCTGGGGCCTCCTTCTATGCCCCTGTTCCTAAGGTTCCAGAAACATCTCTGCCCCCACATATCTTTCACCCCAGCCTGCCTTCTGCCCACTCACTGGGCCTCCCTCCCTCTCTCTTCCTTGCTCTGTGCCTGTCTGTCTGTCTCTCTCTCTATCTCTCCTCCCTCTCCCTCCTATCTTCTGTTTGCCTTTCCTCTTGCTCTCATGTGTGTGTGTGTGTGTGTGTGTGTGTGTGTGTGTGTGTGTTTGTCTCTCTGTGTTTGTCTCTTTCTAGGTCTCTGTCCCTGTTTCTGTGTCTCTGTGTATATATGGGGAGGGTCTCTGTCTCTCCTTCTCCCTAGGTTTCTATGTATTCTGTCTGTCTGTGTGTCTGTCCATCTCTTCTCTCTGGGCTTCTGTGTATTCTGTTTGTCTCTTTCTGGGTCTCTGTCCCTCCTCCCCCATCTCCCTGACTCGGGAGTCTCTGTCCTTTCCTCGGATGTCTAGCCTTCTCTTCTCTGCAGGACAGTCCCTTGTGTCCCGGCTTCTGGCTCAGGGACCAGAACTGGGCCTAGAACTTGTTTTTGTGTGGAACCGTGACTCTGGGCGAATGGCAGGGACTGTGCCCCCTGCCCTGCAGCTCCATGACCTCACTACCCTTGAGGAAAGGTCAGTGGCCCACAGAAGAAGCCTTCCCAAAGCTGCCTCTGTTTCCCTCTGACCTTTGACCCTTTCTGACTCTCGGTGCACATAAAGATAGACTAGAATGCATCCACCATCCCACCTCCCTCCCAAGCCAGGGTAAGCAGCGATATCCCTCCAAACCCTCACCTAAGAGAAAGGAGGCCTGATTGATTCTTCTCCAAGGCCCTCCCCGTCCATATCTCCCTTCCCAGGCACCCTGACCTTGTGGTGGAAGTAGCTCATCCAAAACTAATTCATGAATCAGGGGTACAAATCCTTCGCCATGCAAACCTTCTGGTGAGCCTCCTCTGGGTTGGCTGCATCCCACCCTCCAGCAGTGATCGGGGTCTTGGCCTTGACTCTCTACCATACATGTCCCAAGGTGGGATCCCCCTCAGCTCTGGCTGACCAGACCACAGAGAGACAGCTCCTGGAGGCTTCAAACCACTGGGGCCACTCTGTGTTTGTGGCCCGAGGGGCCCTGTGGGGGAGTGAAGACATCAGCAGATTGGATTCAGCTGGAGGCCTCCAGGTGAGAACCATTCGAGCTGCAACCGGAGGGAACAAGTAAGAGTCTCGGTCTTCTGACACTGCCATTGCTTCCAGAGCCTTCGAGTCACCATGGCGACACATCCTGATGGCTTCCGGCTGGAGGGACCCCTGGCTACAGCACAGAGTAGTGGGCCCCGCACAGTGCTCTATGAGGGTCCTGTGCGTGGCCTCTGCCCCTTGGCCCCCCGAAACTCTAACACAATGGCAGCCGCTGCTCTGGCGGCCCCCAGTCTAGGCTTTGATCGTGTCATTGGGGTGCTTGTGGCTGACCTTAGGTGAGCAAAGGGAGTAGGTGGCATAGCTGTGTACGCTCCGGATGAGATGACTGACTGCTCTTCTCTGCTGACTGCAGCCTCCCCGACATGCACGTGGTGGATGTGGAGCTGAGAGGCCCCCCAGGGCCCACAGGCCGCAGCTTCGCCGTGCACACCCACAGAGAGAACCCAGCCCAGCCTGGCGCTGTCACCGGCTCTGCTACCGTTACAGCCTTCTGGCACAGCCTACTGGGTGCGGCCAGGCCCCTTCAAGGGTCCCTTGGCGTTCGTGCTCTGCAGAGCTCACATGTTGGGTGTCTCACCCCAGTTTTCTGTCTTTGCCCATCCTTAGTTCTCACTCCCAGGCTTTATGCGCCTCTCTTTGCCCGCCCCGCTTTCTCTCAGGGTCTGGGTCCCCCTCTAGGTCTCTCTATCCACAAGCCACATCCCTTTCTGAGTATCCTCTTTGGGTTGTACCACACTACCATTTTCTAAACTCACGTTCACCATGGTCACCTCCATGTGACTGTGTTGTCATCCTAGTTTTTCATTCTCCCCACAGGCTGCTGTCAGCTTCCCTCCAGACCTGGGATCCATCTCTGCTGAATCTGCTCCCCTACTACCCTTGCCTTGACTACTATGGGTCCTAGTAAACATCAGAGTTCTGCCCGCTGTTCTCTTTGGCCTCTTTGGTTCCTTGTCCCCACCACTATGTCGTCACGCTTCAGCTACACACCGTGTATGACGTCATAGCAGCAGCGTGTGAGCACATACACAAACCAGCCCCCTGAAAGCTATCGCGAGATCACTAGTTACTACATCTCCCAGAAACCTCTAGGCAGCAGTGAGCCCTGGGAGAGAACGAGAACTGGCCGCGCTGTCCGATGGGAGTTGTAGTCTCACGTGGCACAGCGGCCCCCAGCGGACTTCCGGACTGAGCGTCCTATTTAGACGCCCGCCGGAGGCCTTCGGGAATCGCAGTCCGGCGCGCACAAGTCGCTGGGAGCTGTAGTCCGTTCCGCCTGCTCTGTCAGCGTGGTACCTCCCGATCGCTGCCTAGGGAATGCGAAAGCGGCCGGTCCCAGGGAGCAAAAAGGCCGGCGGGGTGAGGGTCAGGCAAGCAAAGCCGGGTGGGATCGTGCCTGGTTGCCAGGTGACAGGAAGGAGGGGGGACTCCTGTTGCTTAGTGATTGGGAGAGGGCCTTGTTGTCAGGTGAAGGGAGGAGAGAACCCTGGTTATTGACCTAGGGAAGTCTTTCGTTGCTAGGCGACCAGAAGAGACCCTGTTACCCAGAGACGGGAAAGGAGGAGTCCTCCATTGCTAGGTGATCAGAAAACGAACGGAGTTACCAAGCGGGTGGGGTTGTTCTGTTGCTTGGGAACCAAAAAGGTATTATTTCCTAGGGACAGAAGGGGGCGATAGTCCGTTGCTAGGTGATGACCCTTTTGCTTGGAGACATGTAGTGGGGGTGGGTCTCTATTGCCAAGTGAGCAGATAAGAGCCTTTACACGCCCCGCCCCGCGCCCCCCAGGACTGGGCTCTAAAGGTGTCTCTATGCTCTGAAGACAGCCTAGGAAACAGGATCAGGGGCCTTGAGTCCTCCTAAACTAACCCCAATCCCCATCTCAATGGACCTTGCCCAGGGACACAGGAATCTAGAGACCCGGATAACCAAGAGTCTAGGTGCCTAACACCTCCTTGTCCCACCTCCCACCCCCAGCAGGAGCTGAGGAGGGCATGTCTCAGGCGCCGGAAGCGAGGCCGAGTCCACCCTCAGTGTATCACGAGCGGCAGCGGCTAGAGCTGTGTGCTGTCCACGCTCTCAACAACGTTCTCCAAGAGCAGCTCTTTAGTCAGGAAGCAGCCGACGAAATCTGCAAGAGGTGACTGCCATTGGTTCTGGCCCTGGAAGAGCAGGAGCCTGCCTGCCTGGGAGCCTAGCTGGGGGCCAGGGCTCAGATCCAGGAGCTGTTGCCTGCTCTTCCACCTGCTCCCCCACCTGCTGCTTCTCAAAGCCTCAGCCCCAGCTTTGACCTCAACCTCTCTTATCTGAGCGTCTGTCACAACCTCCCAGCTGTCTGGTTTTCTCCTCCTGCCCATCCTACACACAGCCCCACGCTGCCTGTCCCCTCCTCTGCTTCTACCCCTCTTTGGTTCCCCAGCGCTCCTAGGGAATAGCTCAGGTCCTTCAGGCTGAACTCCAAGGGCTAGGGCGCTCAGGTCTTTGCCTGCCTTTCTGCAGCTTCACCCTTCACTGTTCTCCTTGGCCCCAAACAGGCTATTCCCCTGTCACACAAGGCATTTTCCCCCTTCCTAGTCACTTGGGTGAGCTTCACGATTTCAGTCATCACTTTCAAGAAACTTTCCTAAGAATCTCTCTTCTCCATTCCAACCTCCAAACCGCAGGGTCCTTCTATGGGCACAGACATCCCAGCCTGTAGCCCATGCCCACATCCAAAGGCAGCCCTTATCCTCAAATTTTAGATTTGCTTTAGAAGATACTCATCTCTCCTGCCACCGGCTCTTTCTCCAGGGACACGCTCCACAGCTAGAGCTGAGGCAGATGGAAGGCTGGGAAACTAGCCATGAGCAGTCAGTTCCCTCCTGACACTGCTCACCGAGGGTCCAGTCCTACAGAGGAGCAGGGCCACAGAGCTGGGGAGAGCTAGAGGGGAGGCTTGGGCAGAAGGGATGGCTGGGGATGACTGGGTGCTAAGAGCTGGTGCTGAGGCTATGCAGGGCCTACTTGCCACCGGAGGAAGTGGGAGTCTGTCCTGGGATGATAGGGCACTAGGGAGAGCTCTGAGCAGGGTAGAGCAGGGTATTACCAAAAGAAAGAGGCACTCTGTTCAAATATGAGTATCCTTGTCGCCCAGAGACTCTGAGCACAGTCTCAGGTCTGAAGACTCCTCTCCCAGGAGAAATGACATCTGAAGCTGGTCTGGAGAGAGACCACAATGAGTGGGAAGGATGGAGGGGCAGGGGCTTTGTCCAGGGCACTTGGGAGTCATGGGAGAGGTGGAAATAGGAAGGGGGCAGGGCCGCTCAGGGCTTCTGGAGGTCAGAGGTGGGCTGGAGGGAGAGACTAGAGTCTGGGAAGGATTTCTGAGTTGGAAAAGACAAAAGCCTTAGCTAGTCCAAGAGTGCAAGGCTCGGGGGTAGAGGGAGAACAGGACGTGAGGCCTGATAAGCCGTGTGCGGCTTGAAGAGAGAGCTGTCAAAGGCCAGGCTCCCAGCCTCCTATTGTGTGGGAAGGTGGAGGCCTTTCCAGGATTTCAAACCTTGGCTCTGCCCCCTCACCCCCAGGCTAGCCCCAGATTCCCGGCTGAACCCCCATCGCAGCCTCTTGGGCACCGGCAACTATGATGTCAACGTGATCATGGCTGCCCTGCAAGGCCTGGGCCTGGCCGCTGTGTGGTGGGACAGGAGGAGGTAGGGCCTAGGCTGTGGGCTGCACTGGCTCTGGGCATGTGGGATGACTCAGGGTGGCTTGAAGGTAGAGAGGGGAAGGTTTTCTCCGGGGAGGCTTTGGCAGATGGGAACGTCTTAAAGTTATAAACTTGGTATCCAAACGAGCGACTCATGATGAAGGCGGGAAAGACAGAAGTTAAATCAAGTATAGTGGAGCCATCCCGTTGGCCCAAGGCAGGGCCGAGTTGGAAGCCAGCCTGGACTACTTATGGAGATCCTGGCTCAAAAGGGCCGACAGCAAAAAGCTGAGAGGATGCACCCAGAGTATGTGAGGTCAGAGTTCCGTCCCCAGCATTCCATAGGCTGTCATGGTGCGCATCGGGGATACCCGAGATCAGCCTAAACAAACCAAAGCTGGAGTCGACAGGTAGAGAAGAAGGTAATAGGTCAGTGGGCGAATAGACAGTCATTCTGGGGACAGAAGCAGGATCCAAGTGCCTCTGTGTCCCACAACCCAGACCTCAGTCTCTGGGACCTCATACTATTATCCCTCCCCTCCCCAGACCCTTGTCCCAGCTGGTCCTGCCCCAGGTACTAGGCCTGATCTTGAACCTACCCTCTCCTGTGTCGCTGGGGCTGCTGTCCCTGCCACTGCGCCGCAGACACTGGGTGGCCCTACGCCAGGTGGATGGCATCTACTATAATCTGGACTCAAAGCTACGGGCACCTGAAGCCCTGGGGGACGAGGATGGTGTCAGGTAAAGGAAGCGGCAGGATGGGCCAACACTGGAAATACCCCGCAAGGAGATGGACTTGCCTGACTGCAGAGACCTCAGTCTTCCCACTTTCCCCCTCAGGGCCTTCCTGGCAGCGGCCTTGGCCCAAGGCCTGTGCGAGGTGCTGTTGGTGGTGACCAAGGAGGTGGAGGAGGCTGGCTGCTGGTTGCACACAAGCTGATCCACTTCCTGTGAACGGCTGCCTGCTGCCACGGTCCTAAGTGCCCAGTGCCTGGAAAGGGTCTGCAACTCCAGGCCTCAGGAGGCCTGCACCCTGCCCTAGGGTCCCCATCCCCCGACCACTGCTGCCTCAATAAATCTGCTCTTTTGTTATCTGTGCCTGGGGATTGCTCTCTGTCACAAAACAAACCAAAGCCAACATGTTACCTCCCCAAATCAGAGTAATGTAAGAGGAAGCAGGGACCGCTCCACTTTAAGGTTTAGACCATCCGTAAGAAGGCAGGACAGCAGTTCCCCAAAGGTGACCGTGGGTCCAGCAGTCTTTGACCTCGCCCCTTGACTTCCCAGGTGCAGATAGGACTGGCTGTAACCAGCTCCCTTCAGGGACAAAGCTCCCGGATGCGGTGGGTGGCTGGGCAAAGTCACAGGGTCCTTAAAAGCAAGAGGAGGCCAGCCCAGTTTTCTGGCCCCCACAAGGAGGATGAGCAGTGAGGTATCTATCACTGGACAGAGCTGTTACTTTCTCAGGGTGTGCCAGGCCCCCTGAGTAGGGCCGGTTGGGCTCAGCCTTGAAGCGGGTGAGGGACAGATCGTAGTAGGGTGGTTGGAGGGGTGTTCTAAGGCACCAAACCTACAACTGGAGCAAGTCACAGTCACCCGAGCCAGGCATGCTCAAGAGGCTGCTAAACTTGAGGGGCCCCAAACTCAGAAGTGGCGGATGTGCCCAGAGTGCTGCGGCCCTTCCCTCATCACCACAGTTATTTGGGGACGTGTTGACAGGTCTATATGGGGCACAGTGGAAAAAGACTGGAGCCAGGGAAGGGCCCAGATCAGAGCACCCTGAACAAACAAGGTAATAACACCAGAGTCGCAGAGAGGGGCGGGAGATGGCCAGGATCTGGCCCTGAACCCCGGGGCCCGTAGGAGGCAAGGGGAGAGCCACTTCTCAGCTGATGGAACAGGCCTGGGCAGCAGGGACCCAGGCAACCCATTCAGGGATTACAGGAGAGGGAGGCCCAGCTTGGGGCATGACACCCCACCTTGGCCGGGCTCTACCCTAGTAATTAATTCATCTGGGGATGCAGGGCACACCCTGACACCACGCTAGTAAAAGGAAGGGATCCGAGGTGCTGCCGTCATGTGAAGGGCACGCAGGGCTGCCAGAGTCCAGCTCCAGAGTCCAGGACCTTTGCTCCTCTCTGGCTTCACCCTTGTCCAGCATCCTAGTTCCTCCCAGGGGCTCCTGTCTTTCTGTCTGTCTCCACACGTGTCAGAGTTAACCCTTTCATTCTCCACCACTCTGTGTGTGTGTGTGGGTATGTGTGTGTGTGGGTGTGTGGGTGTGGGTGTGTGTGTGTGTGTGGGTGTGTGGGTGTGTGTGTGTGTGTGTGTCTGTGTGTGTGTCTGTGTGTGTGTGTCTCTGTGTGTGTGTGTGTGGGTGTGGGTGTGAGTGTGTGTGTGTGTGGGTGTGTGTGTCTGTGAGTGTGTGTGGGTGTGTGTGTGTCTCTATGTGTGTCTGTGTGTGTCTGTGTGTGTGTGTGTGTGGGTGGGTGGGTGTGTGTGTGGGTGTGTGTGTGTGTGTGTGTGTGTGTGTGTGTGTTCTCCAGGATCTCTCCATGTAGCCTAGGCTGATCTCAAACTTGCCATGATCCTCTGTCTTCGGCCACCCAAGTGCTGGAGTTACAGGTGTGTCCCACCACACCTCACTTCACCATCTCTTCTCATGGCTCCAAAGGGTTTCTGGGCCTCTTGCCTTCTCTATGCCTCTTCCTCCCCTCTCCCTGTCCATCCCTCACCCCTGCCCCACCTGTCGCCTGTCTAGTCCCGGGTAGAGGACAGTTGGCAGGACTCCCTGAGTGTTTCTATTCTTGGCCTGAGTGGTGGAGCCTGTGACAGCCCAGGTGCACCCTCCGCTGTGACCAAATAAGGTCTTAAACGAGGGGCCTGTGGAGGGTGGGTGCAGGCCTTCACACTGATTGAATGCCTCCCATTTGCCCTTAGTGCAGACTTTGTGCCCTCACTGACACCCGACTTCTGAGAGCACCCTTGGCCCTAACATGCCTGACAAGGCCTGTCCTGAAGCTGGGGGCTCATGAGGCCTCCATGCTGACCCCCAGGGGCCTGGGGCACAGGCCATGAGGGGAGGCTGTGGCACGGCTGTCTGTGCAGCTGTTGCTGCCGGTGCTGACAGCTGAGGCTCGATTTAGCTTCGAGGCCGAGGCCTGGCCAGATAAGGTGTGGACAGAGACAGGGCCCGCCCCTATGGTGCCCCTTAAATTGCAGGATTTGGCTAGGGTTAGGGGCGCAGACACCAAGGCCAGGTGAGAGGGTCCTGCTGTGCTGGGGCCCAGAAGGCGCCCCGGTGTCTCTCCACCTGTCTGCTTGCCTCCTGACGGGGTTCCTTGCCTTCCGCGTCCTCCATCCTCTCCTGTGCCTTCTCTCTGCCTGTCTTTTCCTCTCTCTCTCTCTCTCACACGTGTGTGTGTGTCTGTCTCTCTGTATCTGACTCTGTGTGTCTCAGTCTTTCTGTGTCTCTGTCTCTGTCTGTCTGTCTTTCTGTGTGTCTTTGTCTCTCTGTATTTCTCTCTGTCTCTCTGCCTCTCTATCTCTCTCTCTCAGTGTCTCTCTATGTGTGCCTCTGTCTCTCTGTATTTCTCTCTGTCTCTCTCTCTGCCTCTCCATCTCTCTCTCTCTCTCTCTCTCTCTCTCTCTCTCTCTCTCTGTGTGTGTGTGTGTGTGTGTGTGCCTCAGTCTCTCTGCGTGTCTCTCTGTCTCTCTGTGTGTATCTGATCTCCCATCTCTATCTTTCTCTCTCTGCCTCGTTGCATCTGTTTGGCTCTCTCCCTCTGTGCTGTCTCTCCATCTTTCTCGAAGATTTTCTATCCCTCTTCATACCTCTGCTTTTCTTCATCTCTGTCTCTCTCAGCCTAATTTTTCCTGTCCCTGATGTTTGTTCCATGTGTCCGTCTGTCTCTTGACCTGATTCTCCTCCTCTCTTCATTACTGTTTCCGTGTTTGTCTTGCTCTTGTCTCTGCCTTTCTCTGTCTCTTTCTCTCCATCTCTCTGTCTCTCTTTGGTTCCCCCTCTCTATCTCCGCCTGCTTGTTGCCCACTCCTTCCTCCCCATCTCCTATTTTCAGGTCTCTTCCTCCCTCTCTGACTCCCTCTGTGCTGGGGCTTGAGCCCTGTGTTCTCTCCTGAATAAAGCTGGTTCTGTCCTGGCTCCCCCTTCTCTGCCTCCGTCTTTCCTTCCCGCTCTGCCCCCATCCATGCCCAGCTCCAATCAGGGGCTCAGCACTGGTATCAGGGGCATCCCCTCCTGCCCCACACAACAGGACAGGGAGGTGGAAACCAGGGACTCAAGACCAGAGAGGCAGGGAGAAAAGCCAGCCCAGATGAGGGACAACAGGTCATGGGACGCAGAGGCCAGGCAGCACCCAACACCCAGCAGACCGGGCTCCCCTCCCCCTTGGGCCAGGCTGTGCCAGCGCCAGGACAATGCACCCTTGTCTCCTGTCCTGACAGCTGGGGGCCCTGCCTCCGCCTCCTTCAGAGGGGCCAGTGGCTCTCTGCTCTGCCCTAGGCAGGGGAGTGACCCCGGGGACCAGGCCTAGGGCATCCACCACCTCCAGCCTCCTGTCCCTGCCTGATCCCCAGGATCCTTTGATTATTCGGGTCACCCTGGTGTTTGGCCACCCTTTCTGTGGGCTGCCTCTGCACTTCCTGTCCAAGCTCTGCTGTCCCTCCACTTTGTCCTTTCTCCCCTTCTGGTGTGCTTGGCCCCTCCCCCCCAGAAGTCTTGTGAGCACCTGCTGTATGGGGTCCCAGACTCCAGACTCGGTTCCCTCTTGAGCCTGCTCCCACCCACCCCATTTTTCACCTCTCATTTGTCTTCTCCCCTTTCTGCCCTCTTGGGAGAATAATGAACACACCTTGAGCCCCTACTGTATACCACACACTCCACTCACTTCTTTACCTCATCACACCCCTCCCCCTCCCCCTGTTTTCTCCACTCTCTTCCAAGACAAAGAATGCATTTATCGAACACAGTTCTGGTATGCATTCTCTCTCTTGCCCCTCCATTCTTCCCTGACAATGGTCTCGGCCAGCCTCTGCTTCCTGCTTCTCTCTGCCTGGGAAATATGGGCATACATTGAGCACCAGCTGTGTGCTAAGCTTTTTATAAACACTTCCTTCTCTTCCCCTTCTGTCCTATGCTTCCTACCGGCTGTCCCCCCTCCCAACCCCCAGGAAAGGGAAGGGGCAGTGACTGAGCCTCTCTTGGCTCTCTAGCCCCTCCTCTGCAGAGAAGGCAGCAACTGTTTCAGGCAGAGGGGTGAGGTGCCCTTTGGGAGCACAGCTAGGGTAAGGACAGGCTTCAGGGTTGAGCAGGGACCAGCACTCTCCAGCAGGACCTGATGCAGAAACAGGCAGATGGAAAGGAGTGTCCCCGCTAGCCCTGGTCACTCTTTGTCCCCTCCCTGCACCCCTTCCAAGATTCCCACTCTGTGGCTCCATCACTCCCATCACACGCCATCTTCCCGGCTCTGCCCACATGACATGGCTACATGAAGCTCCTTGCGTTCAGCACAGTACCTGACGTGTGGGAACTCCTGTCATCAAGGACTCAGACACTCAGCCTCCTTCACTTCCTCTCCTCTTCCTCCATTTCCTCCTCCTTTCCCTTTCTCCTCCATCTCCTCCTCCATCTTCTTCGTCTCCGTTTCCTCTTCCTCCTGTACTTTCACCTTCTCTTTCCTCCTTTCTCTTTTAGTTCCTCCTGCTCCTCTATTCTTTCCCGTTTTTCCCTTGTCCTCCTCTTCCCCTGCCTCCTCTCTTACTCCTTTTCCTCCTCCATCTTCTCTTCCCACATCTCCTCCTCTTCTTCCTCCTCCACTTCCATCCCATCTTTTTTCTGCTCCTTCACTTTCTCCTTCTCCTCTTCTCACAACTCCTCCTTTTTTATTCTTTCTCCTCCACTGTTTTCTTACCCATCTCTCCTCCTTCACTGCCTCCTCATCTGCTCTTTTCTTTCTCCTCTTCTCCTATTACATCTCTTAATCCTCTGCTTCCTCCTCTCCCACCTCTTCTTTCCCTGCCCTCTCTTCCATATTCTCCTTCTCTTCCTCCCACACATCTTCCTCGTGTCCTGTATGTCCTCCTCTTCCTTTCTTCCTTTCCTCTTCTTCTCCATCTCCTTTCTCCACTTCCTTCTCTTCATTTTCCCCATCTTCATTTTCTTTTTTTCTCCTTTCCTCCTTCATTTTCCCTTTCCTTCTTTTTTCTAATCCTCTTCCTCCTCACTTCTTCCACTCTTCTCTATTATGTTCTCCTGATTCACCCTTTCTCTTTCTCCATCTTCTCTTCCTTCTAGCTGCTTACTTCTCTTGCATCTTCCACTCTTCCTCCTGTTGCTACTCCTTCTCTTCCTTCTCCTCCCTTTCCTTCCCCTTTCCTTTCCTCTTTATCTTGTGTCATTTCCTCTTTTTCCCCTCACTTTCTCCTTCTATGTCACCTCTTTTCTTCCCAGTGTCTCCTTTCTTTTCTCTTCCTTCTCTCTTTGCCCTGTCCATCTTTCTCTCTTTTTACCTCCTCCTCTTTTTCCGAATTTTCTTTCATCTTCCTCCTTTCTTCTCCTCTTCTTTCCTCCCCTATGCATGTTCTCTTCCTTTCCCTTCTCTATTTCCTCATCCTCGTTGTTTTCTTCTTTCATCTCTTCTTCCTCTTCCTTCTTTCTTCTCCCCTTCTCCTTCTGCTCCATTTTCTTTCCTGCCCTACCTTCTCTTCATGCCGCTCCTCTTCCTTTTCTTCCTGCTCTATCTCATTCTCTTCTTTCTCTTTCCCTGTCTCTCTCCTCTTGCATCTCCCTAATCTTATCCTCCTTGTCCCCCTCATTCTTCTCCATCCCATTTCTCTCCTTCCTCTCCATCTGTTTCCTCTTCTTCATCTCTTCCTCCTCCTTTTCACCTCATTTTCCTCCATCATCTCTTCCTCCCCCTTTTCATCTACCTTTATCTACTCCTCTTCCTACTTTACGTCTTCCTCCACTGTCTCTTCTACCACCTTCATCCTATCCTCCTTCCACAGTCTTCCTTCATCCCTTTCATCTTTTCTTCCTCTATCTTCCTTCTCTTCCCTTTCTCTTTTTTCTCCTCTGTTTTCTCCTCATCATTGACCTATTTCATCTCTTCCTCATTCTTCCTCCCTTCCTCCTCTATCTCCTGTTTTCCCTTCTCCCACATTTCCTCTTTCCATCTACTTCCTCCTTCTCAGTCTTCTTCCTATATTTCATTTCCTCCTTTTCTTTCTCTTCCTACTCTTCTACATTTCTTTACTTGTCCATCTGCTCCTCTACTCCTTTCTCCATCTCCTCTTCCTCTTTCTTTCTACCTATATTGTTCCTCCTCTATCTCTATCCTCCCCATCGTTTTCTCTGCTGTCTCTCTCAACTTCATCCTTCTACATTTCTTCCTCTGTATCCCTTTCCTCCTCCTCCCTTTCTTCCTCCTCCTCCCTCTCTTCCTCCTCCTCCCTCTCTTTCTCCTCCTCCCTCTCTTCCTCCTCCTCCCTCTCTTCCTCCTCCTCCCTCTCTTCCTCCTCTCACTTTGCTTGCTTCCTGCTCTATCTTCTTTCTCTAGCCCCTCTTTCATCTTTTTCTCTCCCATCTCCTTCTCCTCCTTCATTTCCTCATGGTGTCTCTTGTTCTTCCCCATCTCCATCCCCTCCGTCTCCACTCCATTCTCACCCTCTCTTCCTACTCTTTGTCTTTCCTGTACCTCCTCCTCCTCTGTACCCTTTTCCCTTCATCTCATACTGCTCCTTCATCTCCATCTTCTATGTCTGTCTCCCTCTCCCTTCTGTCTTTCTGTCTTTTTTCCTTCACCTTTCTCCTCTAACTCTTCTTCATCCATCCCCTTTGCTCCACCTTCCCCTCTTCTCTAACTCCACAATCTCTTCAACTCTTGTTCTTATCCACCTCTCTTTCCATTTTCATCTCCATCTTTTCCACTATCCTCCCCTATGACTTCCTTCTTCTCTCCATCTCTCCAGTTTCTGACATCTTCCCCTCTTTCATCTTGTCACCCTGTCCTGCAACACATCTCCTTTGCCTCCATCACTCTCTTCACCTACACCTCTGCCTGCCTCTTTTTCTCCATTCTTCACCTCCTTCTACTCTTACCTCCTCTATTCTTCCTCCTTTGTATCTTCCCTCCCTATTTCCCTTCCATCCCCTTGTCTTCTGCCTTCCTTTCCCACCTCCTCTCTTTCATATCCCACCCCCCACCTCAACCCCTGCCCTTTTCTCCTATGTCTTCACCTCACTTGTCCCTTCCACCTTTCCCTTGCCTCTTCTCTTCCTTGTCCATCTCCTTTATCTTCTCCTTTACCTTCTCTTCCTCCTTTACCTTATCTTTTCCTACTCTTCTTGTCTCCTCCCGCTGCTGTCTTCTCTTTCTTATCATTCTCAATCACACTCCACTGTCTCTCACTTCCTGTTTTCCTGTCACTCTTCTCCATTTCCTCTCCTTTATGTCTGGATCCTCCATATCTTTCTCTTACATCTCCTCTTTGTCTGCTACATGACTTTCCCACTCTGTTTCCTCCTCCATCTTTCTATCTTCTACTTTCTGTTTCTTTTTCTCTTCCATCTCCCCCTCTATTTTCGACTCCTCTTTCTCCTTCCCGTCCTTCTACATGTACTATTCCTACTTCTCCACCCATCTTCCATCTGCTCCACATCTCCCTCTTTCTCCTCTGTCTCTTCCATATCTTTTCTCTCCTTGCTCCTGCATGCCCCCCCTTTCGTCTTGTCTTCTTGTTCTCCTTCCTACTTTTCTTTTCTGCTTCTTCTTTTCCCCTCTCCTTTTCCCTTTTCATTTACTATCCTCTTGTCCTCCTCCTCTCCTTTCTTTTTGTGGTTTTTCCTGTGTCCTCAAGTTTCTACTCTTCCCTCTCCATCTTCTCACCTCCTCCTTCCACCCACATCTCTTCCCACTTCTTCTCCTGCTCTTTCTGTTTCGTTCCCTTATTAATCCCCACTGCCTGCACCTTCTTTATTCCTCCCATCCTCTAAATCAGTCTCTGCTTCCTCCTGCTGCTCCTCCTCTTCCTCCTGCAACTTTCTTCTCCATCTTTCCACCCTTGATCTTCTTCTTCTGTGAATTTTTCTCCACCTCCTCATTGTTCATCCTCCCTCCTCCTAGACTTCTTTTTCCTCCATCTTCTCCCTGTCCACCTCTTCCACTCTCCATTCTCCCATTTCCTCCTTCCTTACTGATCCCTCTCTTTTCCCCTTACATACTTCCTCTTCCTTCTTTTCATCCTCTTGTCTTCCCTTCGCTGTTGCCTTTTCTAGCTTTTTCCTCACTCTCCTCCTATGGCTCTTTCTCCCTTCATTTCTCCCCCCCTCCCTCCCTCCCTCTCTCACTCTCTTTCTCTCTCTCTCTCTCTCTCTCTCTCTCCCCCTCCCTCCCTCCCTCTCTTTCTTTCCTTTCTCCTCCCGTTCCTCTCATCCCCCTTCTCACTGCTCTTCCTTCCCTTCCTCTGCCTCTTCTGTTTCCTCTTTTTATTCCTCACCACCTTGCCATTTCCTGAAGTCCTCCTCCTCCCTTGTCTTCTTCCTGTGAGATCTTTCACCCTCCCTTCTCCTGCTTCTCTGGTATCTTACCCCCTCTACCTTCTCACCTCCCCCCTTCCTGCATCTCCTCCGTCTTCCACTCTTCTTCCATCTTTTTAAAATCTTCATTAATCTTTCTTCACTCCTTGTCCTGTCTGCCTCTCTTCCTCATCCTCCACTTTCAGATATTTTCTCTTCAGCCCATCTCCTTCCTAGCTCCTTCTCTATCCTCGACTCCATTTCTCTGTACCCTCTTCCTCCACTTCCTCATCCTCTCTCCTCTTTTCTCCCCTCCTGCCCTCATCTTTTTCTGCAGCTTCAGTTCTCCCATCCTGTTTCTCTTACTCTTTCTTCTCCATCCATCACTTTCTTCTTCCTTCTGATTCTTCCTCCCTTTCCTTAGTCCCGTCCTCCCTCCATCTTCCTCCCCCTCCCACTTTGTATTTTCCTGTGCTCTCACTTCCACTTGCCAAATCACCTTCTCTCAAGTTTCCCTGTATGACCCCTCAGTATCGTCTTAGTATTTTTCCTTCCCTCTTTTTCTTCTTCCATCAGTCCCCTCCTGCCTACCTACCCACCCTTTATTCTTCCTTTATCGCTTCTCCATCGCTAATTCAACTCCTTTTTGCCTTGTTCCTCAGTTTCCCCTCCTCCCTGCTTCTCCATGTCTTCTACTATACTTCTTCATCCCTCTCTCCTTTTCCCCCTCTTCTACCCTTTCTTATTCTTCTTCTCCTCCACATGCATCGCTATGATCTTCCACACACCCTCTATCTTCTCTTTCCCCCTCTACGTCCACCGTTTTCCCTCATCCTTTGGTTTCCTCTCCAGTGTCTCATCCAATATCTCCTGCTGTTCTTCCTTCTCTCTGCCATCACCTATTTCTCCTGCTTCTGTTTAACCTCATTATTTCTCCTCCATCCCCTCGACCCCTCCTCTTCTCCCTCCCTCTAACTGCTCTATCCCCTTCTCCCTCTGTCTCCTCTATCCCCCTCCTCTTCCTTTCACCTTCTCCATCACCTTTATAACCCCTTCTCCTCTAAGCCCTCTATTCTCCCTTCTGCTCTTCCTCCATTTTTTCTACCCCTTTCTCTTCTTCCTCTCATTTATCTCCTTTCCCCCTCTTTTTGTTTCTCTCTAACTACTCTCTCTTCCTGACTACCTTCTTCCCCTCCTCCTCTTCCTTCATTCCTCCTTTATTTCTCCTTCACTCTCTCTCCTCCAGCTCATTTCTCCTTTCCTGTTTCTCCCTCTTCTTTTCCTCTCCTTTATCTCTTTCATTCCTCTTTTTTGTTTGCCATCTTCAACCTCCTGTACTCCAGTGCACTTTCTTTCTCTCCTTAATCTCATCTATGCCCTTCTTCCTCCTTTCCCTTTCTCCTCCACTCCTTCATTCTTTTCCTGTTTCCTCCTCTTCCATTTCTTCTGCTTCCTCCTTCCTCTCCTGTATCCTCTTCTCTTCCTCCTTCCCCTTACCATCTCTATTTTTTTCTCCTCTTGCCTCCCCTCCTACCTCCTCTTCCTCCTTGCTTCTGTTTACAACTCCTCTGTCCTGGTCCTTTCCTTGTGCCTGCTCTTGTCTTTATCTCTTTTCCTTCCTGCCATTTTTCCTCTTCCACCTTGTCCTCCTTTCTCCTCCCCCCTCACCTCTTCTACCTGCCCATCTTCCTTGCTCTCTTCTCTCTTCCTCCCACCTTCTCCTCCCTGGGCTGCCCAGTCCCCCTTCCTAGGCTCTCTGTCTGTCCTGTTTCTCTTCTGTCCTTCCCCTCGTACTCTCACTGTTCTTTCTGGAATCTTCTGTTCCCGATCACTGTTCTTTTTCCCTCCATTTCCTACAACCCAGGCTCTCCCACCAGCGCTGTACATCACCCCTCCCCTGATGTTTCTTCTTTCCTCATTGAAACTTAGAAGCATCTCTGCTGTTTATCTTCCTTGACCATTCAAGCCTTCCTTCCTGTCTCTGCCATTAGGTCTCCCCCGCCCCCCCGCATACCTATTCTGAACCATAGTGCTGATCACACCCACGCACACCCACTCACACCCACACACACCAGCCACTTCCTGCTCCCTTTCTGGGTGTCCCTTCTGGTCTTCCAGTCTCTTTTCCTTGCACTGTCTCCATATCTTCTCGTGTGTGTGTGCGCGCGCGCGTGTGTGTGTGTGTGTGTGTGTGTGTGGACAGAGGTCAACCTTAGGTGTTACCCATCTGAAACTTGTGTAGTTTGTATGTGTCATGTATGCATGTGGTGTGCTCACCTGTGAGGATGTGTGTGGAGCTAGAATGGCAACATCTGGTGTCCTCTCTACTGTTTTCCACCTTAATTCTTGGGACGAGGTTTTTCATTGAACTTGCAAACTACCGATTTAGTGAGTCTGGCCAGCCAGAGAACCCTGGGGATCCCAGCACCCGGGTTACTTACAGACACCTGCCACTGTGCAGGCCATAATGGGGGTGCTGGGATTCGAAACTGGATCTTCCTGCTCGCATAACGAACACGTGGCCAACAAACCTATCTCCCATTTATTTCTCTCTTCCTGTCTTTCTTACATCCTCTGACCTTTGACCTCGCTCCTCCCTCTTCTCACTTTCCTTTTCTCCTCTGCGCCCCCTTCTCCCCCAGTTCTCAACACCAAGGACTTCTAAGTGGGCTCCTCTCCTGATCTCCCCAGGCCCCTGCCCTGGTGCTGTGAGATCCTCAGGCCCCAAGAGGGAGGTGGGTCCCCAGCGGCCACAGAAAGTCACGGCGGGAGGCTGATCCTGAACCATGGCCACTAAGTCCGACTCCAGGTGTGGATGGGGCTTTGTGACACTTTTTTTTTTCTGTTTGTCCTGGACACTGAACACTGGACACTGCCTGGAGAACTCAGACCTAGAAGCAGGAAGCAAAGGTTCGGCTCGTAGGTGAGGAAGAGAGCTGCCTCCGGGCACGCCAGGTAAGCGGCAGAGCAGCATGCAACCCTGGGTTGGCCAGGGATGGGCTCTAAGACTCCAGTAAGGTTGATGGAGGTTGATGAGACTGCTCTGTCCCCTGCCAGGACGTTCTTCGGGCATCAGCATTGGAAGACCTCGGATGACCAGTTTTCCAGATGAAAACATCTGTCCAACACCAGCAGCTGCTAGGACAGAGGCTCCTTAGAACCAACACTGCCCAGCGTCAGCTACCTGCGTGTGCTTGGAAAGGAGCAAACGGGACTCTGCCACCACCTGCTGGCACAGTGTGGAACTGCAACCCAGCTGTGCTAAGCACTGCGAACTGTTCCCAATAAAGAACAGACGGGGTGAGGGGAGCTATGGGAAATTCTGTGGAAATAAACATTTTTACTCCTAACACAGCAAGTGTTTGTTTGTCTGAAACAGGGTCTCATGCCACCTGGGTCGACCTTGAACCCCTGTGTAGCCAAGGATGACCTAGAGTCTGATCCTCCTGCCTCCACCTCCCAGTGCAGGGATTACAAGTCTGTGGCATCTCAGGCTTCAGTCAGATTCTGACGATGGCCTCGTTCACACGGAGTCACTCAATGGTGCCTACATTCCAGGGAGTGGGCCCAGCTGTGCCGGGGGACAGAACGGAAAACGGGTCTTGATCAAGCAAACATGCCGCAGAACAAGCCACAGTGGGAGTTTCAGCTAGGCTTTCTATCACTGTGGTGGGACCCCATGACCAAGAACAAGTTGAGGAGGAAAGGGTTTGTTCAGCTTACACCTCAACCCTGTAGTCCACCATGGAAGGAGCCTGGAGGCAGGGAAGGGTGCTGCTCACTAACTTGCTCATCTCGGCTTGCTGAGCCTTCTTCCAATAGAACCCAGGACCACCAGCCTAGAAACTAACCCCACATACACACACACAACGGGCTGGGTACTCCCACACCACTGATTAAAAACTACAGCTGGGCAGTGGTGATGCAGGCTGTAATCCCCACATTTGAGAAGCAGAGGCAGGAGGATTTCTGAAGTGGAGGCTAGCCTGGTCTACAGAGTGAGTTCCAGGACAGGCAGAAATACACTGAGAAACCCTGTCTCAAAATTTAAAATGTCAGAGGCACTGTCTCAGTTGAGGTTCCCTGTCTTCAGATGACTCTAGCTTGTGTCAAGTTGACATAAAACCAGCCAGAACCGTGGAGGGCAGCTTGAGGCCCAAGACTGGCCCTGTTCTTGTCACATACAATATTAAAGTAGGTAAGGACAGGCTAAGGGCCACTCTGAGGCTAGAAGACAGGAGAGGAAGCTTTCTGGGAACAGAGAAGGGTATTTATGCGTGAGGCAAGTACTGTGGGGTGGCCCAACCCCTTGAGCTACCTTCATCTTATGCCTGAGGCTCAAGCTGGAGAGAGCCCAGGAGGGGACCAAGTAAGTAGAGAAAGGGGCTGTGGCAGGGGGTGGCAGAGGGATGGAAGTAATGCTGATGCACTAACTATGGGCATCAAATGCCAGGCCAGGATGAGGTGGGCTGGGACTTTGTCCTGTGGGTGCTGGAAGCCATGAGAGGGCAGCAATGAAGACAGCTCTGGTGTAAGAAGCCCAAGATGGGATGGACAGTGGGTGGAAGATGCTGTGGGTGGCAAGGCCAGGGAGACAGCCAGACTGAAGGTCCAGGAGGGAGTGCATGAAGTCCAGGTGGATGTCTTCCCACAGGGCTACCTCCACAGCAGCAGCCTGTAAGGGCAGAAGTAGTGGGGAGGGGTCTGGTGCAGAGCAGGGACCTGTCCAAGATAGAAGGCACTGGACAAAGAGCTGAGTGGCAGATGAGGCTGCAGTCTGGAGGACCTAGGGACTGTCAGGGAAGCTGAGGCAAAGTAGGGACAGGCAGCCCACAGCACGGGCAAGTTCAAATCTCACTCCGAGAGTCATCCGGCCAAGCATCCTGCAGGAACATGTGGTAAGGAAACCACCAGGCAGAAGCTATTGATGACCCGCTGCAAACAAAGTAGGCTATAGGCGGTCACAAAACCATCCTGCGGGGACTGCTGCCGCTGTTTGTGCAGACAGCAGCTGCCTCCCACAAGGCAGCAGGGAGCAGAGAGACTGGAAAAACTTTGTGTGGAGTTACTGCATTCATATCCCTGGGCACCCTAGACAACGAACTCTCCAGGTTCCAACAAAAATTGGTTTAGCTAGGACGGGCCTCGGGGGCCTGACGGAGTCAGCAGCTGGAACATAGGAGCACTGGCTGGAAACAGCCTCAAGTGGGGGGCTGGGGGGGAAAGGCACCAGGTAGACACCATAGCTCCACTCACTAAAATGTAGAGATGGCGCTGCAGGCAAGATGCATCTGTCAGACTTTCCAAAAAAATCCCAATACACGTCCACGGCTTTAAGTGACCACATACATGCTTGCCGTGGCCTGCACGGAAGGCCAGAGGACATCTTGAGGAAGTCAGTTGTCTACCTGCACCATACAGATCTAGCTTGGTCATCAGGTTTGGTGGCACCTTCACCTGCTGTGCCACCCCGGCGTCTCCCCTCCCCCTCCTGTTATTCTTGGTCCTCCTGGATGGTTTCCGCTTCTGGTCATCCCTATAAACTAGGGACCGCAAAAGAGGCTGCCCAAGTGTCTCAGTCAGGCGGAATCCGCATACGCATGATTGTCCCGTAGCATCCATCTCTATGAAGAAGGCTTCATTCTCTCTGACTGGAAACAACCCTGTGTGCATTTGTTTCCTTCGTCCACTTCTGGAACGCTGTGCGGGGACTCCTCTGCGTAATCTGACTGCCGGGACTGCAAGGCCCATGGGTGGCAGAGGTGGGTCACACCTAGCTGGTGTGGAAAGACTTATCACCAATCTCTTGAAACTCCTCCGTACCAACATCCAGAGGCTGGGACACTTTGCATTCCCACCAGCAGTGTGTAAGTGTTCAACACTGTATACACCCTCGCCTGTACTTGTCTTAGCTAGCTGGGGTGAGGCAGAATCTCAGTATAGGCTTTTGCTGTCTGAACCCAGAGCCTCCTAGGTAGGCACTCTACCTGAGCCACACTCCTGGCCTCACTTGCCTATAAACATTCATCATATGAGCGCACTTACCCATTAAGCTATTTTAGTCTCTATGTATTTATTTACTTATAGTTCTTTATAAATTCTGGATTGCTTGGCAGTGCTGGAAATGGAGCTCAGAACCTTCCTTACACATAGTGGGCAAGCATCTCACCACCAGGTTACACCCCAGCACAGAAGGTGGCACCCAAAACTAAACCAAAGGTTCAGAACTGCATAGTGACCCTTCCAGAAAACAACAATAATAAAGTCAGTCCGGGTCTCTACAGGAATCAGAGGGCAGCAGAGGAGACACAAGACCCAGCCGCTGTGGCTGTCATCCGCTCTCACCACAGAAGTTGCTGAGCGTCAACTGTCATGAATAGCAAAGGGTTGAAAATTAGCCAAAGCCCTGCGACTAAGGCGGTGTCACTACGGCATGTGGGGGTCTGAGTAGCCACATCACCGAGAAGTGCTGAGAGCAGAGGCTCCAGAGGGGGGTCCAAGGGAATGTCCACTGTGAGGAATGTCCACTGTGAGTGAAATGCCAGGCCTGCCTGAGGTTCCCAGCTGCTGGACATGAGACAGGTGACACCTGCCCTTTCCCTGGGCCTGCCTGAGGTTCCCAGCTGCTGGACATGAGACAGGTGACACCTGCCCTTTCCCTGGGCCTGCCTGAGGTTCCCAGCTGCTGGACATGAGGCAGGTGACACTTGCCCTTTCCCTGGGCCTGCCTGAGGTTCCCAGCTGCTGGACATGAGGCAGGTGACACCTGCCCTTTCCCTGGGCCTGCCTGAGGTTCCCAGCTGCTGGACATGTGAGACAGGTGACACCTGCCCTTCCCCTGACCACCGAACTGCCAAAGCTCACACCTGAGGATGACATGCTGTGAGGCCTCAGGAGGCTCTCATGGGACTGGAATACCCTGTCATGAAACATCCCTAAGGGATCATGTTCCAGCTGCTGCTCTTCTGAGATACTGTGGAGCCCAGGAAGCAGACCTGAAGGGGTAGGCCCTTAAAGGTACTGCCAGACCCAGATGGCTCCCATCAGCTTCCTGACTACCCCAACACGACCTAAGCAGGCCTGTCAGGCCACACCCTCTGAACCCATGAGCCTAACCAGTCCCTCCTCCCTTGAGAAGCTTCTGTCAGGCACTGCATCTCCACAACAGAGGTGACTGAAACTCCAGGTCACACCGGTAGTCTGAAGTAACTGGCCTCACAAGCAGGTCCCAAGTGCAGAGGGCAGCCTTGGTTTTGGTTTTATCTGTTTTGAGGCAAGAGTCTCACATAGCCCAGGCTAGCGTCAAACTTGCCCCCACTTCCCTGAGCGCCAATCATGAGCCGTCACACACAGGTGGCTTGTGCACCGCTGGGGATAGAGCACAGCTTCATGCACGAGAGACAAGCCGTCTACCAACTAAACTCCATTGGCTCCTGAAGACAGGGTCTTGCTGTGTAACTCAGGCAAGCCTTAAAGTCACCACTTCATGGCTACTTCCAGGCAGCAACTGGAATGCTGGGACTCCAATCAATACCAAATGCACCTCGTGTGAGGATGAGGGACATGACCAGCCTGGGCAGCTGCGGTACCAGCAAGGGTAGATGCGCTGGGTCAGAAGCCAGGCTCCTCCCCCAGCTCAGAAGACATCCTTGCTCACAGAAACTTTAATCTGCCCAGGCATCCCTCTGTAACACACCCTAAGGAAGCCATCAGACGTAAACCAGGCAAACGACAGCGGCAACACGGGACTATTTACAAGCACCGACGGCAGGAAGCAAGCTGAATAGTGGCTGTTGAGGGGACAGTTTAATCAACAGCCACACAGCTCTGCTGAGGCTGCACAGCAATCCCCGTGCCCGTGGCCGAGCATGTGCGAGAGCTCGGCCACACCAGCAGCTGGCGAGCAGCTAGTGCAAAACTGGCTCTCAAAACCTGCACACACTAGAGTGTGCGTTCACAGAAGACAGACTAACGTGAGGCCCACAATCCTCTCCTGGTGATGGATTCGGGCTGGGACATCAGAGACTGAAAGGATAGTGCTGGAAGTTACCATGGTGTTCTGGTCACCTAAGAGCAGGACAAAGAGTTTAGCATGCCACATGGAGAGTGGGCTGGAGGCGGACCGAGCCACTCACAGCAGAGGCCTCTGGGCCACATATCCTTGGCAAAAGGCCTGAGTGTGACAGTGAGGGGTGAATGGGGACCTGCAGGGCAAAGGCACAGAGGCTGGAGAGAGCTCGGCAAGTTCCCAAAGTGTACGGTGGAGTGGGGTGGGGCAGGCGTTTAGCAGAGAGAGGGACACAGTGCCACATGGTGGGACACAGCTGCAGTGCCCAGAGAAGCCAGTGAGCTGGCCACAGGGAGGTACGCCCAACTCTCAGTCGACAGGAACAGAGGCTCGGGGAGAGAGAGGGACTTTCGAGAAGACCAGAGGGCTCATGGGAAGGGGCAGCCTTCCATAATCATGCAACAGGGAGATGGAGGGACAGGAACTCCTTCTTGAGTTGGCCAAGGACAAGAGGCTCCAAGGGCTCCAGGAGGTACAGCAGCTCACCGGGTGTTGCCCCCGCCCCCGCCGCCGCCGCCGCCCTGGCCGCCAGCGTCCGGCGCTCCCGACATCATGAGGAACAGCACGACTGGAATGATGTACATCCACTGCAGGCACGACAGGTGGGCACAGAGACAGGCAGAGAGGAAGAGAGGCAAGTGAGGAGGCTGGGCCAGGGCCACAGAGGGAAAGGGCTGGTCCCCTAGTCACTACAGGCAGGGCCAGGGCAGGGGACAGGAGGGACAGGAGGGCGTGAGCAGAGGGCAAGGTGGGCAGGGGACTGGGTCCTCACTTAGGCCTCCGTTGGCGCTGGCGTAGGCCCTGGGGCAGCAGGACGCAGGGCTGTGAGCAACACGGCCCCCCCCAGGATGAGGTGCCACTGAGGAGGGAGGGAGGCAGGTCAGCAGCCCGGCCATGGGAAGGGCCAGCCCTCAGTGCAGAGATGCAAGGACTGAGGTTTGCCAGACCTCAGTTCCTGAAATGGGGGGCTTCTGAGGCCCTTGGGGAAAGGGCCCGGCTCAGTGCCTACGGCCTCAACACCCTCCCACCCCTCCCTTAGCCCTGCTGGCCTGCCGGGTGCTTACCTCGCTGTGGCTGGCACAACTACATGCAGCCAGCTTCTCAGAAGGGTCTCCCCTCCACACCCCAGCCCCACTCAGGAAGCCTGGCAGTAACAGGCACCTCAGGCTGGCAGGCTGCCTTCCCAGGCTCCTCCTCACCTCCACCCGCACCCCTGCACCTACTCCAGGGCTACCTGCTTCCAGGCCCTGAGCCCCATGGCTTCAACCTATCCAACCCCCTCACTTCTCTGAATACGGGGTTGCCCCTTCCCTCCTGGCCCTCCTGCATGTGTGCCCACAGCTTTCCTGGCTGTGCCCGGATACCTTCCACACCGCTCTGCTCCCAGAAGGCCTGGGATACCTGTACCAGCCCAGATTCTAGAGCTACTTAGTCCTGGACAACTCAGGTGGGGTCCACAGCCCTCAGCCTCCCACCAGAGGCCAGACACAGGCCACTTCGGGGGTGGGGGGTTCAATGAGCCACACTCACGTATTTGGCAAAGAAAGACTTCTGTTCCTGAGGGTTCTTGGCCTTCTGGGCCTGTTCCATCTCCAGGCGCTCAATAAAGGCCGCAGTCTCAGGGCTAAACATGGGAGGAAAGGGGCAAGGTGAGGGGCAGAGCCCCAGGACCTGGGCGTCTGAGGCAGCCAGTGGTCCTGGTCTCCCCCCCAGCTCTCACCCCGGAGCAGTGCCTGGAGGCCGCAGCTGAGCAGATGTATTGAACAGCTCCAGGTCCTCATCTTCCACCTCGGAGCCCCGGCAGCCCCCAGGGTACACTACCACCGACAGGCCTACCACGTTGCCAGCCACATCCACATGCAAGGTCAGCTGGTCCGAGAGATGTGACTCTACCAGGGAGCACTGTGAAGATGGGGTGGGGTGGGGGTGGTCAGAGGGCTACCCAGCTCTGCTGCGCTCCCCCCACACTGCAGAAGCACTCTCCAGAACTGCACCCCCACCGCCAGGCCCCCTGGACCATCACCAACTGCAGCACTTCAAGCTAAACACCTCCTCAGGGCTCCATAGCAAAGGCTGCGGGAGGCTGGGGACACTGAGGCAGGAGTGAGGATGTAGTCGGTCCTCATCAGTGACTTACCGCTGGAACAAACGAAGACACATGGCCACCAGCTTCTGAACCATCAAGTGCCCCAGGCCGTCTTGGGACCCGGACCCTGTAGAGGCCATTGACAGCGGCCACATCCTGCAGGTCATGCAGAGCCCCATGAACTGGAGTGCTGGCCCACCAGGCTGGTCAGGAGAACGCCTCCCCAAGCCCTGTCCTCACAGCACCTCCCACAACCTCTGGCTAACAAGAACCTGCCCAGAACTCTTCCCACAGAGTTGGCCTACACCCCCCACCCCAGCAGCTTCTGATGGGAACAAAGACAAGGCTGACACTTGAAAGGAGCCTGCTGTCTAACGACCCGCTGTTCTGGGCTCTCTCGTGGGGAAGACTGGCTAAGCTGGGTGCCAAGCCCATTCAGCTGCAGGGGGCCTCACCCGGAGTCGGCCCCGCTCCTCCTCACTGAGCTGTCGCTGTGTCGCCGACAAGGTGCCTTCCTGCTGGTTCCACAGCAGAGAGCCGCGCTTCTGGAAGTTGGCTTCATCACCTGTGGGGGAACTGGGCTCGTTTACAATCACCTACAGCGTGACCTGCTCCACCTCTTCTTCAACTACCTGTTTGCTATTAGGCACTGCACTGCCCCAAGTCTACCTGTCTCGAGTGCCTGACTAACAGCAAAGCTCACAGCCCCTTTAGTCAGCAGATGCTGGGGCTGGCCCAGCTCAGCCTTCTCTGAAAGAGGGGGGTCTTGTGGTGCTTCTGCAGCAAAATGGGCCAGTGCTTCTTCTACTGCCTCACAAGACTGACTAGGGCTTTCTGAGGGAATAGAGGCAGGACACAGGTCAGAGGCTAGAAGTCTGTTCTGACATTCCTTCTTCAGCTGACTGGGTCTGGGATTGCTCCTACAGGTCTGGAGGCAAGAAGGAAATAATTATATATATACATATATATATATATACTTGTGTGTGCATGTATGTATATGTGTGTGCACATATATGCACTTGCGTATGTATATACATGCATACGTGTGTACCCAGATGTATACATGTGATGTTAACTTGTATTTAATTTCTATAAAAGAAATTACATTCCCATAAAAGTAAATCCAAGCTAGCGATAGTACAGATTATGGAGGGAGATCCTGTCAAGATTGACTGATAGCCACATGAGGGAGAGTAGTCAGGAGCCCTGCTGGCTGGTTTTAATTGTCAACCTGACACAATCCAGAATCACCAGAGTCTCTGTGAGGGATGTCTAGATCAGGCTGGGCTGCAGGCATATCTGCGGGTAAATATCTCAATCACATTCACTGAGGTAGGAAGGCCCACCCACTGTGGGTGGCACCATTCCCTAGGTTTGGGCCCTGAATGATATTAAGTGTAGAGAGGAGGCTGAGCGTAAGCATGAATGCGTGCATTAACTCTCTCTGCTCTCGACTACGGATGTGATGTAACCAGCTGTGTGAAATTCCTGACTGGACTCCCCTACTATGATCTAATTGGAATTGTGAAAGAAAATTAAAATCTAAAGGTGAAAACTGCAAGAAAACTTTTGATACTGTACGAGCAGGCAAAGACTGTTCTGTCCTGCCAAGCTAAGGTAACTCAAAACATACATATGTGTATGTATATACGTGTGGTGTGTGTGTATACTTATATATGCATACACATGTATATGTGTATATTTATCATTTTCATTAACAGAAATGCATCTCAGGCCCTTGGACATGCCTGGCAAGCATTAAACCCTTGAAACCTTGAAGTCTTGGGTACGGGGCATCTAAAAACTTCTCCTATCTCTGGTCTCAACCCTCTCCACCAAAAAAAAATATGTGTATGGCTGAAGACCACCACTGATCTCACCAATCTCAAAGGAATGCTCCAGCAGCAAGGCCACAGTGCCACAGCCCTCAGCGTCACGGCCATCAGCCCCAGCCTGCAGGAGAGACGAGGACCCCAAGTAAGAACCACTCAAGCTCTAGGCTGGGCAGAATCCACTGGCCCCAGGGCAGATTGAAGGACAAGCCTTAGCTTCATGCTCGCATCCAATCACAGGTACTTTTCCCCCAGGACCGCCCCTCATGAATATTCATGAGGTGGATTTCCATAGCACAAAGAAAACCCAACAAACTGTTACTGTTACTCTCCTGCAGGACTTGAGAGTCTCACTGCACAGCCCAAGCCTCCTCTAAGACACGGTTCTTGCGTCCCCATTGCCTACTGCTGCTAATGCAGGAAAGTCGCACCATGCTCTGCTCCCAGGGCATCCCTGAGTCCTCAGGCACCGGCTTCCTTTGCACACGTTAACGCCCAGACCCCTCTGCTGGTGATTGGGATTGCAGATAAACACCACCAGCAGCAATTTTTTGTGGTTTTACTATTCTTTCTCTCTCTCTTTTTTTTTTTTTTTTTTTACAATTAAGTCCATTTACTTAAACAGTTGACTTAGGCATCTGCCAGGGTGACTTCAATCTCCACTCCTGGCTCAATACCGATGGAGGTAATCTGCTTTACAACCTCAGGGCTATGCAAATCAATGAGTCGCTTGTGGATCCTCCAGTCCGTCTTCTCAACGTCAGACGTACGCATGCGCAACGGTCCTTTCGCTTTCAGATTCTTTTCCTTTGCGTCTCAGGTCAAGTCCACACAAACCTTCTCCAGCGACCTCATTCCTCCAGCACCCTATTTTTGGAGTTTTTTGAAACAGGGCCTTAAGTAGCCCAGGGTGGCCTTGCACACCTACATTGTCAGGACCGCACCCCACACCCAGGGCTATGTCTTAGATGTCTTAATTTATAGCATCTCCTACCCAGGCATCCTACTGCGGGACCTGGCTTCCTCATGCATATCCAGCAACACGACCGCACTCCTTGCACTCCGGCACCGCTTCCCTGCCCTGCTATAGCTTTATTATTTATTTATTGAGTTAGGGTCTCACTATGTAGCCCTGTCTGGCCTAGAACTCAGAAATCCACCTGTCTCTGCCACCCCGAATTAAAGCGTGCACCATCACCCCCATTTTTGAATTTTTGAGACAACTCTAAGCAGCTCAAGCTAGCCTCGAACTCCTGGATCCTCCAGCCTCGGTCACCGGAGCACTGAGATGAAAGGCTAGTGGCCAGCACCACCACCCACGCAGCCCAGGTTCAGAGCAAACCACACCCTCTCATGAATATTCATGTCGAGTGCCCCTCCAGCGCCCACAGGAGGCCGCCCCGCTCCGGCCTTGAGCACTGGCCCGGGCCACGAGCACTCACCCCGCGCGCGGCGGCCCCGACCCGGCATCCGCTGCCTCGGGCTCTGCTAGGAGCCGCGGCTACCATCAGCAAGAGCACTAGCAGCCGGGTCACCCCGGCACCCACGGCCACCATACCGAAGCGCTGAGAAGAGCCGAGCGCCATACAGCACGCTAGGAAACACAGAGCTCATCCTCAGGCTCATGCGCCTGCGCCGCATCCCGCGCCTGCGCAGTAGCGCCCGCTCGCCTAGCTCCCGCAGCTAGGACGACCATTTCTCCATCCGGGTCTCTCGGGCTCACGTTCCCGGTGACACAGCCTAGGAGACAGGTGACGTTCCTGACGTCATGGAACGCTGGGTCCTTATTGTAAAGTCACAAGCTCTAGGTCCCGCCCTTTATCTGTCTGTCCCAGGCTTCACCCGGCGTTCCTACCCAGGGCCAGGGCGTGGCGATGAAGGGTGGGCGAGATCCTAAGTCGGTCCCCGGCAGAGCAGGTGAGAGCAGTTCGGAGGGGATGGAAGGTGACAAAAGGAGTTCTGCCTGGAGGGGTTGGCCCTAGTGAGGGATCCGGGGAAGGTATGGGGCCAGCAATTCGGAGGCCGCTGCCCCACGTGCTCCCCGCGTCAGAGTACACGTTCCTGGCATCCTGGGGTGGATGCCAGCCCTTCGCCCCTGCAGACCGCCCCCTGGCTCCAGCCTACGCCCGGTGTCGCCCTGGACGCCTCCAGCGCCACCTCCTGAGCGGCGAGTTCGACCAGCTGCGCGACTTTCCCATCTTTGAAAGCAACTTCGTGCAGGTGTGGAGCCCCGGACCTCCGACCCGTTGATGTATGGAGCCCCCATCATTCATCGCTCCGTCTAACTCCAAGTGTTCCACATAACCCCTGAGCCCGCTGGGCTTTTCGTGGCTTCAGAAACCTTTGTCTCAGTTTCTTTGACTGTACACACATAGTTCTTGTCCTTTAATCCTAAAATCTCTGGCCCACAACTTCCTTTTTTTTTTTTTAGTGGTAATGTGGGTGATATCACATTTGGCAGGGGCTCTACCCCTTAGTCACACCTACAGCCCTGCAATGGGGAATTCTAGGCATGTGCTTATATACTGGGCCACATTCCCAGCCCCTAACCTACTTGTTCGTCTCCCCTAGTTCACGACCTTTCACTCTGTCAAGATTCCCAACACCCATCAGATCCCTGTTGAGTTCTGTTCTCCAACTATCGTCCCTCTAACCTCTGGCCCCAGGTGACCCGGTTTGGAGAAGTCGCCAACAAGGTCACCATGGGGGTGGCAGCCTCTAGCCCTGCCCTGGAGCTGCCAGACCTGCTGCTGCTGGCCGGCCCTGACAAGGAGAATGGACACCTGCAGCTCCTCGGGTGACTGCCCCTCTTAAGTCCCAACTTCCTCCAATCTCCCTGCCACCATTTTGCCACCCAGGCTCCAGGGACCAAGAGGACCACCAGACTTCTCCGCTAAGAAAAATGACAGGGCACTTCACAGAGGTCAGAAGTCAGAGATGAGGGAGGACAGTCCTCAGTGACATCACAGGGTCAGGATGGTGACTGTTTACACAATGCTTTCTGCTTTCCAGGTATTCCTCTGTCCCAAAGAAATAAAGTAAGGCTCAAAGACTGGGCCCATGGCCCAAGGTCCCACAGAGTCAGGACTAGAGGTTCGCCACAACCCACTGTTCCGCTCTGTTCCTCTCATTGAAAACGTGTGAAAATCAATACCACCAAGTACAAACCTCACACAGAACATCCCTTTCCCCAGCCTAGGCCTTGCCCTGCTTTAGCTCCAAACAGGAAACATTTACACACGTATAAGTACATGGACACACTCTGGTATTTGTGGAGACCTGAATCCTTTCTCATCCTGTCTCAGCTCATGAAAGACAGGAAGAAAACAGAAAAAGGCCCAGCCTAATGGTGCAAGCCTATCATCTAGGCAATTTGAGAAGGATTACAAGTTCAAGGCCAAAGTGAGCTTTAAAAGTGGCAGCCAGGACAACTTAGTGAGACCCTGTCTTAAGATAAAAAGTAAAAAGGGGCTGGCTACAGGTGTGTGTGTGTGTGTGTGTGTGTGTGTGTGTGTGTGTGTGTCAGTACAATGTCTGCAGGGCAAACATGAGGATGAGTTTGAATCCCCACAGCCATATAAAAAGCTGTACCATGGTAGTCCCAGTGTTGGGAGAGGCAGAGATAGGCTGATCCTTGGAACTTGCTGGCCAACCAGTCTATCCAGTCATTTGGCTCCAGGTTAAGTAAAAAACTCCAAAAACGAGGTGGAAGAATGATCGAGGAAGGAAGACCCTTAGCATTAACCTATGACCTCCACATGCACACACAAGTCACTGACCTATGACCTCCACATGCAAGAAAGGAAGGGAGGAAGGAAAGAATAGAAGGAGTTTAGCTGGACATGGTGGTTCACATATTTAATCACAGCACTTGGGAGACAACGTCAGGCAAATCTCGGTTAAAGTCCAGCCTGAACTACAAGTTCCAGTCAACCTTGTCTCAAAAAAAAAAAAAAAAAAAAAAGTGAAAGGAAACAATGCCCTTGTTCACCCAATTATCTCCTTACCTAAGTGGAGAACATTACTCAGTTTCTGTCCTGGTAAGATGCTCAGCATATTAAATGCAAGCTTGGGGTCCCTCTGACCCTGTCTTTGCCTGCCTGCAGCTGACCAAGTGGAACAAAACTTATGAAACTATCATCCCAGGTCTAAGAAGGTAGAGACAGGAGGATCAGAAGTTCAGGTCCATACTCAGTGATACAACTAGTTGTAGGCCAGCCTGGGCTACTGAGTCCTAGTCAACAACAACAACAAAGACCCTGTTGGCGATCAGCCCCACCCCTACTCCAGGCTCCTCCTGGAACCAGGCTGAGTAAACTTGACTACCCTGTGGATGGAACATTCTTGATCCTGGAGCTTAGGATCAATCCTGCCTCCATTGTCCTCTTTGCTCTGCCTCGGTCCCCTCATCTGGAACCCAGGGTGACAGGACAGTTCTTCCTTTGTGTTTCCTGAAGCACCTGGTACAGCAGGAGCAGTATGTAGATGTCATCAAGAGCTGTTACATTTGCGGGGGAAACCCGTTGTCCACTGAGGGACATGTAGCAGAAGGCATGTGTTAAGGTGTATTTGTGTGGACAGGAATGAAGAGGTTGGACACAGCAGGTTCTGTAAGCCATCCAGGCTAGAGAAGGATGTGGTGACCCCTGCTGTAGCTAGCAAACCCCAGAGTTCTGAAGACTGGCTTTGTTTCCACCCCCTGTGTGGCCTGAGCCAGGTTGCTCTCTCCAGACTGTATCTTCTTTTCCTTCATTGGATCTTGAATCTAGCTGAAAGTGTGAGCAACTCATTTATGCAAATATTTTCTAAGCATCCTTCCAGTGGTTAACCCTATTGGGGAAAACAGCAAAATCAGCCCAGAGTTCAAATCTAGGAGCTCACATCAGCCACTGGTGAAGTCAACAGAAGAACTGTCACATGGAATGATCAAGATTACAAACAGGCCAGGGGAGACCCTCCTATCGCCCTTCCTCTAAGCAGAGGAGCTCTGGTCAACAGGACCCAGCATTGACTTTGACTGGGCCAAGCTAAGCATGGGGCTCCGGTGGAGACACAGGGATTCTACAAACATCTGGAAGGTACAGCTGTGAGAAATTGTTGATAGGGCAGGACGAGGATGAGAGAGAGGAGGTTGAGGCAGGGGTGTATTGGCCGCTGTAAGCATCACACAACCCATCCAGTAGTGGGTGCCTGCAATGGATGAGGACAGGACTAGAAGCGCAAGGCCATGACTGAGCCACCGCCGCCACCACCCCGTCTCTCTTCAGGATGTTTCCCTTGCAATTCGTGCAGCTGTTTGTACGTGATGTGAGCCGCCAGCAGCTCAAGGTCAAGTTCCGAACTGGTCGAGCCTTCTACTTGCAACTGCGTGCTCCGCCAGAGACCCGAGACTGTGAGTTCGGCCGCTGGGTGCGGCTCCTCTACCGCCTGCGATTCCACTCGCCCACCTGCGCAGTGCCCTTCACGCATGAGGATACTGTGCCTGAGGACGAGGATGAGGACCAGGTCGAGGAGGAACAGTTGCAGCCCCCGGAGGTGAGGGCGGGACCTCGAGCCCAGGGATGTTGGGCCAGGAAGGATGGAAAGGGACCAAGTAGGACTGCTGGGGCCTGGAGCCCTGGGTCTGAGGGAGGAAAACCAGTCTGGGAAGCCTGAGGAGAGAGGAACTTCTCCCCTTTTCCATCTTAGGGGTCCTAAGGAGAAGACTTTAGAGTCTGCAGTAGACTAGGGACCGTGTGGCTGGCGTTGCTAACCTAGGTGCCCTAAAAGAGCACACAGCCCTCTCCCATCCTCTGACACCAAGTGGGTTCTAGGGAGAGAAACCTACTCACTGAAGGGGTGGGCTCCGCCTGGCCATAGATGAAAAGGGAAGGCCTGTTCCCAAGACATCCACGTCAGACCCTCGTGCTGGTCAGACTCTCAGATGTACACTCTCCTTAGTTTCGAGCCACAGAGGCCAGACTCGACCCGCAGGTCTCAGAACTCTGGGGGCTCTAACTCGGAGAAGATCCTTCCAGATCACCAAAGGACCAGAAATCAAGCCAGCTCAGCTCAGAGCCAGAGAAATGGATTCTTAAACTTAATAAAGATCAAGCTCTTAAGAACCAACACCCAAGCCCTGGTTCTTTATGTCACAATCACCAAGGCAACAGGCTGCCTCCAGGTCTCCCCTGGTCTTCTATGACTTTGGTGCATTGGTATGCAAGGGTTTTCTGTTGACTTCTCTTTTTGTTCCTCTGCTGGAGGTGAAATCCAGAACCTCCACACTCTAAGGCAGCACTCCACCACTAATCCACTCACCATGTGGTCCAGACGGGGCCTCTACCACTGAATCCCCTAGTTCCCTTTCACTTTTTATTTTAATGCAGGGCATCATTTAATTGCCCAAGATGTCTGTGGCCTTTCTACCTCTGCCTCAGCCTTTCAGGTAGCTAAAATAACAGCTGTACCCAGACCTGTCATGGTCAGCTTGGATGTGCTGTCCTTTGTGGGTGGTAACTGGCCCGTCTCCTCCGCTATGTAGGTAATGTTCAAGACAGTTCAGGCTGCAGGACATGAGCTTCACCTTTGAGTCCTATAAATACCATGGCAAGCAGTTCCCTCAGCAGATGCCATCTTCCAAGATGGCAACCTCAGTGAGATCTGATCTGCCTTGTTGTGGTGGCTGTCCCTTACCCCAAGAGTGACTAACCCCACCCACCAGGGGACAAGAACTACAGACTCTGGAAGGATGAACAAATGATAATTTGAGCAACAGTACTTTATCACAGTGATCATTCTAGAAAGATGACCGCCATCCCAAGAGTTGCAGGGATGGTGTCCAGGTTCTGATGACTTGTTTAGCAGGTGATGAGCTGTCACTGTGGCACTGCAGGAGAAATGAGAGGTGGGTGAGGAGGGGTGACATATACCATGTCTCTACCCAAAACCCCCCAGCAGAGGGAGCAAGCATCCAGAGGGTCAGCAAACACCAGTGCAGTCAGTGGTCTCTCCCTCAACAGGGCTGCATATACGCCCAGCTAGCCTTGAACTCAGATATGTACCTCAGGATGGCCTTGAACTCCTGACCCTCCTGCTTCCACCTTCCCAGTGCTGGGATGATAGTCATCCACCACTATGGCTGCTTTACAGAGTGCTGGGGATGGAGCCCAGGCTTTGTGCTAGATAAACTCTGTCCCCACAAGCCACTTCTCCAGACCCACAGAACGAGAACGGGTCTTGTGGCATCCGACATTCCACATAGTTGAGGCTCTTGAGTCTCCAGCACCTGAGAACTAGGGCTACACTTATATTTTGCCTGGCTGACCTTTTGCTTTAAACTCTAATCCGTTATTTTGTGTGTGTGTTTGCCTGCTTGTGTTTATGTGCACCATTGCATGTGGCCACAAGGGGGCTTTGGAGCCCCTGGAACCGGTGCTACATGACAGTTGTGAGTCATCATGGAGTCCTGGGAACTGAACTCAGGGCCTCTGGAAGAGCAGCCAGTGCTCTTAACCACTGAGCCATCTCTCCAATGCTTGTTTTTTTTTCCTTTTACAATGTTTTGACAAGATCATACTGTGCAACTCGGAGTGACTTAGAATTCACTCTGTAGGGGCTGGAGAGATTGCTCAGTGGTTAGAGCACCGACTGCTCTCCCAGAGATCCTGAGTTCATTTCCCAGCACCCACATGGTGGCTCACAACCATCTGTAATGGGATCCGATGCCCTCTTCTGGTGAGTCTGAAGACAGCTACAGTGAACTCATATAAATAAAATAAATAATTCTTTAATAATAAAAAAGAATTCACTCTGTAGCATAGGTTGGCTTCAAACTCATATCTCTTAGCTCGGCTTGAGCATTCTTAGGTGCTGGAATGGCAGATGTGCACCACACCCCAGACAAATGGGGATGTTCTGAGAAACTACCAGGTGTCAGAAGTCAGCGGGAGTCTGACATGGAGATGCATCTGAGCTGACTTAGTCACCCATAAAGAAGACCACAGACTAGATGGTGGATCCGCCTGAATCCATAATGCAGCCAGTGGGTCTGTGGGGTGCTCCCAGAACCCTCCCTGGGGAGCTGAAGTCCCTGTCTGCTAAGCTGTCACAGGGACATGTGGCATGCTGACGCACACTCTGGGAGACCTGATCTGCCTCCTTCAGCAATGTCTTGTGGAATGGATCTAGCAAAGGAGATGGGGAAGAGTTTTCTTGGAGGATGGTTCATCACACGCCAGAGGCCAAGAGTAGGGATAAATGTGGCCACTGTGGTCCCACCAATGGCACAGATGGCAACGGGAGACTGGAGTTAGGGACAGGACACATGACAGTGAACCCTGGGCTGGAAAGACTGTGGAGATGGTGGGGAGGTCCGAGGAGCAGGGGAAAGTTATCTCAGCTCTGATTCCAGGGGCAAAGGACAAGAGGCGGCTCGACAGGCGGGGTTGCATGTGAGGTACAAACTAGGACTGGTGCCCTCCAACCCCAGGGCCTTGGCATGACCCGTATCGCCTTCTTGCCTGGGGCATCTGGGTAGGTTTGCCAGGGGACTGGATTAGGTCATCCCTTCCTCACCTCGGACATCCAGTTTGCATTCGGCCAGGGCCTCCCCCAGTTCATTGAAGGCGCGGCAGGAATAGGTCCCTGCATCGAAGGGTGAAGGTCGGCGGATGTTCAGTGTCAGGATGCCCTGGTAGTTGGTTATGAGGAATTTGGGATCTTCATGGATTTCCATCTTGTTCTTCATCCACACCACCTTCGGCTAGGGAATGGGAACCAGAGAAGAAGCCAGTTTTAGAAGGATGTCCTGGAGAGAAGCCGCCCGTACCTGATCGGTACACAGGGGAGACAGCACCTCTTGTTCTCAGAATAAAGATCACACCATATGGACCCCAACTGGCCACCATTACTCTTCCGTCTCCTTCCACCTTTCCTCCCTGTGCTCCAGGACTGAGACAGACCAGACAGTGGGATTCTCGCCCAGGGTCCTGGGACTGTGTGTTTCCTCTTCCAACCCCGCAGTTCCTGCCTGCCCCATCCTCCCCTTGTCAGCTGTGTCCTGACCAGGAATGCCTCTCTCACTGTCTGCCATCTTTCTCTGCCATGCCTGTCACCACTCTCGGTTTAACATCTGTGAGACTTGAGACCAGCGTCGTCCTCCCACCAACGAAAAGGAACGTCTTTGTTCCATTTGTGAGGCTCAAATGAAGTTTAGAAAAAATGCTCATGGAGTGAATCACGGGATTCATCAAAAGAAATGAGTGAGCTGAGAAAAATAAATAATAGTTGGTATAGGGTTAAATGACATGGTGGATGGGTTTATGAATGAATGAGTGAGTGAGTGAGTGAATGAATGAGTGAGTGAATGAATGAGTGAGTGAGTGAATGAATGAGTGAGTGAGTGAATGAATGAATGAGTGAGTGAGTGAGTGAGTGAATGAATGAGTGAATGAATGAATGAGTGAATGAATGAGTGAATGAATGAGTGAGTGAGTGAGTGAGTGAATGAATGAATGTACCCAGGCCTGGTGGTGCCTTATAAGCCCAGCACTCAGGAAGGGGTGGCAGGATGATCTTGAGTTCAAGGCCATCCGACACTACATGAACCCTTATCTAAGAAAGAAAAACAATGGGGCCTGGAGAAATGGCTCAGCAGTTAAAAGTGCTTGCTGCTTTCCTGAGGACACGGGTTCAGTTCTCAGCACCTACACCGGCGCTGCTCACAACTGCCTATAATTTAATCATCAGGGAAGCCAACGCCCTCTTCCGACCTACAGGAGTATTGCACACACACATTCGCATATAGACGCACAAAATTTTAGGATATTTTTAAAGAAAAATGAAATCCTTGTCTGGGTAGCTCAGGAAAACCTCGGGGAATACAGGGATAGCTGTGTCCCCCCGCCCCTGAAGTTTCTCAGGGAATGACAGTGCCTATAAAAGAGGACAGGAAAGACAGGCTTCGTGGATGAGTTTATGCCTGGTAGTCATGAGGCAGGAAGTTCAGAACTGTCTGAGACTTAGCCTCTGCCTCAGCGGACTGCAGGGAGGAACTGTTGGTGTGCTGGGTCTGGGGCTTCTCCAGACTTTCCCTGGCACCTTAGGGTGGCCTCTGACGGCGCAGTTGAGAGCTGCAGTATATCCTGCCACCACTACCCGGTCCATCAGGGGGGTCAGAAACTTGGGGGCCGTCCGGAAATCATGCTCCTTGTATTCCAGTGGTTTTAAGGTGATTCCTGGAGAAAGAGACACCCATAAGGTGAGTCCCACCACAACACCAGCCGGGGGCCAGGCAGCTGCACCCTGTACCTGTCTTGAGGATTCGGGCCGTGTTCTTGGAAACGCCCGGAGAGTCACTGAGGCCACAGATGTTCTCACTGAAGACGCGGAAATAATACTCGTTGCCCACAATGAGGTCAGACACCGTACAGCTGGTGTGGCGATTGTGTTCGTAGACATTGAACCACTCCTGGAATGGGGACAAAGAGGGACCAGGGAAGGCAGGTGTGTGGAGGACACACGTGGGTACAGACTCAGAGTCATCCAGGCTCCTAGCCTCAGTTTCCCAGCTGTGAAACAGAAAGCTCAGCTCTGCTCTGTCAAGGCCACTGGCTGGCAGCCCCAAGGCCCCCAAGGCCTGTCTGTTTCTCACCATGGTCTTTTTGTCAGCCTTCTGGACAAAATAGCCCGTGATCTCACTGTTCCCGTTGTCCTTGGGCGGCTGCCACTCCACCAGGGCATTCGTGCCCCATACCTCCTTCACCATCACATTTTCTGCTGGCCCTGCCTTTTCTGGAAGGAGGGTTGGGGGTTACCTACTATCTGAGAGGCCCTAACGCCCGGTTTACCCCTCCCTCCCTTCCCAGATTTTTTCCCTTTGACTGTAGCCCAGGCGGATCTCAAACCATTATATATCCCGGATTAAACTACTGATCTTCCTACCGCCACCTCCTGAGTGCTGAGATTATAGGCGTACACACCACACTTTATCACGTTATCTCATCACGTCAGGCAAGCACTGGGCCCAATCCTGTTTCAAACATCCTGTCCCTCCGCCCATGTGCTCCCGGCTCGCACCCACGACCCGGATGCGGATGGTGGCAGAGTCCTTCATGTTCTCAATCTGCACGCTCAGCTCATACTCTCCGGAGTCAGAGCGGGCCGCCTGGCGCACGAAGAACACCGTGTCGAAGTCACTAGTCCGCACATTCACACGGGAGGTGTCCAAGGGAGCCCCACCCTTGGTCCATATGACCTGAGGCCGTGGCTTGCCCTGAGGAGGGAACCAAGTCAGGTGAATGGGCTCTGAGGGTCTGAGGACTTGCCTACATCACTGCCCCAGGGCCTGACAACTTCCTGGACTGTACTTGACCCTAGCCCAGGCCCTGATCTCCACCAAACTCTGGCCGTGGCTCTGTTTGACCCCCAACCCTAACTCTGACCTCCACTCTGACCCCAGCCCTAACCCTGACCCCAGCCTGGACCTTGGCTCTGGTCTTAACACAAACAATGGTACTGGCCTTGAATCTGGCCCATTCCATGGTCTGCCCCAGTTCCAGCTCTGACCCTGACCTTAGCCCTCAGCCTGACCCCAACTCCAACCCTATCAGTATCCCCAATCCCAGATCCAACTTTGACCCTATCCATAGCCCTAACTTCAACCCCAAACCTGACCTTGACCTGATCCCAGATCTAACCCTACCTTAACCCCAGCTCTGACCCTGGCCCTGTCAGTAACCCCAACTCCAGCCCAAGTACCTGGAAGGGGATGACGAGGTTGAGGGCCTCCCCAACTTTTCGGATATAAGTCTGCCGTAGATGGCGGGGGAGGCGGATCTTTGGTTGCTCTGAGGGTGTGAACAGGGGGTTGGTGTTGGGTCGGGAACCACCAGATGGAGATGACATCATCTGGGGGACCCTAATTGAAGGACACTGAGTAGAGCCTGAGGAGAGCTGAGTCAGGGACTGAGTGTCACTCACCAACAATCTCCCTGATAGTGACCGGCTGAAGGAGGGTGGCTGGTTCACTGCGTCCTGCAATGTTGACCCCAACAACCCGGAAGAGGATCCGGGCTCCAGTCGGGAGATCCTTGACAGTGAAGCCACACCGTTCCACTGGTTCCTTGTTAGCTGGGATCCATTCCTCAGCTGGAGAAAGGAGTCACATGTAGACCAGGGCCTTCCTTGGGGCCCCTGCACCGCCCCCCACCCCCCAGTAAATAGCCCCACCACAACGAGTAAACACCAGCATCTGTGGCAACGGCCCTAGTCGAGCATCCCTGAGATGGCGAAGAAGACCACCCCCATCACATCAAAGGCAGCACAGCTGCCTCAACACTGTAACCCCATTTCAAGGATGAGGAATCTAGGGGCCCAAGGAGGTTAAGCTATTTGAAGTCACACACCTCAAGGATGAAATGGTGCAGGAATGGCAGAGGTAGGAGGGTAAGGGAATGAAGAGGGGAATGCTGGGAAGAGATGGGGGCGATGTTATCTCTTCCCTATGTAGTCTGATGTGGTGGTCACTATTCCAGGTCTAGAAAGGTCCTGAATCATAGAGGCCAAGACCACACAGACACAGACACAGGCAGGATGGGCTAGGGCTAGGGCTGCTCTGTTACAGATAAGGCTGGACAGACCGTGACAACCAGGTAATCATGGAAGACATTCTGCAGCTAGGGCTGTGAACTCCATGACTGTGTGTGTGTGTGTGTGTGTGTGTGTGTAAATGAATATTTTCAAGTGTATGGCTTTAAGCAGTGTGTGTGCACTTGTGTGAGTGTGCACGCCAGTGTGCTTCGTGAATAAGTCTTAGTGTGGCACGTGAATATGAAAGTGCTCGAGTGTGACTATGAGTGTGTTTGTGGGGGGCACAGCCAAGGTAGAGATTTGGACAGTGGAGGTGACAGAAACAGTTGGGAATGAGTTAGGAGGAAGAAAGGGAGGGAAGAAGAGGGGGAGAAGGAGGCAGAGGAAGATGTCAGAGGATGGAACAGACAGTAAGGGATCATTGGTGCAGAGGTGGTCAGAGGGAGGGAGGACACACGGGCCTGAGGACCCCAGGCACCACGCCAGCCCTGAGCAACTCCACTCCCTGCCTCAGGCTAGGGCCGAGTGCCACTCACAGTCTTCCAGGCAGTACTCCACGAGGTAGCCGTCAATGCCACCAGCACCGATCCGATCGGGGGGCCTCCACTTAAGTGTGGTGGTGGTGTCCGTCACATCCTCCACTGTGAGGTGTTGCGGTGCACTCGTGGGGGCTGCAGGGATCCA
>NC_137967.1:4480618-4767073 GCF_963924665.1 Micromys minutus | reverse complement strand
AGACAGAGAGACACACAGAGACACACAGATAGAAAGAGAAAGATAAAGACAGACACACACAACACACACACACACACACACAGAAAGAGTAGGGGAGAGAGAGACTAAGAGAGAAAGATCAGGGAAGACACAGTAAGAGAGGAGGGGTTAGAATCCTAAGAAGAAACAGGGACCCTCAGAACAGTGACTATATGGGGGGAGGGACTTGTCTCATAAAGGACAAAAACCCAAAGACCATGGATATACTGACAAGTGTGAGGTGGGTGACACTGGCCCTCAGAAGACAGTGACACCTGTCTCCAGCCAAGTCCCTCTGGTGGGGACAGCTGGGGCCCAGTAACTTGAGCCCCCAGCACCTCCCCTGCTGTATTTATAGCACTGGTCTGGTCCCCTGCCCCCAGATCTGAGTTCCAGGGAGAGGAGGTCATGGGGTGTTGGGGACAGGATTCCTTCACTGTCTTCCACAGCTTCCGTATGACACCACTGTCACGCCGAATGTCCCATTTCTGTCTGCATTCTTCCCAATGTTTACCTTGCAGGAGGCTCTGCCCCCACACACCTCGCCTCTCCCAGCACCCCAGACTTTTCCAGCAAGACACTCCAAAAGTCTAGCCTTTGTGCTAAAGATGCCAAACGTGAGCTTGTCAAGTCCCTGCCCCCTCCTGGACATGAAGACCCCTCCACCACCCAGTCCTGAGCCAGAGGAACAGGAGAGGAGGGGCAGGCAGGGAGGGACCAGAATAACTTAGACTCTGGATAAATTTAGCCACAAGAAGGGGAGGGGACAGACCCCATTGGCCCAGCAGTGGGAAGGGAGGTCCTGGAACCAGGGTCACAGTTCCAAAGGGGACATCCTCAGAGGGTCATCCAAGACCTAAGGAAGATAGAGAAGCAGAGGGTGGGAGCCACACCACGAGAAAGAGACAATCTGAAAAGTCAAAGCCAAAGAGGTACAAGGACCCGTCGGAGGCAGCTGAAGTCAGCCTGGTCAGAAGCTCAGCTGCTAAACGTCCCCATGGGCTTCCAGGGGCCATGGTTGCACATTTGTCTCCTTTGGGTCACAGTGGCCATCCTGCTGGTTCCTTCAGTGGTGACCCAGGAGCTGAGAGGAGCTGGGCTGGGCCTCGGCAACTGGAACAACAATGCAGGCGTCCCTGGGTCCTCAGAGGACCTATCAACTGAGTTTGGCCACCACATCCACAGCCACGGGGGCTATCAAGGTGAGAAGGACAGAGACCACAGAGAAGAGGATGAAGATCTCTCCAGGGAATACGGACACCAGGTTCAAGACCACAGGTACCCTGACCATGAGGTTGGGGAGGAGAATGTATCTGAAGAGGTCTTCGGAGGGCATGTTAGACAGCTCCATGGGCACCATGAATATAACAATGAAGATTTAGGGGACTCAGCAGAGTCCGGTGAGCATCACCGTCACATCCCTAGGCATGGTCACCATGGCCACGGAGAGGAAGATGATGATGGAGAGGAGGAGGAGAGGGTGGAAGTGATGGAGGACTCTGATGGTAAGCACCGGGCCCATGGCCACCAGAGCCACTTAAAGGCGAGAGACGATCTCCATCACGCCCACAGCCACAGGGATGAAGAAGATGACGATGAAGATGGTGCCTCTACTGAGTACGGACACCAAGCTCACAAACATCAGGACCGTGACGAGGAAGATGATGGGGACTCATACGAAGACAGTCCTGCCCACAGACTTCAAGGCCAGGAAGATGAAAATGATGATGAAGATGATGATGATGATGATGATGATGAAGAAGACTCCACTGAGCACAGGCACCAGACCCACAGCCACAGGGAGGAGGAAGATGAGGGTGAGTCAGATGAAGATGATCGTCATGTCTCCAGGCATGGACGCCATGTCCATGAAGATGACGACGACGACGATGAAGATGACGATGACGATGGCTCTACTGAGCATGTGCACCAAGGCCACGAAAACAAGGATGATGAGGATGACTCTGAAGAAGACTACCGTCTTGTCCCTAGCCACGGTCACCAAAGCCACCAAAATGAGGAAGAGGAAGATGAGGCGGTATCCACTGAACATTGGCACAAGTCTCCCAGTCATGGCCACCATGGTCTGGGACATGAGGAGCAAGAAGAGGAAACAGTCAAGTACAGCCACCGACCCCAAGGCCACAGTGCTGACAAGGAGGACTCTCTAGAAGGACACACAAATGAAGTCCCTGGCCGCCACCACCACAGAGTCTCCAGGGGTGGTGATGAAGACATTTCTACTGAGTTTGACCACAAGGCCACTGGCCACAGGCTACAAGCTCAAGATGAATGGATTAGGCGGGATCACAGAGAATCAGTTCAGGAAGAGACTGGTCATCAGCCCCTGCAGCCCACGGGAGGGCCCAGTTCTGGAGACTCAAGGAAAGAAGATGACCACAGCTCTCTAGAGGGTGATGAAGACATGGGGCAAAGACAAGAAGCCCACAGTGAGGAGGAGGAAGAGGAGGAGGAGGAGGAGGAGGAGGGTCATGGTCAGGAAGATGAAGAAGAGGAAGAAAAAGATAAGGAAGAGAGCAAGGCAGACAGAGTTACAGTTTCGACTCCACTGAGCCATCACAGGAAGCAGGAGGAGGAGGAGGAGGATGAGGATGAGGATGGTCTCCTGGAGGAAAACCTGCTACCTTTCACCATTATCCCAAACCCACTGGCTGAGAGGGAGGAGGACAGAGAAGGTTCCAGTGAGGAGGAGAGCCTCGAGGTCACAGGTAAGTGACCTGGCTCCACGTGGGTGGGGAAGGCAGACCTAGCCAACTGGAGTCACTGTTACCCTCCTGTCCCCCCACAGGTCAGCAGGATGCCCCGGAGTATGAAAACTACCAGCCAGGGTCCTTGTGTGGCTATTGTTCTTTCTGCAATGTAGGTCCCTAGCCCAGATCTTCCCAGCATGCCCTAGGGTACCATGGGAGGCCTGGGAACCTGGGGGTGGGAGGAGCCTGCAGAAACAAACAGGCAGGTGTCTAAGAGAGTACTCACAGGTCCCACTCTCCAGGGAATGGGTCACGTGGGATTGGGGCTGTCCTGAGATGGAAAACCAGGGTGGGTAGTGTCCCCAGAGAAGAGGGGGGCTCTGAGTTCAGACATGGGAGTCCACAACTGAAGTGATCATCTCCTGAGGGGTTTGGGGTTAGGGGCTCCTCTAACCAGGCTCTTCCTGTTCCCAGCGATGTACTGAATGTGAAAGCTGCTACTGTGATGAGGAGAACATGGGGGAACACTGTGACCAGTGTCAGGTAAGACCTTCCAAGGGCCCCTACGCTCAGGTATCTGGGAGCACTTAAGTGCCCAAGGCACAATCCTGACCCCACATCCACTCCATGCCTTCTTCCTGTGTGACCCTCTGCCTAGCCTCAGACCCCGGGTGGTCCTTCCTCGTCTTTGTCCCTGACTCAGTCCCCTGACCAGACTCTCTCTCCCTGTCCTCAGCATTGCCAATTCTGCTACCTCTGCCCACTGGTCTGCGACACCCTCTGCACGCCAGGTGAGCGGCAAAGAGGGAGAGGCAGACACCCGTGGAGGGGGCAGGGCCCAGCAAAGTGAATCCTAGTGGGGTTGGAGCCAACTTGAGTCGTGAACCAAGGCTGTGGTCAATGGTTTAATGGGTGGGGCAGGGGGTGTGGCGGCGGCAAAGGTCATATGGGCAGAATCTGATATGTGGGGCTTAGATTGAGGTAATGTTGACGGGTAGTCCTAAGCAAGAAGAGTGTGATTCTGTTTGAGGCAGGAATGAGAAGGGGGCTGAGTACCACATTTTTGCACTTGCCCCGAGTGTTCCCCAACCACGTCCCTCCTGGAGACCCCTCAAACCTCTTCTCTCTATTCTCTTCACAGGAAGCTACGTTGACCATTTCTCCTCCTCTCTGTATCAGTAAGTGGGGGAGGGGGCGGGGCTGGGAGACGATGGGGTTCAAGGGACCTGGATAAAGACCCACCCTGGACTCCATGTTCTCTTCTATGAAATGGTTAGGGTCGGCCATGATGGTTCATTGGCTTCTGCGCACTGACTAACTGACCTTCCTGTCCTCCTGTCCAGAGCCCTGGCTGACATGCTGGAGACTCCAGAGCCCTGATCTGGCCACCTAGCAAGAGCTGCACATTTATTTCCCTGAATAAATGTGTTCCTAGAAACAGTGGTGTGTGGCGTGGGGTGTGTCTTGGGGAGGCAGGGTAGGATGAGGCTACAGCCTCTCCTAGAGAGCCCGAGACAGGACAGCCTCGACACCTTGATTTGGAGGTGGTTGGTTTGGGTTCCTAACATCTTAAGAACAAAATCTGGGACTGATGGCACACACCTTTAATCTCAGTGCAGAGACAGAGGCAGGCGGATCTCTGTGAGTTCGAGGCTAGCCTAGTAGTCTACACGGTGAGTTCCAGGCCAGCCAGGACTACAAAGTGAGACCCTGTCTCAAAAAAAGGCTGGCCAACACCAGAGCTTTTGAAACAGTAGGTCTTTACCCGTGATCACTGAGTAACGCCCGGAGCCAGGAGGCCTAGTCGGGGTGGGGGCTCCCCATTGTCCGTCCTCTCCCCAGCTCTCCCCAGCCACATCGCCAGCGGCATAGTTGACAGAGGGATTTTCCCATGCAAACCCTGGAGCTGGAGGGGAAATGGGTACGCAGTGCTGCGTCCCTGACCCTTGGGCACAGACACCGCCATAGCACGGGGGCGGGGAGGCCCCGGGGAACACGAGACAGGGAGGAGGGTCAGGGAACCCCCGCTTGCAGATGACTCCGAGGACTGGCGACAAGACGCAGCGGGGGCAGGGCTGAGTGGCACGGGGGGTTGGGGGCGTTGGGGAGCGAGGCTTGTAGCAGCGAGTCTCCCCTCCCCTCCTAGCGGACGGAGAAGGAAGACTTGGGCCCCGCGACTGGGCAATAGAAAGGGGAGGGGTGGCATCTCCCCGCATGCGGCCCGAGAGGAAGCCCCGCCCCCTTTCCGCAGGTGCAGGGCGCCTGGCTCCCATTCGAAACGGATCAATAAATTACAAAGTAGAGAAAAGGGAGGCGGAAGTTTGGGGTGGGAGTTCTTCCTGTCCGCTTCTTCAGCGCTGCCCCCTTTCAGTCCATTGCTTGTGGTTTGGTCCAGGCCCAGTCCATGTGGGAGGCGGGAACACCCGGCTGGTATGTTTGGGTGGTGCCGTCCGCAGGGCGAGCTCGCTCACGGCGGTCTCCGGCTAGACAAGACTGGAAAGGAAGGGAAACGGCCCAGCCTTGGGAAAGGGTCTTCTTCGGAGTGAGAGAGAGGTCACCCGCATCGAGGCCACACAGTTCACAGAGTGGGGAGCGTCTGCTACGCCATCGCGCGCTCCCGTTGCACCACCCTAACCCTAAAAATCACCTGGCAGAGTCCTCACCTGGAGGTCCCCACTAGCAGGAATAAGTCCGGACCGAAACACCATCTGCTCGCGAACTCCCAGAAGTCTGGCCTAGAGAGAGCAACGGCCGCTTCAACCTGGAACGACCCTAGTTTCCCCCAGGGGATCCCCCACTCCTTAATACTGGTGATGGAAGGTAGGGCCACGGAATTGCTAGTCCAAAGCCCTCCGCTGAGCCCCCACCCCCAGCCCCTCAATGTGGGATTCTAGGGGGCTCCTTCACCAGTGAGCTACATACCGGATGGAGGTTGTCCTGACACACGAATAGAGTCTGTCTAGACTGTCACTTTTTAAGGGTTCCCCTACCTTCAGGCTGCAGTTTGCGGAGGGGGAGTCCCGGTGAGCCTAGGGCTCCTGCTGCAGCTGAGCGAAAATTGGGGGGTAACATCTCGGCTGAATCGGGGGTTACACCCCGGAGGTCCTTCTCACGGAACATCTTCCTCCAGGATGGGGAACGGCTGAAGGACTTGGCACTGTCCTGGTTGTGTGATAGGAACCCAAGGTGAGGGAGGAGGGGACAAGTTCCGGCTCTACCCCGAGGGACTAACTGTGACCCTCACCAAGCTCAGCATCCAACCACAATGGGTTGGCAGCACCAAACTCCACCCCCCCACCACTGATTTGTAAGTGCAGTCGGGGGAACTAGGCCTCATTGCCACGCCCACCTCGTCCAGCCGTCTGTCTGTGCCTAAGGAGATGAGGTTACTGAATTCTTTCTCCAGCAGTTGCCGAGCCTCGAAAAGGAAAGGGGAAAGAGGTTAGCTGGAGCATACGGACGAGGGTGCCCAGAATGTGTGCTGACCAGCCAAGTCTCACTTGGGCATTCTGCGTAGGTATTTGTAGAAGCAAGGCCAGGTCGGAGTAGTCGAAGGTTTCATCCAGAGCCAACAGTGCACCGTGCACCCCACTCTCGGTGAGATTCGTAGCAAATTCCTTCAGGCCAAGACCAGACACCCAACCCATGACCCGTTCGTTGGACCACACCATCACGTCTGGGGAAGAAAGGGACTCTTAACTGTGCGCCTCCCAGTGGTCAGCCCTACCAAATTAGCCTAACTCCACCCTCATTTCTTTCCTAGTTAAATCTCTATGCTGGCTGTATTCCTCATCCCTGCAGAACTGGCCAGCTAGTTTCCCATTCTCCCCCCAGCCACGCCCCATACTGGGTCTACCCATTATTTCTGGGAACAGCGCCTCCTAGAGAACAGGTTCATATTCTCTCTTGGCCAAGCCCCTATTTCCGGCTCCACCCCTTGTGTGATAGCGCCCCCCAGTGGCCATGTCCAGCCAGTGTGACACATTACTCCACACTCATTGTCTGGCCACGTCCCCATGGTGTTCTGCCCTGCTTGCAGCAGCTCTTGGCTTCTCTGGCTTTCCGCCCTCCAGTCGGCCTCCCCACATGGCCCCCACAGAACCTCACCTCTGATTTGGGTCTGGCTTTCTTCCCTCCTCCGCTCCAGGTCCTTCCGGTCATAGTTGAGCCGTTTCAGGCACATGATACCATAGTGCAGACTAACCCTGAGCAGTGAGAGAAACTGAGTCATTTGGGAGCCTTCCCATGGCCACTGTTGTTGCTCATATAGAACTCTCTTTCTCCCCCTCCCTCCTTTTTTCTCACTTCCGTGTGTGTGTGGGGGGGGGGGACCCATACCAGGCAAAAGCACAAACCCCCAGTGCCATACTGGTTACTTGTGTTTTCTTACATGTGTTTCTCTATCTCTGTCTCCCTTTCTCTCTCCAAGCTCTTTTAATGCTCCCTGGGCTTGAACTCACTCTGAAGCCAGGCTAACCTCAAACTTGCAGCCCTCCAGCCTCCCCAGTAGCTGGTCACCAGGACCACACCAGGTATCAATTTTTCTATGGGCCACAGGCTTTGGTTCAAGGAGCACCAAGCCGAAAATTGAATGGAACTTCCCATTGGCCAAAGCCTCTCTGGGGGTGTGACTGCTTCCCCTTGGGCTGTTCCCATTGGCCAGGCGGCCCCCACCTGTGGAAGCTGTCCACCATCTTGAGTTGGCCTCGCAGTTCCTTCTTGTTCAGATGGTCCAACATCCGAGCATCAACAAGCGACTCCATGAAGTAGCTTCGGTACTGGGGCAGCCCAAGGCTGGGCAGCCAGTCGTTCCCCACCCACTCGTGGTTCATGTCGCCATATGCCAGGATCTGGGGCCATGGGCAGGTGAGGGAGTGGGATCAGACCCTCTTGTCCCTTCCCATATGTATAGGGAAAGGGTAAAGTTCAGCACCCCCCCCATCCCAGATTAGTTCTCTCCCCACCACAGAACAATGTATCCACACCACTGGAAACACTGGACCAGCTGAGGGTCTCATGTAGCCCAGGCTAGCTGCTAGCTTCACACTTTTGGTGAAACTGAGGATAACCTTCAACTCTAGATTCCCCTACCTCCACCCCTTTGAGTGCTTGGTTACAGATGTATATACTCCATACTCCAGGTTGGCGCTGGAACTTAAAGACTATTCTAGACAAGGGCTCCACCAACTGAGCCCCAGCCCTGCAGATCTGCTCCACTCCGCCCAAACCTGACTACACCCGGCGGCTCTCCTGCCGTCCACACACAGCACTGCCGCACCACCCGGAAAAATACTAGTTCAAGCAGTCCATTTTAGGATACGGCTTTGAGACAAGCCGGAAGTCTTTTGCAGCTTTAGGGCAAGGAAACAGACCAGATCTCAACCAGGTGCCTCCACCCCTGGCAAGCTCCGGTCCTGCAACCCGTGTCTCTCTTCTCCAGGCCAGGATGGACCGAGTTCTTCCCACCTCCCACTTCCTCGGCCCACCTCGAGGCCACCATAACTAGCAGAGCTCACCCTTGTGCGGAGCGACTGAACAGGCCAGGCAGCCCTCCTCCCCATCCCTCAGTTCGAACCCTCCCATCACCCAGCGGTTCCTTCCAGTTCCAGCAATCCCACAACCCCCAGCTTCCGGGCAACCCACAACCATGGAATAGCCCGTGCACCAGGCAGGAGGTGGACACTGAGCGCTTCCACTTTGTCCCCCACCAAGCCACTTTGAGCACAAGAACTATGAACAGCTGAGCTCCACACTGCAGCCTTCCCCTCCGGGGCGGGGACTCCCAGTGTTCAGACGAGGGGGTGGGGCGCAGAGAAACAGAAAGACCATGCACCGTGCACAACCTGCTCATGCGCCCGGCCCGCCCTGCACCCCTACCTGCTCCCAGCTGATCTCCTTGGTCTCCTGACCCGTTAGTGGGAAGAGGGGGAGAGAAGGGGTGGGTTAAGGGGACAGGCAGAGGAGAACAGGAGGGACAGACGATGCACTGACAGACAGACTCCTCCCGACCCCCCCCCACACCCAGTAGGAATAGTGCCACCCCCAGGGCCACCAGCAGGAGGCGCTCACAGGTTTTGTAGCTGCCGTCAGAGACTCCATCTCCTCATGTGTCATCCACACGTTTCCTGTGGGCTGAAGGGCGCAGGGCGTTAAGGAATGGGCGACAACACAAAACACAGACGGTCTCCTAATCGCCCCCTTCTAACCCATCTGTTTGTGCTCATTGCGTTTGGGGTTTCAGAGACGAGCTGACAGGAAAGAAATGACCCTGTCTAAGGTGTCCCCCATCCGGTTGCAGACGAGTTGAAAAGGTCCAGCAAAGATGGCTCTGCGGGTAAAGGTCCTTGCAACCAAGCCTGATGACCCGAGTTCTAGCCCACACGGTGGAAGTAGACTGCTACCTTCACGCATGCTGTGTGCTGGACACCACACACACACACACACACACACACACACACACACACACACACACACACGACAGCTCACAGCCATCTGAAACTCCTCTGCCAGTGGATCTGGTGGCTTCTTCTGACCTTCAGGAGCATACCAGGCATTCTCCCATTCGTTCATGCAGGTAAAACATTTATACACACAATATATCTAAGAAGGAGACACATAATAAATCTAAAAAAAAAAGAGTTTGGGTTTTTTTTTTTTGTTGTTTTTTTGTTTTTTTTTTTTTGTTTTGAGTTGGGGGGAGGCTGGGTCTTTGATGTCACCCCTCTGGTGTCACGCACAGTGAAGACCGAGAAGGTGATAGCAGACTCGGCAAAGGGAGAGGTGTGCACCAGCAGGAAGAGGCTTGCCACCTGTGTGGGTCACCCCCCGCCAACTCCTGTGCTACGAACCATGAACCACGAATGCCTATGTAGTGTCAGACCACTTGGCTGCCGGTGAGTGCAGGGACCCTGCGGGAGCACACAGTGGAACTTCTGTAACCCTGGGAGCCTCGATGACGGGGCAGGCCTGTAATTCCAGCACTAGGAAGGCAGAGGCAGGGCTTCAATAATGTTTTGGGAAACCAGCAGATGAAATTAACAACAGTAGTAACACTTGTGTGACTTGAGGTTGTGCAGAGCCAAAGGAGGAGAAGACTGCTGTGGCATTTCAAGGGTTAACCTTTTGCTTTGTCCTTAAATTCCACTCAAGAGCCCAGAGAAGGGGGCAGGGTGGTACACACCTCTCTCAGCACTTGAGAGAAAACTGTTCAAGGCCAGCCTGGTCAGAAGAGCAAGCTCCAGGACAGAGAGAAAACCAAAACCAAACCAAAAGAACCCAAGGGGCAAACAGATGCGTGGGACAGAGGATGTGCAGGAAAATGAGACAAAACTAGGTGCAAGTCTTTTCTCTCTTTTCTCTCAGTGCCCATGGCAAGACCGAACCTCCAACCCAAGCTTGCCGAGCCAGGGCCATAGCACCGAGCACGCCTCGTTAAAAATGTTTAAGATCACGTTTGTTTATCTTACGTGTGTGTGTGTCTGTCTGTCTGTGTGTGTGTGTGAGTGTGTGTGTGAGTGTGTGTTTCTGTGTGTGAGTGTCTGTGTGTGTGTCTGTATGTGTGTGTGTCTATGTGTGTGTGAGTGTGTCTCTGTGTGTGTATGTGTGTCTGTGTGTGTGTGTGTCTGTGTGTGTATGTCTGTGTGTGTGTGACTGTGTGTGTGTATGTGTGTCTGTGTCTGTGTGTGTATGCCTGTGTGTGTGTGTGTGTGTGCGAGGCACTCCTTGACGGTATGAGGACAACTATAGAAGTTGATTTTCTTATTCCCCCATGTGGGTTCTAGGAGTTGACTTCAGGTGGCACGCTTGGTGGCCAGTCCTTTCACCCACTGAGCCACCTTGCAAGTCCCCTCTTTTTTAGGGGGACGGGGGATGAGGTAAAGTCTCACCAAATAACCTAGTAGCCCAGGCTGGCTTTCAGTTTGCCACCCCACTGCCTCTGACACTGGTACCAACACTTGTCTGCGTGTTTACGAACGTCTTAAGAAAGAACTGGGGCAGGGTGGGGCTGGTTCAGGAGGCAGAGGAAAGCGGACCTCTGTGAGTTCAAGCCCAACCCGGTTCACACAGTTCACCAGCCAGCCCTATAAAGTGAGATCTTGTCTCAAAAATAAAAGAGAAAAAGAGAAACTGGTGGCTGTGGACCGTCTCTTGGGAATGGTGAAATCTCCAGGAAGAGAGACTTGGGGGGTGACAAGCAAAATGAGTCCCTGCAAGAGATGTCCCCTGAAGACGGAACTCGTGTAACCCACCCATGACACGTGGAGGCAGGGTGCATGGGAAATGGAGCCGGTGGGCTCAGGACAGGCGGGTCTGCCAGCGAGGGGCGGGGCCGGGCAGGCACTCACCGTGCGTGAGGAGGCAGGAGCGGAGGGTGAGGTGAGCGATACCATCTCCTGAATGGCCAGGCGCAGCTTGAGCCTGTGCAATGGGTTGCTGATGCCGATTTCCCGCTGGATCTCCGTGTCTGACAGGTTGGCCATGATGGCGCCGCTCTTCACATTGGCCCTGCAGGCGGCCACGTACCACGCAGGCATGCCCACCCAGAGCTGAGGTCATGGGAAGGCGAGAATGTGGAGGAGAGAGAGAGACAGATGGAGAAAGTTCTCAGGCAAAGAAACAGAGGCACGTGGGAGAAGATGAGGGATGAGGACGGGCAGGACAGATGGAAAGACAGACACAAGTCAGCAGAGACAGGGAGAGACCAGGAGAGACAGATGGAATGAGCCGGAGTGGGAGGAAGAGGAAGTGGTTTCCCTCAGAGCCTTGGGTCCTGACCTCCCCACCCATCCCACATCTAGACTTGTGTTAGGGAGAGCCAACCAGCTGTCAGGGGCTGAGGATAAAAGCATGATTGTGGCTCAGGTTTGTAACCCCAGCATTCAAGAGGCTGAGGCTAGCCTGGGCTACATGGCGAGACCCTGAGTTAATTACAAAACAAAAACTTAAGTGGGCGTTTGGATGAGTAACTCTCCAGTAGGGTCATTTCAACATTGGAATACCTCCAACCAGGAGACCACGGTGGGGCCATCCCAGGCAGCAAAAGGCAGGCCCTGGCGACAGGCCTCTTCCAGGAGTTCGTGCCTAGCAGACAAGGTAGACAGGAGCTGGGACCCCTTCCTGGGGACCTCTCACACGGTGCACACCATCAAAGCATCTCTGTAAATCCACCTGCCCCACCCAGGCAGCAACGCAACAAAGAAAGCTGTTCCCAGACTCCCCGGAAAGCAAAGGGCCATAGATCACGGCCCCTGACTGTCTCACCACAAACCCTGTGGACACTCACTTCCTCTTGTTCCTCCTGTCCTTATCTCCTGGACCCGTCAGCTTGGCTAGTCCCAGAGGGTCAGTGGCCAGTGTTTCATCAGATGGTGTTCCAGCTGGTGGCAAGGAAGCATCAAAGTTAGTGAAGTCTTAGGTCAGGGAAATGCGGTGGCTCACACTGGTCATTTCCCAAGCACTGGAGAGTCAGAGGCAGCAGGAACATGGTCAGCTTCTACACTACAGAGCAAATACCAAGCCAGCCAGATTTACACAGCAAGACCAAAAAACAGGGCATGGTGTGCTGTTGCACATCTCCGATGCCAGCTCTTGAGAGTAAAAGAGAGGAGGAGCTCTGTGGGCTTGAGGCTAGCCTGGTCTACAAAGAGAACCCCAGGACGAGCCAGAGCTATGAAGGCAAAGTGGAAGGAGAAAACCAACTGGATCATGATGTCCTCTGACCTCCAATACATGCACTGAGAACACAGAGAGTTATAATACATACTTTTAACTAGAAAAAAAAAAAAAAGAAAGAAAGAAAGCAGGGGCTGGAAACATAGCCTAATGGTCGAAGACTTGCTGAACATTTGTGAGGCCCGAAGTTCAGTTCCCAGCCCCAAAAGAAAGGAAAAATGGTATTACCTAATGAAGACAAAAATCAATTTCTAGCAAATGAGAAATAGGGAAAGAGAGAGGAAGGCAGGGAGGGAGGAGGGGAGGAAGGAAAGGGGGAGGGGAGGAAGGAAATGGGGAGGGGAGGAAGGAAAGGGGGAGGGAAGAAAGGAAAGGGGGAAGGGAAGAAGGAAAGGGCAAAGGAAGAAAGGAAAGGGGGAGGGGAGGAAGAAAGGGGGAGCGGAGGAAGGAAAGGGGAAAGGGAGGAAGGAAAGGGGGAGGGGAGGAAGGAAAGGGGGAGGGGAGGAAGGAAAGGGGGAGGGGAGGAAGGAAAGGGTGAGGGGAGTAAGGAAAGGGGGAGGGGAGGAAGGAAAGGGGGAGGGGAGGAAGGAAAGGGGGAGGGGAGGAAGGAAAGGGGGAGGGGAGGGTTGACATTATAGTACTTACCCAGAGAAACACTTTCCCGGCCTGGGGGTCCCATCCGGCCCTTCTCTTTCTTGCCAAAGAGCCGACCTATGGATGACTTGATGCTCTTCCTCTTGGGGGCTTTGTGGAGGGAATCTGGGGTGCTCTCACTAGAGACATAGGGCAGAGCCTGGAATGGATACTGTCCCCAACCATTCAAGACTTTGTCCCTTTCCCATTCTCAACCCACAGTCCTGCTGACCTTCCCCGGGGAGGCGCTCCGTCTTCCAGGGACCCCGCTTGCAGTGCCAAAGCCTGGGTCATCCTCTCAAGACGGGCAGAACGGGGAGTGGGTGGTGGGGTGTCTCCTGGAATGGCTGGGCCCTCCCCTCGTGGAACACCAGCTTCCTCCTTGGGGACATGATTCTGGGAACAGGAACAGATACAGAACTTTGTGGTGGGGAGGCTAGTTGTGGGGTATGGGAGGGCGTCTGAGCTGTCTCTTGCTTGGGCACTAACTGAAGGTAAGAAGCCTAGAACAAATGGGGTGAATGCCTATCCAGGAAGTAGCTTTGCATCAGGTGACAGATGTGGGACAGGTTTGCCTCAAAGAAAGCTAAACTGGTTTAGGTACTCAGAACCGGAAAGCAAGACTTACAGAAATCAAACAACAAGAAGAAACAATTGCATTTGATTCTGACTTCCCCAAAGGTGAAATCTCCTCCTCTTCCTTTTCCTCTTTTGTTTCCTCTCTCACCTCCTTTTGAAACAGGGTTTCACTATGGCGTCTAAGTTGGCCTCAAACTCACAGCAATCCTCCTGCCTCAGCCACACAAGCACTGGGATGACAGGTGTTGAGTTACCATACCCAAGTTCTCAAAGGTCACTTAAAGATTATAGATCTCAAGTGAATGTTCATTTAAAAATAGTTCAACTGTGTCAGGCGTTGTGGTGACATCCCACTTTCAATAGGCAGAGACAGACATAGCTCTGTAAGTTCGAGGCCAGCCTGATTTCCACAGTGAATTTCAGGGTATCCAGGGCTACAGGATGAGAGCTTGTCTCAATAATAATAATAATAATAATAATAATAATAATAATAAAACAAAAAAATCTACAAAAAAAATTAGTCTAATTATTCTTTATTTCTCCCTTGTGGTAGGTAACAGAACAATTATCAGAAATAAGTTCTGTCCTTCTATCGTGTGGGTTCCTGGGACAACTCAGGGTGACAGGCTTGGTGGCCTTTGGCAGCTGAGCTATCACCTCCCATAAATACGTAGAGCCCATGCCTGTAGATCAGGGAAGATGCTTGGGAAGCTATGGGAGGAAGAAACTTGACCTCACAAGTTTCATAGCAGCCTAAGGAACATACCAAGACTATGTAGTTAAAAAAAAATTGGGGCCTGGAGAGATGGCTCAGTGGTTAAGAGCACTGACTGCTCTTCCAGAGGTCCTGAGTTCAAGTCCCAGCAGCCGCATGGTGGCTCACAACCATCTGTAATGAGATCTGATGCCCTCTTCTGGTGTGTCTGAGGACAGCTGCAGTGTACTTATATGCATTAAATAAATGAAATTAAAAAAAATAATCTACAGAAATGTAACACACATGAGAACAAACCACTTAGGCTTGCCAAGATGGCTCAGTGGGTAAAGGACTTGCCACCAAGCTTGATAAGCTGAGTTTAGTCACCAGTGTACGTATGTTAGGAGAAAACCAACTGCTGGAAATTGTCCCCCCCCCCTCTCTCTCTCACACACACACACACACACACACACACTCCACCGTGTCAAGGTTTGGGTGGCTATCTATGGGAAGTTCTACCCCACCCACCGACCCTGGGCTGGGCCAACAGAACTCACGGTCTTGTCCGTACCCTCCCGGGCAGGACTGGGGGGTGCCAGACGAGGGGTGGAATGACCAGAGCTGGGAGGTGAGGGGCTGGCGAGGGTGGAGGTGGTGAGCGAGGGCGGTAGTGAGCAGCTGCTGCGGTACCGGCCCAGCGAGTCAAGGCCGGAACTGGACACCCGGCTCTCCAGCTCCTCTGCACGCTGCTCCGTTGTCTCTTTCTCCTCCTGAATTAGCCTGGAACAAGAGAAAGAAGACTAGGCAGAGGGTGAAGGGGACAGGGAGTCACAGATCCCGAGTGCTCACAAAGGCTGGGGAGGGGAGGAGGGAGTGGCTTGGACAGTGAAGAGACTTAAGGATGTATTTATTGGTGGACATACTTCAGCAGCTCATAGGGAGCCAAGAAATGCCGACTCAAGAAATCACAGAAGGCTTTGGGCTGAGTAGTTTTGATGCCTATCTGATAGAAGATGTTACAAATAGTTACAGTAAGTCCTAGGGGTGTATCTCCGTGGTAGAGCACCTGCCTAAGATCCCCCAGTGAGGGGCTGTAGTTGTGACAGCAGCAGAGGCTTCACTTGCCACACACCGGGCCCTGGGTTCAACCGCCCAAACAACAAATTATCATTGTAAAGGCAATAAAATTAAAACAGGGACAGACATTGTCCCAAGAGCTGAAAGAGAGAAACACTAAGAGGAAGGTGAAGTCAAGGCCAGTCAAAGTGGTATGGAGAAGGTCATGAACTCACTCAGTACAGGAAGGTGGACAGACAAAGTCTGCGTTAGAAGGTGACTGTTTGTCTTGCTTCTTGAAAGAATTCCTGAGAATTTCCTCTGCCAGCAGGCGGTTTGTGGAGAACAAGTAACGACTGGGAAAACTATGCTGTCAGCTAAAAGCTATTGGTACATGCAGTTAAGTCTTTCTTTTATTCTTCCTTGTGTGTGTGTGTGTGTGTGTGTGTGTGTGTGTGTGTGTGTGTGTGGATAAGCCTGTGTGCATGTCTGTGTGGTCATGCCTGGGTGGTTATGCCTATGTGCATGTTGCATATGTATGTGTGTTACGTGTGTGTGGACTTGAACGCAGATGGAGGCCTGAGGTTGACAGAACCATCATCAGCCTCTCTCTACCCTATTCACTGAGCTGGTGTTTCTCAGCCAGACACAGAGCTTGCTGACATGACTAGTCCTGGCAGCCAGCTTCCTCCAGGAGTGTGTCCTGTCTTCCGAGGCTGTCATTTTGGGTCAGCCACCTAGCGCACCTGATGTTCATTTGGATTCTGGAGAACCTGAAAGCCAGTCCCCGGGCACGCACGGCCACCACTTTAATCCCCGAGCCATCTCCACAGCCCCTCCTTCCTTCCTTTCTGTCTTCCTGTTTGCTTTTTCTTTCACTTTATTTCCTAGCTTTTTTCTTCCTTCTTTTTTTCTCTCTTTCTTTCCCTGTCTTCTTCGATGGTTCATCCTAGGAATGGAATCCAGGGCTTCACAGATGCTAAGTCAACTAGCCCAAGCCGATGCTCTTGATTTCTGTGTGAGGCTAAGATCTGCGGGACACACTCTTTGGTTTAGGTGCTGGCTTAGGGACACTGATCAGATAAGAGAGGTGGCCCGTGGCTGTGGGTTGTGGTCTAGGGAGGATCGCTTGAGAACAGTGGGCAACTAGTTGGGCTTAGAGACGGGGTGGGGGTGGCTTTTAAGAGCTCCAGGGGCTGTGGGGACAGCTTGGGCAAGGCACAGCAGGCTTGGGCTCAGACTCACTTGATTTCCTTGTTGATGGCTTCCAACTGCTCCTGGAGCATGATGGCTAGTGTCTGTACGTCAGCTTGCCCACTGGGGGACAGCAGCTCCGCACCGAACATCCCTTCAGCCTCCTCCTCATCTGAGCCGTCCAGTTCTCCAGGGAAAGGGGGCGGAATGGACCCAGCAGGGGCAGACCGGTCCCAGTCCTGTCCCTGTGAGTGGGGATTGAGGTTGGAACCTGGCTTTGCCCAACACTCCTGACCCGACCTGCACCCCATGATGCTTTCTTAGTCTAGACCCTTCCTTTATCTTTGCATCACAGTGGGGGAGTCGTCTAGGTTGAGACTGAGCTGTATCCCTAACACCTCTCTTAGCAGAAACCTTTCTTGGGCCTGAGTGCTCAATGGGGGAAATTCTGGTTGCACAAGCCTGGTGACCCTGGTTCAATCCTCAGATCACACTAAAGGTAGAAAGAACGGAGTCCACAGAGTCGTCCTCTGACCTCCACGGGTGTTTTGTGGCAGGTACACACTCCCGATAAAACGTTTTTTAAAGTCTCATTCTTTTCTTAAAAAAAAAAAATTATCGGCTGGGCAGCGGTGGCACTTGCCAACAATCCCAACACCTGGGAGGCAGGGGCAGGTGATCTCAGAGCTGGAGGCCAGCCGGGTCTACAGAGTGAGTTCCAGGACAGCCAGGGCTCCTGCTTGAGACATCTGCACCACCACACCCAGCTCCTTTTAATTTTTACTTTTTCAGTGCATGCATGTGGAGAAGCCATAGCTGTATGTCCTCAGTGGCTGTTCACGTTATTCTTTTGAGCTTCGTTTCTCTTTTTAGTGTTGCTTCTTTTTGATGTGGAGTAGGACCATGTGGATGCAGAGGACAACCTTCCAGAGTCGGTTCTGTTTTTCCACTGTGTTGGGCCTGGGCCTTGAACTCAGGTCCTCAAGCTAAGCTGCAAATGCCATGACTCACTAACCCATCTCCCTGCCCCACCTTATTTTTGAGACAGTCTCTCCCTGAATCTGGAGCGCACTTTCTAGGCTGCTTGACCACAGGCTTTAAAGCTCCTCCCGTCTGCGCCTCCCCAGAGCTCAGCCCAGAGGCATACGCCATGACATCTGGCTTATTACATGCGTACCAGGGGTTTTAATAACCATGCTTTCTCTACAGCCTCAGTCTCTACTGGCGCCTGTCCCTAGGCCACGCCCACAGCCTAAGCCACACCCACACCCATCATTCCTCCCTTCTTCCCAGTCCCCTAGAGCCAACCAGCTTCTCTTTGCCGGGCCTCACTCCCAAATCCTCCACTCTTCCTTCATCTTTAATACTCACCGGGTACATCACAGGAGGAGATCAGACGCGCAGACAGGTGGATGGTGGTGATGGAGGTCAGGAGAGAAGACAGTGAGTCAGAGAGACGTGGATGGCTTTTTCATCCCAGAATCCTCCCTGAGCTGCTCAGACCCAGCTGCCTTCCCCATCATTGCTCCTCTCCATCTAGGCCCTAGAGGTGGCTGCTGACCTTGGAAGACTCGTCCTTGGCCCCTGACCAGCGGCCCCTCTTGCCTGCCCGGCCGCTGCCAGCCCCATAAGGATCCAGAGGGGCACCGGAAGGTAAAGTTGGTGCCTGAGAGTAGCGGAGCTCCAGGGCACTGCCAGGGAGGGACCTGTGAGCACAGGAAGGGCCAGAAAACAGATAGAGGTTAGGATTCACAGGGACAGGTCTGCCTGTGCTGGGGGCAGCAACAGTTGGACTCAGTGGGTTATTTTAAAAAGGAAACTGTGAGGGGCTGGAGAGATAGTGCAGAGGTTAAGAGCACCGTCTGCTCTTCCAGAGGTCCTGAGTTCAAGTCCCAGCAACCACATGGTGGCTCACAACCATCTGTAATGGGATCTGATGCCCTCTTCTGGTGTGCCTGAGGACAGCTACAGTGTACTCACATACATAAAATAAATAAACAATTTTTTTTAAAAAAAAGAGCATTAAAAAAAAAGAAGAAAAGGAGGAAGAAAAGAAAGCAATTGGGAACGAGGTGTTTTAGGGGACAGTAGGGAGCAGATATGATCAAGATACATGTATGAATTTGTCAATGCAAGACACAGTTTTTCTGTATACTCTTGGCTATCCTGGAACTTGCTCTGTAGACCAGGCTGGCCTCAAACTCAGAGATCCAACTACCTCTGCCTCCCATGTGCTGAGATTAAAGGTGTGCACCACTACCACGTGACTTAAATATTCTTAAATATAAATGGACATAATTAATAAAGCTACATCTGGTGATGTAACCTTGCAGTCTTAGATACTTGGAAGGCTGTGGCAGAAGGGTTACAGGTTCAAAGCCACCTTGTGCAACTTAGCGAGCGTCTGTGTCTCAAATGGAAAAGCAAAAGAGTCTGGAGATGTGTAAGGGTAGAATGTAGAATTTCCCGGTGTGAAGCTGAATGTGTGGCCAGGAGGCAGAGTCTCTGCCTAGCATCCCCACAGTGAAGGGCTAGGATGTGTGGCTCGGTGATACTACAATCCCCAGTACTGTAAAAATCAAAAATAAGGGATGAGGGGGCTAGAGAGATGGCTCAGCCGTTAAGAGCACTGACTGCTCTTCTAGAGGTCCTGAGTTCAGTTCCCAGCAACCACATGGTGGCTCACAACCATCTGTAATGGGATCTGAGGCCCTCTTCTGGCATGCAGGTGTACATAAAATAAGTAAATAAATCTAAAAAAATATATATAATAATAAGGGATGAGCAGTTGAGGTGAAGGAGTGGGGAGGAAATGCTTGACCCTGACCGAAGGGGCAGGAGGGCTTCTGTCACCTGGAATAGGAGGAGGGCGGCCGCCCCCGGAGCTGGTCGATCTCCATCTGCATCCGTTCCATTTCAGCCAAGAGCTGCTCCTGTGCAGAGGAGGCAGAGGGATCGGGTGTAATGCGCTTCTGTGAGGAACAGGCCCCTCCGTAACTCCCCCGTCAAGCTCCAGGCCCTCACCTTATTCAGCAGCAGCTCATCCTGCAGCTTCTTCATGTTCGCAATCTCCTCGCTCAGTGAGTTCTGTGGGGACAGGGGTGAAATCGAAGGGCAAAGGCAGGCTGCAGGGGTGTGGCCTAGGAAAACCCGCTAGGAAGGGTCAGGCACAATGGTGCCTTCAGTCTGTCACAGAGCAGAGTTTATGGGTATGGAGGTCTCAAAGGACAGATCTGAAGAAGGTGTATGGGCCCTAGGATGGCAGTTACAGGTACCCCGGTTGTTAAAGGCCTGGGGTAGGGGTGAGAGAGGGCGCACCTTCTCCTCCAGTGCCCCCATGCGTTCCTTGAGGTGAAGCTGTAGCCGTTCGTTGGACTCGCTCAGCAGCTTGTCCACCGTCTCCGACAGCCGTTTATTGTGATCGTCATTCATCTTCTCCCTCTGCCGGGCCTGAGCAAGGGGAAACAGGACAGACTGTAAGCGGCTTCTTCCGACATCATGCCCCTCACCTAAGCCTTGCTTTGTCTTGATTCCCACTTAGCCTGTCCCCTATCCCTCATTAACCCAGCCCTCAATTGCAACCAAACCAGACTGTGACTCTTCATCTAAGTCCCACCCACTACTCTGATCCTCAGTTAAGCCCCACCCTTCGCGTCTCACCCAACCCTGCCCCTCATCTAGCCCCGCCCTCTCGCTTTAGCCCCACCCTCTCGTTTTAGCCCCGCCCTCTCGCTTTAGCCCCGCCCCAGAGATAGCCTCAAGGTGCCTTGACTCTCATATATAGTCAGTCCACTTAGCGGAGGTCTCGCCTAAATCCAACCCCACTTGCATCATCTAATCCCTATCTACCAGCCCCAGCTCCTTCATCTACGCTCCGTCCTTAATCTCAGACTCTCTTTTAAGCCCTGCTGTCCTGTAAGCCCCACCAACCCATCCCCTCAGTTAAATCCCACCCAATCCCACCCCTCATCTAAGCCTCATACATCCAACCTGTTCCTTCACGTAAGCTCCAGAAGCTCCACCCTTCGTCTAAGTCCTGCCATTCATGAGTCCCATTTAGCTCACCCCTTCAGCTAAGCCTTGCCCCAGCCCAGGCTGGTCCCTCATTTAAACTGCGCGGACGCGCGCGCACACACACACACACACACACACACACACACACAGAGAGAGAGAGAGAGAGAGAGAGAGACTCAGGCTAGTATGCTTACAATCCCTGTCCTTCATACAAACCCCTCCCCTGAAAGAAGCCTCGCCTTTCATATAAGCCACACCCCCTCAGGTAACTCATACGAGGCCACGCCCTCAAGTAAGCCCCGCCTCCACCTCGCAGTTCCATTGGCTTCCTTGGCCCTCTCACCCGCTGCAACTCCTGGTTCTTCTCTTCCAGCTGTGCCTCCAGCTGCCGAAGCCTCTCCTCAAAGTTCCCATGGCGTTCCTCAGCCTAGGGGACAGGACCCGTGGAATATGACTTGAACTCCACCAAGATCCCCGCCCCTGCACCTCTGGCCCCGCCCCTTGCCAGGCTATCACCTTGTTCAGAGCAGCCACTCGCTGTGCCAGCTGAGCCTCTATCTCAGGCAAGGTCTCGGCCTTCTGCAGGGTCTGTTGCAGCTTCTGCTTGGCATCATCCAGCCACTCGGCCAACTGACGACTCTTCTCTTCACTCTGGGAGAGAGAGAGACAGAAGCGCCTAGGGGCTCAGTTACCCAGTCACAGCATCCTCCCATGGTCTCTTGGGTCTCTCGCTGTGCTGGCGCTCACCTGTCTGTACAGGGACTCTTTACTGGCCAACTCATTCTCCAATTTGTCGTTGGCATCGTGTAGAGATGTGGCCTCACGCTGGGCACTCAGGTAACGCTTCTCCAGTGTGGTGATGCGTTCTTCCATATCTTCCCGTTGAGCCAGGGCCTGCCGAGGTTGTAATGGGATGTGTGGACTACAATTCCCAGAAAGCCTTGTGGCAGCAGAGGCCAAAAACCCCAGACAAGGCACTCCAGGGTTTATAGAGAATTAGCCCCTTACTCCATTCTGTGTCACAACTTTTAAAGCAATACTGGCTTAGAGCTTCCCATAAAGAGGATGGAAGGCTTGGGGCATGATAATGTCACATTCCTGTTATCCCAACAAGTGGGAAGCTAAAGCAAGAGGACTTTGAAGGCCAGCCAAATTCAAGGCCCACCTGGGGTTCATAGGGAGATTTATAAACAAAGAAACAAAACAAAAAACCCAAAGGCCTATGGGAAACAGCCTTCACTCAAGCCACAACACAGTCTTAGAATCACTGAGTACTTGCTGATGTCTCTCTGGAAGGTTCACATCATCTCTCATAGAGCTACCAGGCTAGCTGGAGCTGAGAAGCCCAGAGAAAATATGCCAGAGTCAGGTGGGAGATAGGCCTGCCTGGTAACAAGTCAAAAGCAGCCCCTGCCACACGCCAAGCTAATGAGGAATAAAACATTCATTTTTAAAAAATTCACTTTCTTCAAGTATCCAAACCAGCAGGGCCTAGTACTCAGGAGGCTGAGGCAAGAAGCCATGATTCCTCAGCCAAACTGGGCAAGTCACCGTGTCTCATAATAATAAATAAAGCAGCTAAAGGGGTATCTCAGTAGTAGATGCCTAGAGTTCCCCAGTGAGGGGCTAAGAGAGTGACTCAGAAATAAAGTGCCTGCCAGGGAGAAACTAGGGCCAAGGCTCAGAGGTATATAGATAGACCAATGGGCCCAGGGTATATAAAGTCCTCGATTCTATCACCATGGTAACACAGGAGCCAGGTGCCAAGGGTCACGCTGCCACACACAAACACTCAGATTAGTCTTATTGTACACATAAGGAAACCGAGGAGGGATTCCACATAACTGGGGACTGAGTTCAGGTCCAGTCATCCTTGAACTCAGTTACTCTTGAAGGGCTGGGAGAAGGCTGGGGTGGGAGTCAGGGGACAGAGAGCGGCTCTCCAGGGGCTCCGCCTCACCTCCTTGAGGTCGCGCTGCAGCTTGGAGTTAGCTTCCTCGGCCTTACCCAGCTCGCGGTGGGCAGTGCCCAGCTCCTCCTCCAGCTGACTCATCTGACGGCACAGCACCGCCAGGCGCTCCCGCAGCTGACACACCTCTGCGCGCTGCCGCTCCAGCGCCTCTTCCAGCTCTGCCGTGCGCCGGTTGGATTCTCCAACCGGACCCAGGCCATTGGCAAGGGTCTGGAGAGAGAGGAGATAGATAGATAGATAGATAGAGAGAGAGAGAGAGAGAGAGAGAGAGAGAGAGAGAGAGAGAGAGAGAGAGAGAGAGAGAGAGAGAGAGAGAGCAGAGAGAGAGAGAGAGAGAGAGAGAGAGAGAGAGAGCGCTGGGTGGGTCAGCCACCCTGAGGGTGGCCAGGTACGGAGACGCGGAATCAAAGACCTGTAGACCTAAGTCTAAAGGGGTCTGTCACTGAGAGTCACAGTAAGAATCTTAGGTAATCAGATAGCACTGGGCCAGTGAGGGCCATGACAAACTTTAAAATGACCATCGAAGGCCAATGAAGCGGCTCGGCTACCAAGCCTGATGACCTGGGCTCAATCTCCACGACTACTCCCTCAAGTCGTCCTACGACTTGCACATGCACATAAGTAACACCTTCCATATTATCTATGCACACATATATATATATACTTTAAAAGGGGGCCAGGCGTAGTCGCACATGTCTTTAATCCCAGCACTCAAGAGGCAGGTGAACTCTGAGATTTCAATGTCAGCCTGGTCTACAGAGCAAGTTCCAGGACAGCCAGGGGACGGGGGGGGGGGGGGTTGGGGTGCTACACAGAGAAACCCTGTCTTAAAAAACAAAACCAAACAAAACAATAAAATGCTCATTAGAAAGTCAGGTTACTAGGCAGAGCGGCAGCGTAGCCTTGTACATTCAGTGACTTGGGAGGCTGAGAGGAGGTCACAGGGCGGGGACTTAACTTCTCACCTGTCCATCCCCATCCTTGCCTGGCTCCTCCAGTCCTGACCGCCTTCTAGATAGCTGGTCTCGAAGGTTCAGGGCCTAGAAAAAACAGAAGAGAGCACACTGACTTCCTCCTTCGCAGGCCCTGTGGATTTCTTTCTGGGATCCAATCCCATTGGCCCTCTTCCTTTAGAACACAACCAATCCGTTTCTTGGTCCTCCACCAAGGCCTGGCCCTCCCCTTCTCTGCCGACCCCGCCCCCTACCTCCTGATTGCTCAGTTCCAGCTCCTCCTCAAGCACTGCGACCCTCTCCAGTGCCATCCTCAGTCTTTCCCGGACCTGCAGACGGGTGTGAGAGCAGATCAGACCTTGTAGGGCTTGGTGCAGTAGGTCTATCGTCCCCGCTACCCAGAAGGCTGAGGCAAAAGGATCCCAAAGTCAGCGTCTGGCTGTGCTGCCGAGATAAGACCCTGTCTGGGTCAGGCGAGCCTGTCCCAGAACACCCTATGGAAGGTCTGAAACCAATGCAGTGGGTGTGAAGTTCCAGTCGGCCATCATGCAGATTATCCCCCTTATACACAATTCAGTGTTTTTACTTTTTTAACCAAGGTCTTGCAACATAACCTTGTACCGCCTGGAACTCTGTGTAGACCAGACAAACCTCAAACTGGTAGAGATCTACTTGCCTCTGCCTTCTGAGTGCTGGGATTAAATAGTTCATATATCTTTTAAAAAGAATACTTATTTATTTGAGTACACTGTAGCTGTCTTCAAACACACACCGGAAGAGGGCATCAAATCCCATTATAGGTGGTTGTAAGCCACCATGTGGGATTTGAACTCAGGACCTCTGGAAGAGCACTCAGTGCTTTTAACCGCTGAGCCATCTCTCCAGCCCCCTCATATATATATATATATATATATATATATATATATATATATATATATTATCAAGTCATGTTTCAATCCATCATGGTAATGTTTTCTCCCGTGTGAAATACCTCCAACCAATCATAGCCACCATTTCTCTCACACTTAGTTCAGTTGAGGTCAATCACATGTTTTCTCCTCTTCATCCTCTGATTCATCCTCCTACCTTCTCATCCAAGGCCTTGTGGTGCTCAAAGAGGGATTTTAGAGCCTTGAGCACCTCCACCTCAGAGGAGACCCCTCCGGGGGACTGGGCTTGGCGTTTCACCACAGTCATTCTCAGGGAACGCTCGTGCCTGGACACCAGGCACTCGAGATGTTCCAGAAGGAGCTGAAAGGATAAGGCACCGAGTCAGGGGAAAGAAGCAAGGGGAAGAAGACAGGGTCAAGGAAAGGAATGACACGTTGGGAGTGCACAAGCAAGAGAGGTAAGGGCCATGTAGAGGTGAGGAGGAACGAGGGGAACAGCCGAGGTAGAGTTGAGGGGAAAGAGGATCGGAGCAGGGGAAGGCAACGATGCAGGGGACTGGGAGCAAGGAAAAAAAGAAGATGAAAAACTAGAGGTTGGAAAAAGATACGTTGGCTGGCACCACCCCGTGCCCCATCCTGCTTAAGCCCCGCCCCCACAGCCCTCACCCGAGTGTTGTTTCGCTCCGCCTTCAGTTCTGCGATCTCTTCTTCCCTCTCCAGAAGCTGTTCCCGACATAAGTTAAGCTCCTTCGTCAGAGCCGCAAACTCCTGTCCAGGCGTGGGTAGAATCAGATGGCTGACTCAATTATTTCTGTGTTTCTCTCCTTGTGAGAATTTGAAGGCTCTGACCCTCCTGGCTAGGCCCTGCTTCCTCCAGTCACTCAAAACTGACCCTCACTAAGTAAACCCTTCTAGTCTAGCAGCTCAAATCTTGCCCTTCTGGGCAAACTCTCCCTTTTGTTGCTGTGGACCTATATGGGTTCTGATAGCAGAACCTCCTCTTGCTGCTTAGGCCCCTCCTCTCCTCCTAAGTCTTAACTTTCCTGCTGCTCAGACCCCGCCCTTTCATATAAACCACGCCTATCTCCATGGTAATACCCGCCCACCAGTGTTAAGCCAATTCCCTAATCCTAACCAAACTCTGACACTACCAATCTTAGGCCACCCTCTTTTCCAAACCGAACCTTCTACAGGATCTACTTTTTAGTAAACCCTACCCATTTTTTTTTTTTTGTTCTTGTCTGTTTTTTGTTTCTTGGTGTTTCCAAACACGGTTTCTCTCCATATCCCTGTCCATCCTGGAACTTACTCTGTAGACCAGACTGGCCTCGAACTCAGAGATCTGCCTGCCACTGCCTCTCGAGTTAAAGGCACATGCCACTCTAGACTTACTTCCCAGACCCTACCAAGCCCCCAAGGCCGCCATACCCTTCCTCAGTGAGCTCTGATTCTCCAACGTCTCAGGCTCAGCCCCTTGTTTATAGCCCCAGCCTCGCCCACCATGCCTTCTCCAGGCAGCTCCGCCTTCTCACAAACGCCACTCAGGCCTGGCGTCTTCAACAAGCCCCGCCCCTTCTACATAAGCCCTGCCCACTTCGCCGCTAAGACCCGCCTGCCGAAGGCAATCCAATCCCATACTCTCTTCCGCCTGGCCCCGCCCATTAAGGACCACCCTCGTCTTTAGGCTCCGCCCCCAAGACCCCGCCCAACCTGAGGCAGAGCGATGCTGAGCTGCCGCTGCAGCGAGTCCTTCTCGTGGCCGAGCTCCCGCAGCCGTAGCTGCGCTGTCGCCAACCCGTCCTGCGCCTCTCGCAGCGTCTCCAGCAGGCGCTCGCGCTCCGTGAGCATCGTGACCATGAGGCGCTCCAGCTCGCCGCCGGCCTCGTCCGGGCCCAGCGCCGAGCCCCGCCGGCCATCCTCGCTGATGGTAGGCATCACCTCGCACATCATGGCGGCGGTGCCGGCCTGCGGGTATGCAGAGGGAACTGACCAACCTTGTCAGGGCTCAGACAGATAACTGAGGCAAGGCCAGTGAAATACTCCCTGGGGCTCCAGTCCAGGCATTGCATAGGGGACAACTGAGGTCAGCCAAGCTGATCGTGACACGGAGAAACTGAGGTACAGCTAAGTAAGGGGGGGCGGGGAGACGAAGTGCTGGCCTCCAAGAGCGGGAAACTGGGATCTGTCCTTTGTCATCATGGGACAGATAAACTGAAAATCATTGTTCTTAGATATAAACAGCGAGGGCTTCTTAGGTCAAAGCACTTTTGGACACTGAAGCTTGGCTCCACCCGACACTAGAAGCAAACCAAAACCTGGCCACTCAGGAACTGAAAAAAATATGGTGGACTAGTCACTGGCTACGCGGGCTAAAAGTACTACCCTTTACCTATTTTGGCTCTGCTAGAAATCCTCAACCCACTCTATAGATTAAGAAACTGAGCCCCTGGCTGGAGATATGACTCAGTGGTTAAGAGCACTGACTGCTCTTCCAGAGGTCCTGCGTTCAAATCCCAGCAACCACATGGTGGCTCACAGCCATCTGTAATGAGATCTGGTGCCCTCTTCTGGTGTGTCTGAAGACAGCTACAGTGTACTCACATATAATAATAATCTTAAAAAGGAAAAGAAGAAGGAAGGAAACTGAGCCCTAAGCCACAACCACGCCTTAAAAGTTATAGGGCTTTGGATACTAAAATGGGTCAGTGGGCTGTGACTTGCCCATCTCTGTGATGTAAGGGCCAACACTTCACTTGAAGGAGTAAGAGTGAAAACCGTAGCAGGAGAGATGGAGTCATCAGTCAGTGGCGCGGGACATGCTTGGCACTGTGAAGCTCTAGATCGAATCCTGTACCACTAAATAAAGTATGCATTGGTTAAGCCAGGCTAGGTGATGCATGCCTGTCATCCCAGTCCAGGGGAAGCGGAGATGAAGGGACCAGGAGTTCAAGGTCATCCTTGGTTATTTTAGGGAATGCCGGGTCAGCCTGTTTACATTAGAGACACTCTCCAAAAAAAAAAAAAAAAAAAAAAAAAAAAAATGGGTAACAGGGAGTAGGCCTGAGTCATCTAATTCAGGCCACAGGAGCCCCCAACAGTCTCTTTCCAGACCCCTCTTTACTTTTATGAGTGGCTCTAGATCTGCACACGCATAAATCTAAGCTGTTGGACCCTTCTCCCCTCCCACTCAGGTTCTAGTCGCCCCAGGATGCTCCTCTTTCATGAGGCGTTAACCACGAGTGTGGGAGGAGGGAGAGGCGGGATTTATAAGCCAGAAGGCGGGACTTGGGTTCCCCTGGCTAGGGGAGGGGCGGAGATGTAGAGAGGCCCAGTGAGCCTCTCCCTAGAACACTTCAGGTCCAACAAGTCCATCTGGCCAGACCGAAAGCAGGAGGGACTTTCACTCCTTTCCTTCCCCTCAATACCTGCAGCGGCCTAACCGGTTTGAGATCGGATACTTCCCAACTCCACCCAAGTAAGCACTGTGACCAAAGCCATTAGGTCCTTGGGTTCCTGTGAGACAAGAAGGTGGAACACAGGAAAGAATGCAACTGGGTCCCTAAGTCCCCTTTGACTTTAAATTGTCTGAAACTCTACACTTCCCAGAAACTGGATCCAGCAAAAAGTTTGTAAGAGCGACAAACATCCAGCTATAGGCTAGACCCCAACATGAAAGCTCAACCCCACAATTGAGTCAGAATGTACAGCTTAGGATGACTTAGATTACTGTAAGCCCTCAGATTCACCTGGGACTGGAAGGTAAAATCAGTCCAAAGCCACCTGGTCACATAAATAAGTGCCTGGAACATCCCAAAACCCAAATCACAGAGGTGACCAAAATGACACTGAGGGGGCACCCCTATCTGGTCAAAAGACAGACTCTAGAACTCAGAGCTTACTTTGCATAAATTCATGGGCACAGGACATAAGCTGAGCCCACACTGATCCCATGTGAGGCAGAAGAATTGCAAGTTCAAAACTACCATGATCAAAATCCTGTTCCAAATACACACACACAACACACACATACACACAGAGCCAGGGAGATGGCTCAGTGGGCAAAGCTTGCTACCAAGGCTGAAGACCTGAGTGTGAAACTCTGGGACACATATGATGTATGAAAGAGAGAATTTCTGCAAATCGTCCTTTGACTTCCACATGCACAGATATGGTAAAACAAAACAATATACTAATTATCAATAGAGAGAGATTCTCTACCTACTGGGGGTGGTCTGTTTAGGAAACAAGAACGTTTTGAGACTGAAGACTCTAGAAGAGGCAAGAGTCTAGAACAGGCTCAGAATGCCAAGGCAGCATATGGGGCTGGAAGCCTATGATCCAGTAGGGAACAAGACTGACACCAAATCTAAGGCCATAGTAAGGAAAAGACAGAAGCTGTGGACAGGAGCCTAGAAGCCGAGCCTTCAAAAGGTGAGCAGAACACTGCTCTGGAATCTTCCAAGTTTAAGATTGTGCAAGCTACGGAGGATGGAGAGATGGTACAGTGATTAATAGCACTGACTACTCTTCCAGAGGACCCAGGTTCGATTCCTAACACCTACATAGCAGCTCACAACAGTCTAAGTCCAGTTCCAGAGGATCTGTCACCCATGCACAAACGTTTATGCAGGCAAAACACTAATGCACATAAAATAGAAGTAAACCATTAATTTAAGGGGGCTGGAGAGATGGCTCAGCGGTTAAGAGCACTGACTGCTCTTCCAGAGGTCCTGAGTTCAATTCCCAGCAACCACATGGTGGCTCACAACCATCTTTAATGGGATCTGGTGTGTCTGAAGGTAGCTACAGTGTACTTGTATACATAAAATAAATAAATACAATCTTTAAAAAAATTAATTTAAAAAATTGTGTGTGCTGGAGTTCTGATGACTATTTAATTGAAAACAACACATTCTGCAAGTTACAATATCCATAGAAGAAGGAAATGTAGAGCAACAGAAGCTGTGGCCAGAACATAAAACACATCTAAAATGGAAACTCAGGAGATTTTGTTTCTAAGGGTGGGGGTGGAGTGAGACCTTTTTGTTACTGGTCTAGTGCTAGTAATGGAACCCTGGACTTTCTGCATGTGAGGTAAGTGTCTACCCCAACAACTACCTCAGCTCCAGTAACTAGAAATACAGATGTCTGAGGAGAGGACTGAGAACAGAAAGTGTCTTAGGCATGTTATCTAGATATTTGTAAAGACCAGAGAGGAAAGGAGGAGGAGGAGAAGAGGAGAAAAAAAAATGTACACAGCATAGTGAGTTCTAATCCAGCCTGGGATGCATGGCAAAATCCTGACATTGGGGATGGGAAGGGAGCAAGTGAGAAATGGCATGCCTAGAAGCTAGTTCATGGCATTGAATGTAGATCACACGCCTTGGCGAAGCCCGAACAGACGCATCATCTGGAAATGTCCTGGAACTTAGAATCTTGAACACAACACAAGGAAAGGACACATTACAGCTAGAAATGCAGAAATGGGCTGGCAAATTCCGGATCACCTCATGAACCCCAATCACAGAACACTCCTGGAGGAAGGGCTGGCCGTTTGGCACTTGGAGTATGAGACATCAGATATTACCATATGGGTCTCTGGAGGCAACGAGATGCCAGAAATACCCAGCTTTGGGGGGAGAGGGGACTATGGAAGTCTAGCATCTGGGATGATAGAGCAGATGAGTGTTTGTTAAGGCCATGGGAGATGTGAAATTGACAGAACACCGACAGGGTCCAGACCTTTGAATCCCCCTGGGGGTGAAGAAATTTAGAGCGTTTGGTGTTTGGTGGGAGTGTAGGCCTGGGTGGGTGGTCTGATGGACAGGACACTCACCACAGTCTGAGATTCTGGGTCCCTGAGATGTGTGTTTTTGGGGGTGGAGGTTGCAAGATGAGACACCTAGATCTCCAAGGGGGACAGAAGCCGAAGAATTGCACGCCAGGTCTTTGAAAGGAAGTCATGGCGCCTGAGTCCATAAGGCAGCAAGCAGGTGCTGATGTATCAAGAGGCTGGACGTATTTGTCTGAGGAGGGTGGGGGGAACTGTTAAAGTAGGTGCTAAGTGGGGAGGGGGACAAAGGCTGGGAAACTAGAATAAGGTGACAGTGATTAGTCAGGGCCAGCAGATACATGGGCGCTAACAGCTTTTCAGAACTCGGTGGGAACCGGAGGTTCCACGCCAAGGTTTCTAAGTGGCCTGGGTAGGGACATTCACAAGCTCTATGTACATGAAGCAGCTCGAGTGCCTAAAGATGGGCCTGAGAACCCTGCGGCCCAGCTGGGAGGGGGGCGCCGGGGATCCCCAGGTCAAAGGTGCAATGAGGGGGAGGGATCCCCACACCACCTGCAACCCCCTCCCTAGCGGCCGCGGCAGGAGATGGGGGAGAAGAGGCTACCGAGAGAGCTGACCATGGACAGCTCCGTGCGGGCCTGTGTCCAGGGCGAGCCGGCCTGGACCCAGGAACATCGCCGGCTGTTCCAACCAGAAGGTGGGGGACGCAAATGGGGGAACGATTTGGACGCAATGGCGGGAGCCCCACGGCGGTGACCAGTGTCTGGAGCTCCCAGGATTGGGCCCAGAGGAGGGATCTAGACTGAGGGGTCCCCTGGGCTGAGCTGAGATATCCAGGCGTCTGGGCCCTGGAGGAGGCACAAGAAGGCAGCCCGCTTGAGATACTAGGGTTCGGCGGGGCACTCTGAGCTCGGGAAAGGGACACGCCAGGGTTTCTTTGGTTGGCTTGTGAAATCTGGGCTCTGGGTTCCCTTGGGATGAAGATGGGAATGTAGGATTTCGGGCAAGGGAGTCGGAGACGCTAGCCCAGGGGTCCCCAGGGTGGGCGCTGCCGGGCAAGCTGGGCCGGGCTCTTACCTGCCTGGTCCGCGACGACTGCGGGAGGAGCTGGGCTGCAGGAGGGACGCGGGGTGGGGTAGGGGCACCGGGCGGGGCCCCTGGCGGCGGCCGGGGCCCGGATCTGGAGATCTGGAGCCCTGTCTACGCCGCTAGCGCGGGCTCAGCGTCTCTTGCTCAGGCTCCAGCGCTGGGGACCCCCCTCCCCCTCACGGTCTCACAGCCTTCTCCCTAAAATAGCCCCCTGCCCTTGTCACCGTACAGCCTCCCCCCGCGAGGCCGCAATCGCCAGATCCAGGGGTGCCCACCAGCGCCCCCCCAAATCCCACCTTCTCCCCCCCAAAAAAATTCTCCTCCCTCCCCCTCCCCCCCACAGATCCCGGGCGGTCGTGGCCCCTTTAACAGAAGACTGACGGACAGCACTGAGTGGCCAATGAGAATTTGCGTCCGTGCCGGCCGGCGACCAGGCCCCGCCTCCACATCGGGAGGGAGGGGCTGCGCGGGCAGAGAGCTGGGGGCGGGACCCATGGTGCGGCGACCAATAGGCATGCAGCGTGCGGCAGCCTGGGAGGGAGGCGGAGCCCGGCAGAGGATGATGTCACCTGAATCTAGTAGCGCGCAGCGTGGAGCGCGAGTCGCGACCCCGGGTCCCCGCGGCGGCGCGCGTCTCACGGGACACGAAGGCTGGGCGGCGGGATGGGAATTCAACATTCAAGGTGGGATTTTTTTTTTTTTTTTTGAGACAAGGGCGGCTCCCGGAAGGATGTGCTCGGTTGGAAGGTGAGGCGAGTGGACGATGGGTGGCGAGTGCGTGTTACTCTGCACCCCTGCGCCTGTCTAGGGAACTGCATGCGCCCCACCAACCCCCGACTCCCACGCAGACTGTGGCACGGCCCATAGGGTTCCCCCAGCGGATGGTTCGCTCCGCCCCGCCTACAGAGGCAATGATCTGGTGCGTTTCAAGACTCCCGCGTCCGACTCTCAGCAAGGGACCTTGCCAGGCCTTGGCCTTCCGAACCTCTTAAGGGTTGGGGACAGTGGTCCTTAGTGCTGCGCCCTGGCACTCACATAGACACAGCCTTGGGTCGGGCTAATCTCTGGGACACCGGCCAGCCTCCGCCTTCAGAGCTGCGCGAGCGGTGTCTATCATGGTACACGTACTGGAAAGAGATTGTTCTTAACCTCAGCTTCACTGTCCTCCTCCCCCACAGAGACTATTCCAGGATGCGCGACAGACACACGAGACACTCGGTGAGGGTTAAAGATCTTTAAATAAGGAACCGGCGACAATAAATGATACTGTACAGGGGAGGAGGGTCCTGCTCTGTGATTTCAGCCTCGAGACTCCAAGGACCTGTGAGGGTGTGGAGAGGGGAGTTTTAGGCAAAGGGGAGGCTCGGTGGTGGGGTGGGGAGGGACGCACTGGGATTCTGGGATTGGGGAGCCAGAGGGTCCCAGGGCCTTGGCTACCATGGCAGGGGTCAAGGGTCTGGAAGCCCCCCCCCCCCCCCCCCCCCCCCCGGTGAAGAGCCAGGGATAAATGTTGAAGGCCGCTGTGAACTGGCCTGGTTTGGGTATCTGAGGTTGGGGTAGGCAGCAGGGGGTGGTGACTGGAGGCTCACGAGTAGCTGTGGTGCTGCTGGTGCCGCCTGGCTGACCGCATCTTCTCGAAGCGGGCTTCCATCTCCTCCAGCACCCGAGGGGTGTAGCGCACCACCAGCTTCACTGAGCCCTGGGCAGCCTTCAGGAGTTCCACCGCCTTTTCATGGTGTTCGCCTTCCACACTCTGCAGGGCAGGCCTCGCACAGACTGCTGGCCCAAACCGCTGCCCTTACCACCCTACCCAGGACATGGGACCAGTGGAGAGTGACATGGCTGTTGGGGTCAAGCCTCCAAGGACTCATATCTCTCTAGTGGGTCACCAACTTTAGACACAGCACCACAACCTAAAAACTGACTGTCAGTATAGCTTAGAGTGCCAGTGTCCTCAATGAACCAGGCTACTGAGGCTGTCCCCCCCCCACCCCCCCACCCCCGTCTACACCCACTAAGCCTAATGCTTTCCTGCCCCCATAGCCCAGGGATAGAAGCCCAGCTTTTTTTGGAGAAGCGACCTCCTCCGGGGTGTTTCCTTGGATTCTAATCACTGGGCTTTCAGGATGCTGACCGGTTCAGACTGGATCAGAGGCAGCCTTTCTCCCCATCTCAGGGACCCTTTCTGCTCCCAGCCAGAACCAACCCTCCCCAACTTAATCCAGAGAATTACCCATCCTTCAACCTCCAAGCCAAATGTTCTTCCTGGAGAAAGAAAAATGCCTTCCATATTCTACACGACCCGGTATCCTAGCTAGGCTCTCTGAAGCCCTTGAGGGTCAGGAGCGCACCCCACGGGGCTGTCTACAAAGGCTGTGCTGCTTGTGTGGAAGGCATGCGACCATCCAGCGCTGCCTTACAGACACTACCAACCCCACTCACCACACCGTTAACAGAGAGCAGCTGGTCCCCCCTCTTGAGGCCACCATGGCGATCAGCCACGCCTCCCGGGATGACTCTAGAGATGTAGATAGCTGAGTTCTGCTCTTTGCCGCCCATGATGTTGAAACCCAAACCCTCATCCGTCTTCGGTAGCTCCACGACCCTGGGATGTGCGTGGCCCTCACTGGCTGTGAAAGCAGCCACTGTGGCCTGGAAGACAGGAGGTACCTCAATGAGAGATTTCGTCATGAGATACGAGCACTCCAGTCAGGGTAGCCACAAAGGTCGAGCAGAGGAATCCTGACACAGCTCAACAGAAGGCTAACCGTGTAGGGACTCAGACCTCTGAGAACACTTGGATTCTTCCACAAGTCAGGGAGAAGTACGTCTTCAGTATCAGCACCTGCCAATCTTGTTCTCAGACAAACGGAAACAAGCGCCCCCCTCCGGGAGTGGGGTGATAGGGATCAGGTGGAAATAGTCCTGAGTCTGCAGGCAGAAATAAGAGTGTGGCACTGCAGTTTGGAAAGGTGTCCCTGTTCACAACATCCAACCGGATTGCCTTTTAGGGTCATCTTACCGGCAGAAAATTAAGGCCAGTTTCCAAGCCTGTTGCTAGAGAGAATCTCATGTGCATTCGAGTTAAAAATGTGCCGTTATTTAAAGGGCATTATAAATAAATCTTCGTAGGGTGGAACAGAGACGCGCAAATGGGAAGGAGGGCGCAGAAACAGCCAGCCTGGAGGGCACACTGTGCTTTCGTGGTCACCCGGAGTTTCGGGGAAAAGAGCTTACCTTGGCTGTGGCGTGAGCCCGCACCTCGGCGCTGCCAGTGATATCCAGTGTGTCATAGAGCTGTTCGTATACCTGGGCAGTCGGGGACACGGGAACGTCAGGGAGTTACCAGTCAACAGCCCTGGACACCGGTGTCCTCGTCCGCTCGCCTGTCGCCACCCCAACCCCCCCCCCCACCGCGGAGTGCAAGGAAACTACAACTTATACCAAGGTGCTCACCTCGCGGATGGCGGAGCAGAAGCGGCTCTGCAGGACCCGCTGCAGGGCCTGCAGCTTCTGCGGGGGCAGCTCTCCGCTACGCTGCAGCCGCTCCAGCAGCTCCACAGCCCGGGACACGTCTGCAGAAAGCGGCAGGGACCGCGAGAGCACACGCCGGCAACAAGAAGGGCAACCGAGGTCAGACTGGAAGTGATCCGCGCGCCCCGCGGGTCCCCGGGACCCCAACCCCGGGTGAGGTGTTGGTGGGGCGCTCCGCCCCAGACCCTCCCACGCCCTCAGACTGCAGGCCGCGCCCCGCCCACCCGAAGTAGGTCCGCCCCCCAACCTCCACATCTGCAAGGCCTGTCGCGGCCCAACGGAGCCCAGAGCCGGGACTCGACCCTCAGAACGCTTACCCCGCTCCAGCCCCAGCGGCTCCACCAGCGCAGCCATATCGCCTCTAGTGCAAGCCACCCGCCCAGGCGCCGGCAAGGAGGTGCAATGCGAGGCCCCGCCCACCAAGTGCCGGCGAGGGGGTGGTGCTGCATGAGGCCCTGCCCTCACACGGGCAGGAGGCGGTGCTGCGTAGGGATCCTCCCACTCCAGAACTCTAGAGTCTACCTATTTCCCCGGGTGCCTGCCTCCCGGTGCCCCAGCATCACTACCAGCTGCCCATCATGGGTCTGTTCTGGTCGAGATCTTGTTGCTCCGTTGGCGTGTCTGCTTTGCTCCTTGCAGTATGTCTGTGCCTTTTCTGGTACTTTCCCCTTATTTCTACAATCTCAAGTCCAGAGGGGTGTGGTTTCTCAGGACTCCAGGGGCCTATGGAGGAGGGAGGCTGTGACTCGGAAGACAGGGGACACATACCAAGAACCTATTTTATGATAGCTTAGAAAAGCAAAAGCTGGGCTGGAGAGATGGCTCAGTGGTTAAGAGCACTGACTGCTCTTCCAGAGGTCCTGAGTTCAAATCCCAGCAACCACATGGTGGCTCACAACCATCTGTAATGTGTTCTGATGCCCTCTTCTGGTGTGTCTGAAGACAGCTACAATGTACTCACATATATAAAATAAATAAATCTTTAAAAAAAAAAAGAAAAGAAAAAAGAAAAGCAAAAGCTGAAGACACAGTCTTCATGCGTGAGATTCTAGGTCCCATCCCCTGCAGATAAATCACGGGTGGTAGTGCACGCCTGTAATCCAGCATGCAGAAATGGAGGCAGGAAGATCAGAAGTGTTTGAGGTCACCCTCGGTTACACTGAAACCTCGTGGCCAGCCTGAAGGACATGAGACTTTACCAAAACATGCACACAGAGCCTGGTGGCCCAGGCCTTTAATCTCAGCACATCCAAGACAGAGGCAGGGAGATCTCTGAGTTTGAGGCTAGTCTGTTCTACATAGTGACTTCCAGGTGTGCATAGTGAGACCCTGTCTACACACACACGGACAGAGAGAGAGAGAGACAGACAGACAGAGACAGTGAGAGACTTGAGCAGGACCTACAGTTCATAGAGATGCTTGGGAGATAAGGTCAACAAGCTGTAAGACCTGGGTCACCTCAGCAGCCACACAGAGAGCAGAACAGTGGTCTTGTAATGTCATTTGCATCTGGATTTGTGTCTCCATATAAATCCCTGAGAGCATACAGGATGACCAAATATGTATCTAAAGATCTCTGGGGACATCCAGGGAGACTGGGTTGCAGAAGGGGTGGGGGGAAGGTGAGGCCTAGGAGACTGGTTGAGCAGTGTGGAGTGTTTCCTGTTTGGGCTGAGAGATGGAGTGGGGAGTCCTGAGGTGGACAGGTTGCGATTTGTTCTGATGGCGACGGTGTAGGGAGTGTTTGCATATATTTTCAATGTGAGGAGCTGGTGATGTGGCTCCGCAGACAGAGCACTTGCCTAACAAGCAGAAAGCCCTGGGTTCCATCTACAGCACTGTATAACCCTGGTGCTTATCTGGAATCCTACACTGTGGAGGCAGGAAGATCATCAGCTGGTAGCTTGCTGAGGTTACAAGAGATGCTTTATCGGGGGAGGGAGGATAACCAAAAGCAAACAAACAAATGTTCGCTTAAGCCTGTGATGTCTCAGCATTCTGGGAACAGGTGACGAACCTCTGGGAACTGGAGTGCAGGAGCAAGGAAACAAACAACAGAGGGGGCTGGGAGGAGGCTTAGGTGGGAGGTATGAGGAGCTGACATGGGATGCTGCTGGTGACTGGTAGGTCACAGGACTCTGGTTTAGCTGGATGGGGTGTGGTATCAGAGAAGGACGTGTTCAAGGCCAATGAGAGAGGTTTCCCTGGCTTCTCAACCACAGTCCTCACATTGGTAACTGTGTCAATGACAAAACACACCCGTCAGTGTGCCTTTTATAACTACCCATGACGGCCCTGGCCCTAGAGTGATCCTTCTCCACGGCCTTCCAGGAGCTGGGATTTATGGCTGGAACCACTCAGACACCTGCTTTGGTCAAGAAGTGCCTCCCTGTTTGGGTCCACACGGTGAGAACAGCAGGATGCAAGCTTAGCTTCTGCCTTCTGGTCTTTGGCTGAGGTAGAGATTATCGTTCTTAACCTTTTAAGCCAAGGTAAGTCCCAGGAAGAGCAAAAAAAAAAAAAAAAAAAAAAACCTCACTGGACAGGCACCCCCAAAATAGGGAAAGAATCCCATTGCAGGCTCCATTCTTAACAAAGGACTTAGCAGGTCACCAGTCCTGGGATGTGACACTTCTTACCTCAGGGAGTGTAGACATACAAGCATCCAATCCGAGACAAACTGCATGAAACCCTATCTTGCAGGACAGACGGAGGCCAAGAAATAACGGATTGCTATAGGTCAGAGCATGCCTTGGCCAGGACTGTTTAATCATGAAGCTCTTATTCTGTATCTATAAACCTTCCCCAGCAGACAGACAAGGAGTTAGTGGACCCCTTGTCACTCTTCCCAGTGTGACGTGAAAACTTCCTCTGCGCTTCGCCTGGTGCTGGAGCTTAGCCTGACAGCGGGCAGGTACTGCTCTTGCTGAGGACCCTTGAGTTCCCACATCAGGATATTTATTCAGTCACCTCTGCCTCAAGCTCCAAGGGCTCTGACACGAAAGACTACACATAATTAAAAATCTTTTTTATAACTCTGCCCATTGGGACTGCAGGTGTAGCTCAGTTGGTAGAGAAACTGCCAAGACTGCACAAAAGCCCTGGGTTCCATCTCAACAAACTGGATCTGTGATCTCAGCACTGAGATGGTAGAGGCCAATCTGGACTATGTGTTAAGTTCCAAACTAAGCAGAGGTATACAGTGAAGCCCTGTCTTGAAAAGGGGGTGGGGTATGAACATCCTTTTGGCCTTCTGGAAGCAAGCCCCCAGATACTACAAGCTGGCCCTGCGTGGAACATCGGCTCTGTTTATTGGCTTAGATATATGTACATTTACTCCAACACTTTCTCTCTTGTAAACTTGAAACAGTAATTTACTGTATAGCTGTGTATTTGGCACAACACAGCACATTCATGGAGGTCAGTATCCTCTTGTGAATTCCTAGTGGTAAAAGCTCTTGGTTTAACCCATGTGACTTCCTCACTGTGGGACACTAGCTGTGTTCAGGGATGGTATTTCACCAGGTCCTTGCTTTCTTGTTTTCACAAACTTCCACCCTTTCCCCTACATTCTCTACTTCTAAGCCTCAAATACAAGAGCAATTATGTATTTTTCTAAAGATTTATTTATTGATTTTATGTGAGTACACTGTCACCATCTTCAGACACACCAGGAGAGGGCATTGGATCCCATTACATAGGGTGTGAGCCACCATGTGGTTGCTGGGAATTGAACTCAGGACCTCTGGAAGAGCAGTCAGTGCTCTGAACCACTGAGCCATCTCTCCAGCCCCGTAATTGTATTTTTTTAATTGGATATTTTACTTTACATTTCGAATGTTATCTCCTTTCCCGGTTTCCCCTCTCCTTATCCCATACCCCCTCCCCTTGCTTCCACGAGGGTGCTCCCCTCACCCACCCACCCACTCCTGCCTCACTGCCCTGGCATTCCCCTTGATTCCCTGGCATCAAGCTTTCACAGGACCAAGGGACCTCCCCTCCCACTGATGCCAGATAAGGCCATCCTGTGCTACATGAGCAGGTGAAGCCATGGGTCCCTCCATGTCTACTGCTACTGTTTAGTCCCTGGGAGCTCTGGGGCATCTGCTTGGTATTGTTGCTCTTCCTATGGGGACCCAAACCCCTTCAGTTCCTCCAGTCCTTTCCCTAACTCTTCCTTCGGGGTCTCCGTGCTCAGTCTCATGTTTTTGTTTAAGCAGTGACTTGTGCTAGCTAGCTTTGAATTTATGATCTTCCCCCTCATAACATAACTGGCCTTAATGTCCCTTTTGTAACTGGAAAATGGAGTCCTCTCCCTAGTCTGGACTCTAGGGGGTGCCGTCCTGAGATACTCCTCCAAGCCAAGAAGTTTCCTGCAGATGTCGGAGTCTGTCTCTTCTAGCATTCCCAGTGTTCGGGACAAGAAATCTGGGTGTTTGAAAGACAGTGGCCCCCAAAGGCCCACAGGGAGTCGCTTTGTTGAAGGGGTGAGCTCTGAGCTCTCAGATGCTCAAGTGATGACTAGTGAGTGGCTTTCTCACTTCCTGCTGCCTTCAGATCCAGAACTTTCAGATGCTCCAGCACTGTCTCCCTGCACACTGCCATGCTTCCCACCATGACAATAATTAACTAATCCTCTAAAACTTCAACCCAGCCCCAATTACTTTTAAGAGTTACTGTGGTAATAATGGTGTCCCTTCACAGCAATAAAACCCTCCTAAATTCATCTAATCAATTATATGAGACAGGGTTTCTCTGTGTAGCTCTGGATGTCCTAGAACTCACTACAAGGATCAGGCTGGCCTAGAACTCAGATCTGCCTGCCTCTTCTACGCCACTCACCTGAGTTGTTCACCTCAGAGTTGGGTGTGTTGGCATGTAACTTCAATTCCAGTACTCAGGAGGTAGAAGCAGGGGGCAGGGGGCTCTGAGGCCAGTCAGGCCTACATAGAAATGGTCACAAGCAACTTAAATAGTCAACTTCAGACTTGATAAGTTTTTATTCTCGTCTTCCTGCTTTAGCTCTACCTCAATGGCCCTGAATCTTTTATCTACCGTTTTCCTTGTATCCCACAAGTCATCTTTCTAGCATGCCTAGTAACTTGAGTAGATGCTTTATACTGATGGCCTAAATCCTGCTTGCCGCCTTCCTAGCCTGGTCTGTCTGAGTGGCCACCCAGGAAGTGGGTGGAGGCACTGCCTCAGAATAGTGTGGCTGCTTAGATCTCACCAGTCTTCGTCCTGATGTGGTTCCAGGTGCTCTCATGATCACACTGAGCAGCTCAGGGTAGGCACAGAACAACACTTACCCAGTTTCCCACTAATAAGAAGGGTAAGTGGGGCTGGTAAGGCAGCCGAGTTTAATTCTGAGAAACCACACAGTGGCTCACAACCATCTGTAATAGGATCCGATGCCCCCTTCTGGTGTGTCTGAAGAGTGACGGTGTACTCACATATATAAATTTTTAAAAAGGCCCCATCCTGAAGGCAAACAGCATGACGGACAGCTCTATTTGGAAGGGGAAGGAACACAGGATTAACATTCCCCAAAGTAGGGATAGGAAGGCACTAGATCTTCAACTGAGACAGTCACTACCTGCACAAAAACCCAGGACAGCGAGGGCTACAGAGAAAAGTTGTCACCAAACTTAAATCAAACAACCAAATAAAACCAGCCCCCCCCATATCCCCCCCCAAAAAAATAAATGCCAATCAATCTGTTCACTAAGCAGGACTTGGCCACGTAGTCTGTTACCAGTCTGCAGTCAACAAACATTTAGAACATGTCTCCCCAGAAAAGACCATATACCTGATAACTTAAGGACAGCTTCATCCTCATTCATTTCTGAGGGTTACATCCATAGTCATTTGGCCCCACTCAGGAGCCTATGGTGTCTTATCACACAAGAACAGCATATTTCCCCCTCCCCAAAACCTTCCCCTACTGAGCTATTTCCTCCCAGTCCTTTCTCTTAAATCCCATAAAATCTATCCAAATGGCACTAGCAGTTGGACACAGGTGTGGAATGTGACATGTGAAGGCAGTATTAAACTCATCAATGCCCTAGTAAAGGCGGCTGTGCTCCCACCGTCTCCAATGCCTTTTACAAGTTTTCATTGCTCCAAGCTTTCTGCAGTGAGATGCTCTCAGTAATACCATAAGCCTACCTTGCAAATATGGAAACACAGGAATGAGTGACGTTCACTCTCAGACCAGCTGTCTGTCTGTGCTCTCATGTTATTGATAGTTCTCAGCTCTCTGGTGGTATCTATCGTTGGTCCTATGTAAAGACCAGGTCTTAAGCAGCAGACTGAAGTACTATAAGTCAGATCTCAAGGGGGACTGCCTTCAGCCTTTCTTCAGAATTGTGCCAAGCTTCCTCAGGGTTCACCATACTCAAATCTCTCCCAGCTCTGTCTTCCATTCAGAAATGTTGACGGCTGGCACCCCACCTCTTTACCTACTGTTCTCTCACAAAGATGCAGCCTGTTAACGAGGGCCAGAGCTCCCCTATCTCACTTGTAAAGCAGCTATGGTGGCTCTGAGAACAGCCTCTACTTCAGGTTATAACACGTGCACTAGGAACAGCTTACCAAGTGTAGCTGAACAGTATGAAGTCATCTTTTGGAAAAACAGCAACAAGCGCAGTAAGACACCAAGTGCCCACTGTCAACAGGAAATTAATTTTATTTTTAAATCCAAAGGACCAGAACAAAAAATCTCTACCCCCAGAGGGCAAGCCAAGGTGGAAAGGCTAGGAAGGCAGACGTCCACGGCAGAGGCTCTTCACTCAGGCGCGGCCTCCATCAGATACCCGTTCTCTGGAGCCATGTACCCATCACCACCCTCCGCCTCCATGTACATATCTCGGCCATCACTACCTAGCCCTTCCAGCCCATTGTCCTGACCACTGCCACCCCCACCCCTGGCCTCATCCCTGCCCCGCTCACTGCCCCTCTCCCCACGCTTGTGCTCTCTATCCCGATCACGGTCTCGGTCCCGTCGACGTTCCCTCTCACTCCGGTGACTTCGACGCCTCTCCCTGTCCCGATCTCTGCCCTTCTCCTCTGGGCCATCAGGGCCTTCAGGGCCAAGCTCTCCAGGAGGCCCATCATCAGGAGCTCCATCACCAGCTTCAGAGGGTTCAGCCATGTCGCCACCTCCACCGCCGCCACCACCGCCACCGCCTCCTCCACCTCTAAGCTCCTCTTTTCGCTCTCGCTCCCTGCGAGCTCGCTCCCGGCTCCGACTACTTCGTCGTTTTCGGTCTCGGTCCTTGTCCTTGCTCCGCTCCCTGGATCGGCGCCGCTCATCCTTGTCTCGACTCCGGGAGCGCCTCCTCCGGTCCCGAGAGCGGGAGCGTCTCCTTTCTCTCTCCTTGTCTCGTTCTCGGCTTCTTTCTCTGCGCTCCCGCTCGCGGTCCCGGTCCCGGTCTCTGTGTGGAAGTGGGGAGGGGCCCGGCCTACATGAGGTTAGCACTGCACTGCAGGGCACCCCTTTTGACTGCCCTGTCCCAGGAAACCAGGTGCCCAACCTTACCTCTCATCATATCGGGAAGTGTCATCTCGGCCCGAATGCCTGATATTCACATCTGCCCCACCTCTTCTGGTACCACCAAGGCCACCTCCTATGGGCCAAACAAAGGAACACATGGTCAGTGGAAACAGTACAAAGGGGAATCTTAAAGCACCTCCACTCACTGCCGGAGCCATAATCTCAAACCAATCTTTTCCACGTCCGCTGGCGGCAGGCCAGCCATGGTATCCAGCAAAGCGTTTTACAAAGTGCTAGAGCTGGGGACACCCTAAACAAGTATCTTGCTACCCCACCCCCCACTAGTCAATCTTACCTGAAGCTTGAGATTTTAGGCTAGTCAGCTACCAATGTGTACTCGGAGCACAAAATCCAAAGTGTGAACTCATAGAAAAGCTGAAAGAAACTAGGTTTGGAATTGCACCCCTTTAATCTCATACTTCAGAGCAGAGGCAGCCTGGCCCACAGTGATCTTCAGCCAGCCAAGACTACATGGTGAGACTAAACAAACAACAAAAACCAGAAAAGCTGGAGACCTGTCACACCTGGGCTCCAGGTACCCTACATGCATTCCAGTCTTCTCAGCTGCCTCTTGCTCTCCACGTCAGCCATGTAACATTTACCTTGCTTTCCTTGTGTTCATACCTACTTCCCTGAGTCTCGAGGAACCAGCTCAGATCCTGCCCTGTTCACCACACAACACTCCACTGTTAGGGACCTTCAGTACCTCCCCAAACTGTTCAAGCATTCCCACACCTCCCTAGATTCTGACGTGCCACCAAAAGGGACTTGCACAGACTTAACACCTAGTCTAGAAAGGTGTTGTATACCCTACCAAAGAGCAGTCTTATCTTTCAGATAGGGATCTACTAATGAGCCATTTGCCCCCAGTGACTAGGCAAGGAGGAAGTGAGGCAGGGCTGTGTTTCGTACAGACACACAAGCAATGGAAGAGATCAGCCACATGCTGGGCTGTTAAACCAGGTATAGATAACAGGCTGGACTACTGCAAAGCAGAACAGACTTCTAGCTGCTGGATCACAGCCTCAGCCTAACAACAGGCTAGGCCATCATCAATACAACAAAGTGTCTATAGTGAGAATTCTGTAATTTGGATTGCTTTAAAAAACACAGAAATATATTATAAGAACACATTTCCATTTTAATCCCAGGTGTGGGGATATAGGGCTGCTTTGAAGCAGATTTGCCTCATGCTATATATTCCTGTGATTGTGTATGACATTTGGAGTTCTGGGAACTTTTCAGAGGGTATATGAATCCTGGAGGCCCAAGAGGGTAGAGATTGTTGGTTAAGTAATCAGGCACTAAGAAGAGACAACAAGAAGAAATTATATTTCCTAATGGTGAAGATCAAACTTGCCCCAAGAACTCTTATGTCCCTCATCAGCAGGACTCTCCTTTTCAATCCCTGATTTTATCCCCTCTATGACATAATGTTAGGAAGTTGAAAGGGTGGAAGGATAAAGGTTGAAAAAAGAACCCACAAAGTAGCCAAAGACAGCTACAAGGTCAACAGTGTCTTTCAAAATAAACACTCACTTCCTGCACAGGAGGTAAACTCCTCCCCCCTCATATCTGACTACAAGTCCAAAAGCAACAGAGCTAGTTAAACCATAGTCTGAACCCTTGGAAACTGACATGTTGTTCACTAAAGGCCCAGGCAGGAGGGCCAGGATAGGCTACCCTGGGCTTCAGTTGAGACCATGTATTAAAACCTCACACAAACAACAAATACCACTATGCACTACATGTGGAAAAATGCTGCAGAGTTTTATATAGGTTGGTATCTGTCCATGTGAGTGAAGAAGGCTCATAACCTCATTATATTGATATCAGCAAATCTGTACAGAACTGACTGGTTTCTGAGACTTTGAAAAAAGAACTGGAGGTCCCTGGGGGTTGGGATGGTAGGTCCACTGAGTGCAGGTGCACAAGTGAGAGCAAAGCCACTCCACACAGGTAATACTGCCTAAGACAAAGTGAAGCAGCCAGCACAGAAGACCTAAACCCAGCTGGGCCTAATCTGAAGTATCAGCAAATAGCACAGAGACTGACACCTGTCTACAGAGTGAACAGCAAACTCTCAAAATCTAGCCTCAAGGTCTTGGTGAGGTTCTACTTGTATCATAACCCTTGACCCTGAGACAAGAGCCTCGCAGCAGTAGGCACCTCTATTCTTTACGCTTTAGGACCCTCAGAAGTATTTTAAGACCTGCCACAACAGCCCCCAAGGAGATAGCCCACAACACCAGAAAGGCAGTGAGGGGACAGATGCAAGGTCAGAGCAGATTGCTGCTCTCCTTCAGATGTGAGGCCAGGAACCAGGCTGGTGACTCAGCTACAGAGTGAATGAAAAAGTCATTCAATGAGAGCAAGAGCAAAACCAGAGCCAGTGATAGCCTCCAACCCAGCCCTTGATACCAAGTACACTGGGCATAAAGTGACTGAGGCCAGTGCTCACGTTACCCACACTGCATAAGAGCTGCTGCTGGTCAATCACTCATGCAGGAGAGACCAGAGTGTGCTTGGGTGCTCTTGTGTAGGTGTCTGTGCACTGTGTCCAAAGCCATGAAGACGATGGGAAGACAAGCTGGAGATGGAGAGGGACAGGCATATGGGTTGGGGAGACTGAAGGAAGAACAATCAAAGGCACAGGCACCCAGCGGGCACCCTGCACTCACCTAGACGCCGGGGCCTCCAGCCCTTCACAGTCCGGCCCCTCTCCACGTCCACGAGGACCCTCCTGCCATCTATCTTCTTGCCATCTGCGTGCTTGTAAGCGGCTGCAACAGATGTGGGGGAGGGGGATTCCCCAGAAGGTCCTCTAGTCAGACAAGGCTCAGTACAACAGCATCCCTGCCCCTCAAACCCCATCTGCACACACACTCACACTCCCACCAGTCAGCCAGGCAACCAACAGCCAGACAGCCCTCTCCCCACCCTGAAGGGCCTGCTCCATCCAGTGCCTGATTCCTTTTTGGCACCCCCAAGTGCTATTGGGGGGCAAAACATTCACCCTGGCCTCCCCCAGCTTTCAATGATGGAGCAGCCCCCTCTTGCCAGGGCGGCCAAAGTTGCTGCAAAGAAACTGGAGGTTAGCTGAATGCTGGCCTCTGCTGTGGGGAGGGCTCCTCCACACCCAGGCATGCACCCTAGACACCATGCTGGGCAGGAGGCTGGCTAGGCCCCTCCACACCCAAGCATGCACCCTAGACACCATGCTGAGGCAGGAGGCCCACTGGGCCTCTCTACATCCAGACCACACCAGTTTGTTTTGTTTTGTTTTTTTTTTTGGGGGGGTTGTTTTTTTTTTCCTATGTGTTTTTATAGGGGAGGTCAGTGTGAGGAAACAGACATCAGAACAGAAATGAACAGGAGTGGAAAGACCTTCAGGAACTGGCAGGGATACAGGTGGGTGCTAAGCTCCCCAGGGGCCTCCAAGGACCCTGGCTGGACTCAGAGGGACATGTGCAGTGCTACTCAAAATCCCTACCTTACCTGAGCAGACTGACCCTGCCACCACCTAGCCTGGCCAGCTGTCCTCCAAGCCGAGGTCAATGGCCAGCAGGGCATGCAGCCCAACCTGAACCCTCAGGGAAGTTGAGGAGCGTAAGACATAGTGGGAAGGCCCAGAGTCCAGGCCTGTGATCAGGCAGGGCAGTCAAGAAGGCCAAAAAGTCCCTGTCCAGGTCCCAGCCCTTGCCTAAGGGGCTGTGCTCACCAACCACAATACCCTGCCCCACCCCTGCCCACTCCCCCCCAATAACAACCAGAGGAAGAGAAAAAGGTGCCATTTACCGATGCCGGCCTTGCGGGTGTCCAAACCGAGCGGGATGGGGGGGGCCGGCAACTCCTGGGGGCCTGGCGAGGAGGCGGGCTTCCCGGGGGTGGGGTGGGGGTTGGGACACGGGACTGCTTACCTGGAGACCCCAAGCTTACCTGAACACTCACACAGACCCCACACCCACCACCGTTGGGGCAACTAAAGCTACAGGGAACCCTGAGAGGGAGAGACATTTCCCACATCATCTAGAGACAGGTGGATGAAGAAAAAAAGGGAGCCTCAGGACCTCAGAGGAATGATTTGCGCAAGGGCTGGGTGACCTGGGCTATCTATCCTGCCCAACCTCAACAGTGGGCCTCAAGGCCTCAAAAGCACCTACTGCTCACCACTGCCTCAGTCACGCTAACCAGGTACAGACCCAGTACTCAGTACTGGGCCAGGCTTTCCACCTCCATTCCGTGTGCCCTCCCACTAGTGGCAACAGCTCTGGGGCTAGTACACAGGGGACACACCTGGGACCCAAGACACTGCTTCCCATGCTCCAGGAGGGGCCAATTGGCCCCTAACCCCAGAACACAGAGGGGAGGGAACTTAAAGACTTTGTCAGTCAAGTACAGGAACCCTGCTCAGGTTCCCCATCCCAAACCCCAGGAGAGGTCCAACCCAGAAAACAGCAAGAAGAACGTGTAATTGTGTCAGTCTAGGCTTCTCTCTCTTTCCCTCTCTTCTGCCTCTGCAGATTTAATAAAAACTACCACACCTTCAGTTGTTTTAAAGCCTGCTCCACCCCTCCCATACCCTGAACCCCAATCCATGCACTTTGGGGAGCTCAGGCACTGGACATCACAGCTGCCTTCTCAGGAGGCTCCCACCACACCAAGGAAGACAGGAGGGATAATACCCCAAGCTAGAAACCAGAGACTTTGCTAGACCACTATGGCGACAGCTCCACAGAAGTCACAGGGCAGGGAGGGTTGGGCGGAAGGGCTCCACATAGAGCCCTAGTCCCAGGATACCCCAGCTTTAGGATTGCCAATATGACCCAGGTGTCAGAGGCTGGGTGGAGACCGACGACGGATGGAGGCAAATGCCTCTCTCATCGAGGTCCACCCTTCCCCTTGGGATCAGTGAGATTACCAGAGAGCATGTGGATGGGGGCAAGAGGGGTGGAGGGCACCCAAATGAGGAGAGGGCTGTGGGTGAAGGGACACTGAAAGGTGACTAGGGTGGGAGGGGATGCCTCGCTGTTCCTAAGCTGCCTGGCTAAGCTGGGCTGATGTGCGGTGCTGTGATCTTACCCATGATACAAACCCTTATACCAACCATACACTGAGGTGTTGTAAGGGGAGCGTAAGCATCAGCTGCAAGCCAGCTGCGTGGTGGCTGCAGTGACAATAAGAACAGTCAATTAATACGGCGGCCCCTGGACACGCCGCAGCCCTGCCCACCCCCACCCACCCAGCCCTACCCGAATGGACGCCGCATAGCCTCAATGGGGCTTTGTAGCTGTGGGGGTGGGTGCTAAACATGCCCACCAGATCACTGCTTGATGAGTACTGGGTGGGGGTTGGAGTGCGGAGGTGGAGGGTCGGGTGGCCCAGCCTAGTTCTACTGGGGGGAAGAGAGGGCTGGTTCAAAGGCCAGCTCACTCCAACCTACTGGCCCCCAACTTCAGTGGGGGCCTAATGGGGAGAAGCTCCCCAAAATCCGACCCCTCCCCACACCTCCAGCTGGCCCCATACCCCACCCAGTGCCCTCCTGGCCCCTGAGGTTCATTCAACGTGTGACACTTACCTCCCTGGGCTCACACACACGTTGTGGGGGATTTGGTTTTTGATTTTTAAAAAACACATATATAAATATATAAAAAAAGATATATCAGAAACAGAGGGAGAAGAGACAATGCTAAAGTCAGGTATGGAAGGGGAGGGAACAGACGACGGGGGAGAGGCTGGGCAGCAGAGGTAGAGGGTCAGAAGGAAGGGCAGAGGCACAGTACTCACAGTGCATGTCTCGTTCATGCTCATACTCGATGAAGGCATAACCACGGGGTTTTCCAGAGCGTTTACTGTAGACCATGTGGATCTGCAGGATAGGCAGGAGGCAGTTAGCCCCACAAGTGACAGGGCTGCCCCACCTACCCCACAATACAACTTGTAACACAGGCCTTAAGCTGGGGTGGGGGGCACACACACTAGTAACAGATTTATCCCTCAATCGTTCCAAGGGACTCTCTAGTAAAAGCCAGAGTTCAGTGGAGACGGGAGGTGCAGAGGCAGCCTATGGGAGGCACAGCATCCTGCCAAGCAGGATGGAGAAGGCTGTGGACACAGCTCTATGGAAACCGAGCACTCCAATGGTGGGTATCCTCAAATGAGGCCACAAGGCAGACAGGCACTGAATCAAGTGCACCCAAAGTGAGCCAGATATGAAGAATTGACAATGTGCACAGGTTAAAGGGCCACTGTGGATGTTCCAATGTGAACAGGGCAAACAGGACTCTGCCTGCCATGTGCATGCAGAGCACAGTATATGGGAAGGCAAGGAGGCTAGAGGACCCAGAGCACTTAAGGGCAGAACAGGGATGGAGGACATATGGACAAACAGGCCATGTAAGGTCAGGATGAAGCTTCTGGGCCTCTCTCCATGTTAAGGACACAGAGGCTCAAGCACAGAAAAACAAGATTCACAAAGGAATGCTGGGACACAGGAGGTAGGGCAAAACACTAAGACTTCCGGGAGATAACATCATTTGATTGGTTGGCTGGCTCTCTATGCACACCACTCCCTGCCCACACATGGATGAATATGGTCTTACGCCTGCTCAGGAACCTTGGGACTTTAATTCTGTAGCCTGAAATCTTCAGAAGACAACTGAGATTCCAAGCTGACATGATGGAACCAGGTTCCACTGGGCTTTGGGGAGTGGCAGGAAACCATTTCCTGAGACCCATCCAATGCCTTGCCCTGGGCTAAGCAGCCTGTGTCTGTCATGAGCACTAGGTCTTACTTTGTCTCCCAGCAGAGAAAAATAAGACACAGAGCAGTTAAGTTTATGTCAAAGCTTTGCACAACAACTAAATGCTGGGTTGTTTGTTTGTGCACAGACCTCAGTCTGTAGCCCAGGCTAGTCGTAAGTAACCTTATGCAAATTTTACTGGGCTGGAGAAATGGTTCAGTGGTTAAGAGCACTGACGCTCTTCCAGAGTTCAATTCCCAGCAACCACATGGTGGCTCACATCTATAATGGGATCTAATGTGTCTTCTGTTGTATCTAAAGACAACTACAGTTTACTCATATACATTAAATAAATATTTTTTAAAAAAACTGTGACAGGGCTGGGGCATGTAGCTTAGTTGGTAGAGTGATAACCTAACATGCACAAAAACCCTGTATTCAATCCCCAAAACATCACAACTTCAGCCATCCTCTATATAATGAACTCAAAGCCAGCCTGGACCATGTGGGACAATCTTAAAAGGTGAGAGCCAGTGAGATGGCTGAGTTTGATCTCCAGGACTCATACTGAGGAAGAAAATGCATCTTACAAGTTGCTCCACCCATGCCAATCCTATCCTCCTCCCAATGCAGTAAAGTGTAAGGCAGTGCAGGGGCCCACGTTCAGTTCCTAACAGCTACATGGTGCTCACAGTCACGTAATTCCAGGAGACCCAATGCCTTCTGCTGGCCTCTAAGGTCACTGTACTCATGTGAACACACACACATACAGGCAGTCAGGAATAGAAAAGACATCCTTAAGAAATCTAACAAATAACTACAAAGCAGCAATTATACAAGGGCTGGTGGAGATAATAGTTTCAGGTACAATGCTTGCGTAGCATATACACCTCTGCCCTGAGCTTAAGCATGAGTCCTGGGACAGAAGAGAAACAAATAACTAATTTAGGAGGTCTTGAGCAATAATTTGAATAGGCCTGACTGACTGCACACACACCAACTCACAGCAAGCCGAACCCTGCAGACCCACTCTTTAAACCCACAAGGATTCACATTCCCAATGTTACTTCTGACATTAAAGCTATACTAAAGGAATAAACCAGCACTCTTCTCTCTTCAGGCTGCTGCTCCCCCTCTAAGTACCCCCACGTCAACCCTCCACCTGGCACACTTACTCTTTTGATGGGTCCATACACCTCAAACTCTCTCCGAAGCTTAGATTCTGTTGTGTCATAGTTCTACAAGACAGAAAACTAAGTGAAATGGAAGAAGCACATTGTTCCAAAGCCCTTGAATCACTCAGAACTAGACCCAATTCTCAGCAGTCCAGGGTACCCAGGACAGGTACTGGGTACTTACCACTCTAGCCACGAACAGAGTCTTGAAGGCATCGCCCTGAGCATTGGGATCATTGTGAGGGTCCCCTGTACAAGGAGGAGAGAATCTTTAAAGTACACAGTGCTCACAGTTTTGGATAGAGAGTGATGGAAAGAGGCTGAGAACATGAAGATGGAACCTTGGCACCCCACCCCACCCCACCCCACCAAGAGAAAAACACGGTGACTTAGTAGGTCTGATCTCACTAAAGCTCAAAGTCTTTTCTAGAATGACTGGCAGATGATGGCAGACTGCTGGAATGAATATGACATCAAACAGGATGTGGCAGACCTAAAAGCCACTTTACAACTATAGACTTTGGCTAGCCATTCCCAGTGCAAGGTGAACTAAGTAGCAGCTGAGCCCACGGGATCTCTCTGGAGGGATGACTTGAGCTAGCCTGTGACAGACTCTAACAGCACAGCCTGATACCAAACAGTCTCAGACTTCAAACAAAACTTCCAGGACAGCTGGGGTGTGATGGCCAATGTACTAAGGAAGCAGAACTCAGTCTGGGCTACATAGAGAGACCCTGTCTCAAATGGAAGGAAGACAGGTAAGGGTAGGTTTTCTCCTCCATACCCTATAGCCTGAGGCAGGGACCCTGGGCTAGTGCTAAAAGCAAATGACCAAGGCCCAGTGGTATAAACAGAGAACTACCAAGGCCCTTTTCCATTTGGACACCAAGAATTAAGTCTCCAGAAAAAGTCCAAGGATCTTTTAACCAATTCTAATGGGAGTGTGAGGTGCAGGAAGCTCACTGCACCTGTATTGAACACTCTGTGCCCATGTTATTGGCTGTCCTGGTTCTCTCATTCATACAATCTTTAGAATGTAGCTGGAACTGGCAAATAAAGAGATCATAGAAAAGATACAGTTTAAGTGAGAAAAAGGTGAATGCTAAGATACTGAGGCCAGCCTGAGCTACAGAAAGCAACACTGTAAAAAAATTAAAATAAAGGGATGGGGGAGACCTGGAGAGATGACTCAGCAATGTTAGCTGTTCTTCCAGAAGTCCTGAGTTCAATTTCCAGCAACTACATGGTGATTCACAACAATCTGTAATGGGATCTGATGCCCTCTTCTAGTGTGCATAAATAAATCTTAAAAAATTAAAATAAAGATCTTGGTTCTTCTCAGGAACACAGCAATTTGAAGAGCACCAGACATGCCTAGGGCTGTTGGCAGCCATAAGCAGTCTAGACAAATGGTCCTTGTTATGAACTGTATTTGTCATAGTGACAGGTCACAGGCATGGGCATTTCACAGGTCCTTCAGTTATCAACTGTGACCTTCCCACCAAAAGGCAAACTAGGTCCAAAGAGTCAGCCCCGGTAGTGGTCCTTCCGATTTAAGGGCATGGCTGTCAATATGGTGACAGACAGGGCTCAAGACATTAAGACTTTCAACTGCACCTCCACTCCAGTGATGCCCCTCAACTACAGACCCCAACCCAGGAGATGTCCCCCTACCTGTCCCTAGGCAGGTTTCAATCCTTGGGTGCTGAAAATTGGGAGGAGTAAAGAGAAAGGAATTCCCCTAAGAGAACTTGGGCTGAGGAGACAAGTGATCAAGACACTTCTGAAGCACTGTCTATGCCAAGAGGGCCCTGGACATGGAAACTCTCACTTTGTGACATTTAGCAAGTAACAGGGACAGGTCTTTGTGACAAGCTAAGGAAGTTATGAGTGGTGTTGGGATGGCTAATCTTAGTTGACAACTTTCATGAATCTGGAATCAACTAAAACCCAAGCAGCCAGGCATTCCTTTGTGGACCTCTGGATTCAACCATTTGAGGTTAAGAAAACCCAGCCGAAATCTAGATCATACCTTCTGTTGGCAGCCTGCATGAAACCATGAAGGAAGGAGGCTTTCTGTCTGCCTGTCCTGACTCTCCTGCCAGTCATCCATCCTGCTGCTGAGGCATGCTTTCTCTGGTATTAAAGCCCAGCTTTTCAGGATTCCAACACAGACTACAACTAACAAATTCTTAGCTTCTCTACTGAAAAAGTCATTGTTTAAATAGCCAGACCACAGCCTGTAAGACACACACACATTTCTATCAGAGCTGTTCCTTTAGAGAACCCTAATGTGGATGCTAAAGACAAACTGAGTAGCAACATCTGGAAACACCTTGAACATCTGAAAAGCCATGTTTTGAGGAATTAGGAAAGGTGCTTCTGAGCCCCATGTACTACCTTCTCATCATGTGCACGTGAGTACTCTTGAGAAAAGAGTCAACAAGGCTACAGACAATAGATGGATAAACCTCATCCTCTGAGGAGTCTTTACCTATTCATCTGATCCTTTTATGAGTCTGACTATCAAGTATTACTTAAATACTCCATATCTAGAGGGTATAATATCTCCAACTCCAAGCTCAGGGAGCTAAGGATGCTGTCAGGACCAACTGGCCAGATCACCTCATGCCTTACCTCAAGACACAGTGGACTATGTTCCTTTAGAAGAAAGGCAAATGAGTGAGGTCTCCCTACACATTAAAAGTCTAAACCATCGGAGATAAAAGATGGCTCAGCAGTTAAGAGCACTGGTTGCTTTTCCAGAAGGCTGGAGTTTGATTACCAGCAGCCACATAGCAACTCAGACTGTCCAACTGCAGTTCCAGGGAATCCCATGCCCTCTTCTAATCTACACGCACGTAGGCAAAACATCCACACGTATAAGACATACTAACTTGTTCCCCAGGTTTAAGACCCCATGCTACTTGAGGTATGTGTTTGCTCCATTATGGCTTCCTCCTCTTCTTCAGTCCTCTCCCTTCCCTTGTCACCTTCAAACACTTCCCATTCCACCTTTCCATCCACTGCACAGACAGGCTCTATCCTTTCCTGACTAGTTAAAATGGGGAGAAAGTCCACATGAGATCACCTGAGTATATGATCAACTGCTCATGGGCAGGAACATGAAAACCCCTCGAGGAAACAGAATTAACACCAAAATACAAACACCATCAGGACAACCCACACAGCCAGTGCAGTGCTTGGCAAGTAGTTACTGAGAACGTAAACCAACTCTGCTTCCCAAGCTCCCAGAAGAGGCCACGTGTGACCTGGAAGAGAGCAGCATGAGACTGGAGGGGAGACTGCTAAGAGAGAGAACCTTACACATTTTCAGCTCTGTCTCCACTTCCTGCTGTCGCCGTTCAATTTTTTCCCGTCTCTGCCAGTAGAAAAAAATAAAGTGAGTGTACCCAGAAGTACCTTGGTGTCAGAGACCATTTGGAAAAAAGTAGCTAAAACAAAACAAAACAAAACAACAAACCCCAAAAAACTAAAAGGTAAAACAGCATACCTTTCTCTCCATGCGCTCTTCCCGGGTTTCTGCCCTTGTTGGAGGAGGGGCATCTCGAGGGTCCTGGGAACAAGAGAGGTGATAGGGAAGAAATGGTGATGGGAAATAGCAAGGCACACCACAAGAAGACTCTCAGCACCTTCCCATACACAAATGCCAGAAGTTCCTGTGCTGACAGAGACAGGTGAAGAGTGGTCCACATGAGGTCTATGCTCCATGGACCAGCGCTGACCAGATGCTGCACATCTGCAGCAAGGTCAACACAGAAACCTCCAGTGTTCGGAAACTTCTGTCTAGTTCAAGTAACTTTATGTCTACTAGACAGAGGGAAAAAAAAGGCTCATTTGTGAAGGTCCTTTTTAAAAAACAAAACACAGAAACAATTCTTTTGTATGTACCAAAAGCATCAACTGCTGAGCAGTGGTGGCAAACCTTTAATCTCAGCACTTGAGAGGCAATGGCAAGCTGATTCAGTCCAGCTTGTCTACAGAGCAAGCTCAGAATAGGACAAAACAGACAAACAGACAAAACCCATTAATCTAGATGCCTGTAGACATTTGACATTTGTCAGGATATAGGTGACATAGCTGTAGTACCAAAGCCACACTGTTCCTTCTCATAGCCAAGAATCCTGTTACTTTCCGCAGTTCCAAATATTTCACAGAGAGCCAAATGATAGAAATATTTCTGAAACTATGGTAGACAGGGCAGACCTCAGCAAGACAACCTGTAGGCCACAGCAAGTCATAAAATCCTCTCTAGGCTCTCATTAAATGCTAATTGACACATGACCTGTAAAAAGGCCCCACTGAGCTGTACCCGTTAAAGTAAATGTTTATTGGATAATAACATTTCTCAAGTGGCAGGTAGGCAAATATTACTAAAGAATCACCTTTCTGTTATCTAGTAAACTTGCTTTTCCTCCTAAGACTTCTGGTTACTTGGCAGCATTTCTTAGGTTTGCTCTGCAGGTGGGCATGGCAAACTTTCTGACTGAAAGGAGCTCAAACGACTCAGACTTGGTCACATGTGCTCAGCAGTACAGAGTTTTGCAAACACCTAGCTCCTAGCCTTAAGCACTGCAGGACGTGTCACTCAGTTCCAGTAAACACTATCCTCTTTTAAAATCATCCTACATTTACACTTATTTATTGAGAAGAGGATGTATGTATGCATCACTATGCATGTAGAGATCAGGGGACAATGTGCTGGAGCACACCCTCTCCTTCCACATTGTGGAGTCTAGGAACACAACTCAGATTTCTTGGTAGCAATCACCTTTCACTGCTAAGTCATATTGTCTATGAGACCCCATCTTAATGACATAAAGAGTAGTAACTACAATGACAAACATTGACATTTACTGCCTTATCCCAAATTCTTTAACATGAATTCTGTGTTAGCTCTCCACTGGTTCCACCTTACTGCTACCTCTTGCTAAAGGCCAATCTAACCAATGCATTAAATTTATTTTCTGGGGTAGTGGTAGATACCTATAATTCTGGCTCTTTGAGCACAGTAAGTCTCGTAAGTTCAAGGCCAGCCTTAGTGACAAAAAAGGAAATCTACAAGACCAGCCCGAGCTCCAAGAAAGACTATTCCCACCTCCCCCAAAGACAACCCACAAACAAAAACAAAATCAACTAAAGTGGCTCAGCTAGCCCTGGGGAAGCAAAGGCAGGCAGGTATCTTGAGTTGAGGCTAGTCTGATCTATTGAGTGAGTTCCAGAACAGTAGAACTACACAGAGAAACCTGTCTGCGAGCTTAGGGGTTGGGGTAGAAATACACTTGCCGATATAACCAATCTGGCCAATCACTTGGGCTAGGGACTACCTTATCCATACTCTTAAGACCCTATCAGGAAATGAGCCACTCCTGGAAGCACACACCGATAATATGGGGCATTTACAAGACTGAGGAAGGGAGACTGCTGTAAGATCAAGGCCACCCTGAGCTACACAGCAAAACTCTATCTCAGAACCCAAGCAAGAGGTTAGCACTATGGTTCTGCAGTAAAGCTCTTGCCACCAAGCTTAACCACCTCAGCTTCATCTCCTGAACCCACAAGGAGAGAGAATGAACTCTTCCAAGTTGTCCTCTGATCTTCACAGGTTCACACAAACATACAAAAGTGTAGTAAGAAAAATTAAAGCCCACACAAAAGCACAAAACAAGATATGAAAAAGTAAAAGCCACATTCACAAACCACACAACTAAAAATGTTTTGAAGCTGAACGCCTCAACATAGCCTGCTCCCATCCAGAAGCCAAACCCTCCCAGTGGTCTCTGCTCACCTCAAACTCTCGGATGTATGGTGCAATGCCACAGTAAGGTTGGTTATGGTGTTTTTCATGTGGCAGCTTTTCCAGGGGTGGCAGGTATGGGATAGGGTCTCGGGGTGCAAAAAGGGCCAGAAGGTTGGGAGGCAGGAACTGTGTCATCTTGCCAAATCTAAGACCAGAAACATTATGTTAGAAACGTTATTTAGCACAGGTTTCTTCTAGGACCCCTTCGCTCAAAACAAACAACAAAACAGGCGATTTCGGGAAGGATGCTTCAATCGAGGTTAATCGAGGGACTGACATCTGCTTGAAAAAAAAGAAGTTCTTGGCAGGAGCTGAAAAACGAAAGGCTAGTAACAGAGGAAACAAAGAGGAAAAGGAGCCAGGAGGTGTGGGACCCAGGGATCCTAAAGCCTCGAGCTCTAGAAGTTGCTCGCTTCATACCTTGAAGATTATTAAGTAGGGGTTTCAGGATAGGCCATAAGGATAATATCCCGCAAGCCAGGGGGCCTCTGCGTAAAATATCTAGAATCCCAGAGACGAAAAGAATTATGGGTAGAGGTCCAGGATGCGACCAAAAAAAAAAAAAAAGCGAGGAAAAAAGGCAACACACAAACCGCAAGGGCCTGTGGGTAGGGGACCGCAGGAGATTGGGGGAGGGGGACCCTGAGGGAAACGGGGCTCGAGTGCCCAGAGAACTCTGGGTAAAGGATGGGGAGCAGAGGGAAAAGTCTAAGGCACTGTCCCGGGAAGCGGGCCACAGCCACGGGGAAAGGGTTCGGGGGCCCCGCAAGGGCTTGTGGGTAGCGGCCCCACACCCCGTTAAGGCCACTCATTCACCCACTCACTCACTCACCGCGCGGCGCTCTCCTCGGCCTGACGTTAGTCTCAGGCCTCGCGGCCGCCGTTCACGAACAAAAACTCCCGCTCTGGCTTCCACCTCGGCGGTGCCCGCGTCAGGTAGCCTCTGTGGTCCGCGCGGCGCGCGCAAGCCAGGCCTCTCCTCGCAGCCCGCGCGGCCTCCGCTCGCGACCAGAACCGGGAGTGAACGCGACTCGAATCCCTCCGCCTTTCGCACTGCGCATGTGCTGTACGAGTCAAAAGAAACCCTCACCCCAGTTCGGGCCCTACCGCGGGCACTGCGCATGCGCCAAAGCTATAGGCACCCTTAAACGCCTACGCTTCCGCGGCCCAGAGGCCGGACTACGCATGCGTTCTCGGACCTAGGCCGGTCTCAACCTCGCGCTCTAGCTAACCGCCTATGACCGCGAGACACTTACTGAAGTTCCACCCTTTTTCAATACACTTCCCGGACCTTGTACGCATGCGTCTAGCTAATGCACGCGCACATATCCTTCCGCAGCCAGTCAAAGAGTGCGTACCTGAACAGGGACTTTGCGGTAATATCCTATTTAAGAGATATCTCCCAAATTTCTTATATGTACTAGCCACTGTTGGGACTCTAGAGGACACAGCTCGTGACAGAATAGTTTTCTCCTTCCTGAAGCTCACATTGTTCAGAGAAAAGATCCATCTGGTATCTTTTTTTCCTTTTAATGTGTTGGTTTTGACTTTGCATTTTGTATCAGAATGTTATTATTTACATATGGTTTATATATACACAATAATATGTGTGTATATATGTTTGCTGTTAATTTTTGTTTTTTTGTTTTCCGAGACCGGGTTTCCTTGAGTAGCCCTGGCTGTCATGGAACTCACTCTGTAAACTAGGCTGGCCTTGAACTCACACCCACCGAACCTCATGCCTCCTGAGTGCTGAGATCAAACACACGAAGCAAACAATTCCAGGCTTTTTCTTCTACATCTCCTTCTCCTCCTCCATTTCCCCTCCTCCTCTTCTTCCTTCTGTTTCCATTGAGACAATGAAGGATCTGGAGAGATGACTCAGCATTTAAGAGCAACTGTCTGCTCCATCCAGAGGTCCTGAACTGAATTCCCAGCAATCACATGATAGCTCCCAACCATCAGTAATAGGATCTAATGCCCTATTCTGTTTGATGCTCTCTGTCATACATCATACATGCAAATGCAGTGCTTTATATACATGAATAAATCTTTAAAAGCGAGCGAGACGGGGCTGGAGAGATGGCTCAGTGGTTAAGAGCACTGGCTGCTCTTCCAGAGGTCCTGAGTTCAATTCCCAGCAACCACATGGTGGCTCACAACCATCTGTAATGGGATCTGATTCCCTCTTCTGGTGTGTCTGAAGACAGCTACAATGTACTCATATACATAAAATAAATAAATAAATAAATAAATAAATAAATAATCCTTAAAAAAAAAAAAAAAAAAGCGAGCGAGACAAGACAGTACACTGTCCATGTAGTAGCTCAGGCTAATCCCTGCCCATTTCACTCCCACATTATTGGAATTACAGGCTCCCAGATTATTTGGGGTTTGGGATTGAACCCAGCCAGGGCTTCTTGCAAGGTAGGCAACTCTACAAACAAACCCCCTCCACCTTGACCTTCACTGCTTGGCAATCCCCCTGACTCTGCTTTCTATGTGCTGGGTTTAGAGTTTGCCACTACCCAGTTTACAGGCCAGCCTGTGCTACAGAGAAGCCTCTCTCAAGAAAACAAGAAAGGGAGCTGGGGAGATGGCTTATGTAGACGCATGAGGACCCCAGTTCCACACACACCTCTGCACCCAGTAAAAAGCCTCACAGTCATAAGCCCTGATAGCCCGGTCTGTAAGCCCAGCACAGGAGTGGGAGGGGAAGATTCCGAGACTCAGTTGCTGGTAGTCTAATCCCAGGTGTAATGCAAGGTACCACACGTTCCTGCAACTTTAGTTCCTTCAACTTGGAGTCAGAGGCAGGTGTATCTCTGGGATTTGAGGCCAGTCTGGGCTACCTGTGAAGTTCCAGGTCTAAATATAGATCTCTATGAAAGTGATAGACCAAGTCTCAAAGTTACAAAGTAACCCAAGATTGAACACCTTATATAGTGAAGGGTGTGTTGGCTTTTGTCTAAGCTCCGCCCCATAGTTACCTGGCAATAACCTGACTCACTGTAAAAGGGGGCTGCTTGCCCTCCTCTCTCTTGCCTTCTTGCTTCTGCTCTGTCCCCCTGCTCTCCCTCCCCATTCCCCTCCCCCTTCTCTCCCTGTGCTCATGGCCGACCTGTATTCCTCTACTCTGCCTTTCTCTGCCTCTACTCCCTCAACTCCCCTCCCCATGCCCTAAATAAACTATAGTATACCACGGTGTGGCTGGTCCCTCGGGGAAGGGATGCTTCAGCATGGGGTGGCAGAGGCACCCCTCTTCTCCCACACCTGACTACACATCTGCCAAACAGATTCCTTCTCTCCTTTATTGTTTTTAAATATCTTTCTTAAAAATTTATTTATTTATTTATTTATTCATTATTATAGGTAAGTACACTGTCACTGTCTTCAGACATACCAGAAGAGGGCATTGGATCCCATTACAGATGGTTGTGAGCCACCATGTGGTTGCTGGGATTTGAACTCAGGACCTCTGGAAGAGCAGTCAGGGCTCTTAACCACTGAGCCATCTCTCCAGCCCCTCTCCTTTATTTTTATAAAACACAGATAAGTTACCGATATACACTTCCATTCCCAGTTCATACAAGTGGCAGATATTTAAATTCAAGGCCTTTTGTGTTTTGGGGGTTTTGCTGGGGTTGTTTGTTTTCTGTGTGTGTGTGTTTTTTTAAAGATTGATTTATTTGATGTACGTGAGTACACTGTGGCTGTCTTCAGACACACAGAAGAGGGCAGCAGATCCCATTACAGATGGTTGTGAGCCACCGTGTGGTTGCTGGGAATTGAACTCAGAACCTTTGGAAGAGCAGTGAGTGCTCTTTGGTTTTGTTTGTTTTGTTTTTGAGGCAGGATTTCTCTGTAGCTATGGCTGTCCTGGAAGTTCTGTCCTGGAATTATCTCTCACAGAGATCCACCTGCCTTTACCTGCCAAGTGCTGGGATTAAAGGCATGTGGCAACATGCTAGGTTCTTTTATTAATTTACCTGCTCATATATTACATCCTGACTGAAGTTCCCCCCCTCCTCCCACTCCACCTCCTACCTTCTCCCTCCCCTCCCACTCCTCTGTTTCCCTTCAGAAAAGGCAGGTCTCCCAGGGATATCAACCAAACAGGGCATATCAAATTGCAATAAGATCTTTTAAGTTCAGGCTCCATTTTTGAGAACCTGACCTCAGTCTGAACTCAGGTAAACTAACAGGCTGGTCTAGCATTAGTTTCCCCAAACAAAACCCGAGCCTAGCTCCGGTCTCTAAACTATCTCCACCAAGACCTGCATCTCCAGGCTATTCCTCCAACAAACCTGCACCCCCAGGTTACAAGCCTGCCCTAATGACCACCAATGCAGAGGGGAACAGAAAGTAAGTTTATGATATGATCACCAGTACCAGCCAATTATGTTAAAGGCCACAGTGGCTTCCCAATGAGAGGCTTGCACACTTGCCCCCTGCTTGCTGCTTACTATAAAGTGTTAGTTTACCTGAGTTTGCTTCCCAGAGCCCACATCTAGTGGCCCACAAACTCCAAGTCTATGTTTGGAGTTGGAGACAGGAGGATCCTGGGACTCAGTAGCCAGTGGCAGAGGCTCTTCTGCCCTCTTCCGACCTGCCTGCATTGGCACCTGCACTCAAGCACCCCCCCCATGCGTCAATATGAATAACTAAGAAAAAACAAAAGACCAGGTCTCAAAATAGGAACAGCAAGAATTACAGAGGGTCTTGGTGGAGCACGCCTTTAACCCCAGTACTCTGGAGGCAGAGGCAGGCAATTCTGTGAGGTCAAGGGCAGCCTGGTCTCCATACCTAGTTGCTAGACAGCCAGTTAAATAGTGAGAACTTGTCTAGATACATAAAATAGAATGTGTGTGGGGGGGGGGAGAATTCTCTCAAGCTCCTAATTTTGACAAGTGATCCAGGAATTTTAATGTAATCAAATAGGTTTGTAAGACCTTGCCTCAAGACAAAAGGGAGAGGGGGCTGCAAGCAGGAAACAGCCTAGACAACCCCAAAGAACGTTTGCGTCAATGTACAAGGTGGCTCGGTGCTTAAAGTATCTACACCCAGAAAACATCAGGAGCTGACTTTGATCCCCAGCCAGCATGGGAAAAGCAGGATATAGCAGAACTGGTTTGTAACCCTAGTGCTGGGGGCAGGGGGAGAAAAGATGACAGGCAGGCAGAGCCCTGGGTTCAGGCAGTGACATGGAAAAGCTGGGCGTCCGGATTGTATTCATGTCAGGGGTTCGTTTGCATGTAAGCATAGCATACCCAGGTGTGAACGTTTGTGGAAATGCACGGCGAAGGCGGGGCGTTCAAGAGTCAATGTGTTGTGCGAATGCGTGTGCATAAATAAGTGTGTGTGTATGTGAGTCTGGGTGTTGGCAGAGGCCAGAAGAGGGTGTTAGATCCCCTGACACTGGCGTTACAGGTGCTCGTGAATTGCCCAAAGTGAGGCTGGGAACAGAACCCAAGCCCTTGGGAACAGCAGGAAATGCCTTTACCTGCTGAGCCACCCCTCCAGCCCTGGTTCAATTTTTTTTGAAACAGAATTTCTCTATATAACCCAGGCTGGTGGCTGGAGAGACGGCTCAGTGGTTAAGAGCACTGACTGTTCTTCCAGAGGTCCTGAGTTCAAGTCCCAGCAACCACATGGTGGCTCACAACCATCTGTAATGGGATCTGATGCCCTCTTCTGGTGTGTCTGAAGACAGTGACAGTGCATTTACATAAAATAAATCTTAAAAAACACAAACAAAAAAACCCAGGCTGACCTCAAACCTTCAATCCTTCTGTCTTCTTCCTGATAGATTATTAATTCACTCCACTTGGCTCTTGAAACAATTGGTGGGAGGCGTTGAAACAGGGTTTCTCTCTGTAACCACCCTGGCTGTCCTAGAACCTGCTTGGTAGACCAGGCTGGCCTTGAACTCACAGAGTTTGATTTACCTCTGTCTCTCAAGTGCTGGGGTTGAAGACACGCATACCACACCAGGCTACAACTTTTAATTTTACCTACCTACCATTTATTTTGGGTACTAAAGAAGAAACCTAAGACCTTACAAATGCTATAAATAATCTCACCACAAACCCCTCACCGGGGGATCAGGTGCTTGGCTTCACCTTCCTGCTGCTCTCGTGGAAGCACCATTCACTCACTAACCAGATAAGCAGGAACAATATCCCCATCTCAAAAGCCTTCACTGACACCTTTCATGGTCTGTTTGCCATCCAGGTAACGGTCTAAGGTCCCAGTGATGGGGACATGCTGATATCTTCTGCTCCCACACTGTCCCCGCTGTCTTGGTGTTCTTTGGCTATCAAGAGACACCATGGCTGTGGCGACTCTTATAAAAGCAAACATGGAGTTGAGGCTGGCTTCCAGGGTCAGGGGGTTAGTCCATTATCATCATGGTGGGAAGTATGGCAGTGTGCAGGTAGACATGCTCCTGGAGAGGTAGCCAAGAGTAGGGCATCTGGAGCCACAGGCAGAGACAGTGAGCCTCAGGGTCTGGCTTGAGCGCACCCCTCCCCCGCCCCGTAACACACTTCCTCCAACAAGGCCACATCTCCAGTAATGCCGCTTTCATTTTCATTCAGGCCCATATACCAGCCATGCGTGGCGCATGCTGGGCAAAATGAGATCGAACTGTTGAGAAGAGCCTCAGGGCAAATGGTAACATGGCTTCCGTCCAATGAAGTGTTTTAACATCATTTTAGCCTCCCCTCCCCCCAAGGTGTATATATAGAGAGACTTCCTTAGGGTGGGGTTTGACACACAGCCCCTTCAAATGGTGGCAAGTAAAGGGCAGGGAGGGGGCTGGAGAGATGGTTAGGTGGTTAAGAACTTTGCCTGCTGGGGCTGGAGAGAAGGCTCAGAGGTTAAGAGCAGTGGCTGCTCTTCCGGAGGTCCCGAGTCCAATTCCCAGCAACCTCTTAACCACGATAATGAGATCTGGCGCCCTCTTCTGGCCTGCAAGCATAATAAATAAATCTTTGGGAAAACAAATCAAAAAAACAAGAGCAAAAAAAAGAAAAAAAGAAAAAGAAAAAAGAAAACATGCTTTTCCAGAGAATCCAGGGTTCAGTTCAGCCTGTCTTTGACTCCAGTTCCAGGGATTGGACAGAAATCCATACACGCAGAATACCTATCAATGCTTATTTAAAAAGACACACGAGGAAGGAGATAAGCCCTGAGAGGCAGACTTTTATCCCAGCCAGTCTTCACGCTGAAACCAGAGGATTGCTAGTTCAAAGCCTACCTGAGTTTAAAAAAAAAAAAAAAAAAAACGAGTTCAAAATCATCCTGAGCAATTTAGCAACTTTGTCTCGAAATAAGAATGAGGAACAAACAAAAGATCTGGAGAAGTAGGTGGACAATAGGGCTCTCCTTTAGTCGCTGAATGTCCTTTTGGTCACTTTCCCTGTTAATTTCAAAACTGGGTGGCCAGGGATCCTCCGATGGGAGGAGGGGAGGTCTCCATGACCGGAATTTTTAAAGACACGATCTGATATCATCAGCCAGGCCTACACAGAGAAACCCTTTCTCGAAAAAACAAAAACCAAAACAACAGGTAGCCCTGATCCGTCTGGAGATTGATGTGTAGACCAAGCGGGCCTCAAATCCACAGGCTGGCTTGGCTCTGCCTCCCCAGTATTGGGATCAAAGGCGTGTGACACCACACACGGTCTCATAACTGACCTTGGCGGGTGGGAGGGTGGGGAGGGCAGAGGCAGGAGGATCTCAGTGAGTCCCAGAAAGATAAAAAAGCTGTGAACGGAAAGGCAAGGTTTAGCAGGGAGACCTTTTGGTGCAGGTCTCCGTCCGGCCAGCAGAGGGCGCGCGGGATTCCCCCTTCCCCGAAAGTGACTAGCTATCAATGCCCTTTACCAACACCCTACCCCATCAGAAGGGACTATTTTTTACCCGGTGTCATTAGACACCGGTGACTGGAAGGCCACCTTCTGTCTGCCCTTCGGCTCCCGACAGTGACCCTGCGCATCTCCCAGGCCGACTCTAGACCCTTCCAGGCAAGTCCCGCCTCCTTTGGCGCCATTCTTGGCTTCAGCCCAGGTTTTATTCACCTCAAAATACGTACAGAAATTCTAAGTCCAAACTCCGGGGCTCTTAGTGGCCAGGGATCCGGCGCACATAGGCAACAGTTCACAGCTGCACAGGAGGTCCCAGGAATTTGCCAAGCACCAGGGCCGCCGCAGAGCTCCTTAGGGGTGTTAGTTAGAGACACAGAGGAGTAAAAACATGAACCCAGACTCACAAAAAGATGTTCATTGAAAGATACTAGGAGAGAAAGAAGGATGTGGTGGTACACCTCTGTCATCCCAGCAATCGGGAGGCAGAAGTAAGAGTACTGCAATATCGAGCCAAACCCAGTGCCAGAATAAATAATAATAATAATAATAATAATAATAATAATAAAATAAAAGGCAGAGAGAAACAGGCTCCCGGCAGGGAGACAGATGTGGACAGACAACCGGTTAAGCGGATACATCCTCCCAGGAGGACAGAGGGACTAGACAGAGAGACGGGAAATGAAAGAGGGAAATAGATGCTGCAGACAGACTCGGTGGCTCGCGACTGTCACCTAGGCAACCCGAAGAACAAGGCAGAGGATCGCCACAAGTTCGCGGTCAGCTTAAATTTCAGGCTAAGACTGTCTCAATAACAAACAAATAAGTAGCCAACGCTGCCGTACGCCTGCAATCCCAGCATTTGGGAGGTGGAGGCAGGAGGATCATAAATTCAAGGTCACTTCAGGTATACAGAGTTCTGGGCCACTTTGGGCTACGTAAGATCCCGTGTCATGAAACCAAAAGCCAGACAAAATAAAATAGATGACTACAAGGGAAAGCTCGAGAGACCCACGGAAGAGCGCCCCGGTGGCAGTGGGGAACGGCAGAGGGCGCCCAGCGCCCCGCGGGGTAACGCCGCCCCCTCCCCCGCGCCCTGGCCGGACTTTCCGTGCTATTTTTACGCGCGGACACCGGACACCCGGCTGGGGTGGCTGCGGCGTCGGGGCCACACGTCCGTTCACCGGTCGCCCGGGCTGCGCGCGCCATGGAGCCGCGGTGCCCGCCGCCCTGCGGCTGCTGCGAGCGGCTGGTGCTCAACGTGGCCGGGCTGCGCTTCGAGACCCGCGCGCGCACGCTCGGCCGCTTCCCGGACACGCTGCTGGGGGACCCGGTGCGCCGCAGCCGCTTCTACGACGGCGCGCGCCGCGAGTACTTCTTCGACCGACACCGGCCCAGCTTCGATGCGGTGCTCTACTACTACCAGTCAGGCGGCCGGCTCCGGCGGCCGGCGCACGTGCCCCTCGACGTCTTCCTGGAGGAGGTGTCCTTCTACGGCCTGGGCGCGGCGGCGCTGGCGCGCTTGCGGGAGGACGAGGGCTGCGCGGTGCCGCCCGAGCGGCCGCTGCCCCGCCGCGCCTTTGCGCGCCAGCTCTGGCTGCTCTTCGAATTCCCCGAGAGCTCGCAGGCGGCGCGCGTGCTCGCCGTGGTCTCCGTGCTCGTCATCCTGGTCTCCATCGTGGTCTTTTGCCTCGAGACGCTGCCAGACTTCCGCGACGACCGCGATGACCCGGGGCTCGCGCCCGTGGCGGCTGCTACTGGCCCGGTGAGGGGCGGGGATTTGGGGAGGGTCAGGGCGGGGCTTTGGAAGACGGGGTGGGGGGGCGGTCAGAAGGTGTGGCAAGGGGCAGGAGGTGGAAGCCCTAAAACAAACAAACAAACAAACCAAAGATGTAATCAGGGTATGGCGCTTCCTACGTGAATCCCAGCGAGGAGGTTGCCACGGTTGAAGGCCAGTCTGGGTTACTGTATGGGAAAGCCTGCCCGGAAACAGCCAGTGACTGAGGATTTGCCTCAGAGGTAGACAACCTGCCTTAGAATCCCCCAGGGACTGGTGCCTGGTTCAGAGGTGGCTCAATCTGCACTGAATCACAAAGTGACTTAGGGGTTGTGTGGCTCAGTGGTAGAACTACCTACTACAGTGAGGGGCGTGGAGACACGGCTGAGCCATAAAGACACTGTTCTCCCAGCGAACCTAGGTTCAATCCCCAGCACCCACGCGATGTATGTAACTCCAGTTGCAGGATATCCGAAGCCCTCTCTGGCTCCCTTGAACACCAAGGAACATGCATGATACACACACACACACACACACACACACACACACACGGAATAATTTATAAAAAGAAGAAGAATCCCCCAGTGAGACGTGTGGCTCAGTGATAGAGTTCTTACCTAAGATCCCTTAGTGAGGGGGCTTGGGACCTGGATCAAGGGAGAGTTAACAGGCTCTGCGTTCCATCCCTAGCCCTGCAAAATGAACGTGTGAGACCAACTGCAGACCGCAGTGTCCGTGCGTCTGGCAGAGAAATAGGAAAGGTAGATATGGTCAGGTAGGAATGGCAGCCAGGAAACCGGACCATGGTAGGCTGAGGTTTTAGGACTGAGCTGAGGTAGCAGGGATTTGCACAGAATCCGGCCAGAGCGTGGATCTGAGGGCCATAGAGCAGACATTTTAACCATCCGGAACCATTATCTACCGTCTGGGCTGGGCTGAAGGCAACGGGAAAGAGCAGGCATGGGGACCATAGAACCAGAGCAGGACCCTGCCCTTCAACGCTGGGCAGGCAGGATCCTGGAAGGAAAGAAGTTCTCCCTGATCAACCATGAAGTCGGGGGTTCCCACCAGTGAAAGAGCAGAGCTGTATTTTAACCACATTAATTTAATTACATAACGGTAATTTAATTACATTAATGTGAAAAGATAAACAGGTCTAATTATGTAGCCCAGGGTGGCCCGGAACTTGCTATGTAGACTGCCACATAGACCAGGATTAGACTTAAACTCACAGAGATCCAAACCGTTCTGCCTTCTGACTGCTGAGGTTGAAGGTGCCCTACCACAACAACTGACCGTGTTTTAATCTCCGATCTTCTTCGGTACAGCCCAAGGCATTAGGCAAACGCTCGACCACCGACCCAAGCCTGCAGACCCTCACTGGGTGATGCTAGACAGGAGTGCTAACCACTGAACCACACCACCATCCCTCCCTGGGGGTGGGGGAGTCTAGTTAAAAACTGCTATCACTGAGCACACCCTCACGAAAGGGTTCTAAAGCAGGATGTGTCAATGAACCCCACCCCCCAACCTTCTTTTGGGACTTCGTCTTTTGGGACGACGTCCTAAGTTGTCTAGATCTGCCTTGAAGTGACTTGTCCTGCCTCAGGCTCCTGAGTGTGGAGTGACAGGCTTTTGTCACTAGGCCAAGGAGACACCGCCCTTTTCTGCCCATTGGTCCGAAGAGCAGACATTGGGCTACCCAAAGGCAGTCGCTGGGGTCTTGAGTGGTGTAGGACAGTGAGGTCACCCCTCGGGAACACTGATACTGCTACTTTCACATCGAAACAGTGACTGGAGGTGTTGGCCTGGCTCCCTGACCCCTTTCTGTCCCCTCTGCAGCTCCTCGCTCGGCTGAATGGCTCCAGTCCCATGCCAGGAGCTCCTCCCCGGCAGCCCTTCAACGACCCATTCTTTGTGGTGGAGACCCTGTGTATCTGCTGGTTCTCCTTTGAGCTTCTGGTGCGTCTGGCAGCCTGCCCGAGCAAAGCCGTATTTTTCAAGAATGTGATGAACCTTATTGACTTCGTGGCCATCCTGCCTTACTTTGTGGCCCTGGGCACGGAGTTAGCCCGGCAGCGGGGTGTGGGCCAGCCAGCTATGTCCCTGGCCATCCTGAGGGTCATCCGGCTGGTGCGTGTTTTCCGAATCTTTAAGCTGTCCAGGCATTCAAAAGGCCTCCAGATCTTGGGTCAGACACTGCGGGCTTCTATGCGTGAGCTAGGTCTCCTCATCTTCTTCCTCTTCATCGGCGTGGTTCTCTTTTCCAGCGCGGTCTACTTTGCTGAAGTGGACCGGGTGGACACCCATTTCACCAGCATCCCGGAGTCCTTTTGGTGGGCAGTGGTCACCATGACCACGGTTGGCTATGGGGACATGGCACCCGTCACCGTGGGCGGCAAGATCGTGGGCTCTCTGTGCGCCATTGCGGGCGTGCTCACGATCTCTCTGCCCGTGCCTGTCATCGTCTCCAACTTTAGCTACTTTTACCACCGGGAGACGGAAGGCGAAGAGGCAGGGATGTACAGCCACGTGGACACACAGCCCTGCGGTACCCTGGAGGGCAAGGCTAATGGGGGGCTGGTGGACTCTGAGGTGCCTGAACTCCTCCCACCGCTCTGGGCCCCTGCTGGGAAACACATGGTGACCGAGGTGTGAGAGACAACGGCTGGGGGTCTCCAGGAAGCAGTGGGGTGGGAGGGAGGAGGGAAGGCAGGGTCAGGTGCTGGGTTAAAGACTAAGGTGGTAACGGAAGGGGCGTGTCACGTGGTAGCTCCTAGGGGGACCTTACGCGATGTGAATGGCCAGGATTTTGGGTTGAGTCCAGGGCTTCCCCTTGGGTTGTGCGGAGCTGTGAAAATCTCCAGGGGCCCTATGGATAGCACTGTAAGAGGCTTTAGTCATATAGCGAGTTTTCTAGGCGTATGTGGGCTTCTCCTGGGGTCAGGTGTGGTTTCATTCAAGTGTATGATAAGTAGTTGAGGGGTTCGAGTCCTCTAGGGCCAAGTTGGCTCCTGTACGTCCACACTGCACTGTTAGGAGTGGGTGTACGGCTCCACGGCCACACACAGCGGTCGTGTGCAGATGCGTAGCAAACCGTACAGATTCCAGCTTCTCCTAGAACTCCGGTTATTTTAGATTCTGTGAGCTCTGGAGTCTTGTGAACAGGACGTGGTCACTCTGGGTCCTGATGGAGAATTGGTGAGGGTTTAAAGGACATAGAGTGGCAGAGACTCGGAGAAAGGGACAGAGACACCCCCCCAACAGCTACAATTCTCTGTGTGGTGCAGGGGTCTAGGGCTGGAACGATTTTAGGGTGATACAAAGCTGAGATGTGTGTCCATGTGACACTCCTGACAGCCGAGTCTGGTGACTTCTTTGGTCTTGGGGGACCATGCTGACTCATGGCACTGTGAGTCCTGTGGACGTGTTGGTTGAATTTGACCGTGACGGCCGCAGGGCCGTGGGGCCATTTTAAGGAGTAGCATCAGGATCCCAAGGGTCACAGCACAGAGAAAACGACAGAGCAAGCGTGGGCGTGCGAATGTGTGTGGCCCACCAAACACGCTTGCTCAGGGGTGTGCACTGTAGTGCTGGTAGTTCGTCTCCCGAGTCCCCCTGCCCCAGTCGCCTGGAAAGACTGTGGGAACTAGTAGTCTGCTTACCTTACTCATGTCCGACCCATGTCTAATGCTGTTCCATGCTGTAGTACAGAGATTCCGAGGCTGGAGCCCCAAGGAAAGAAAACACGGTCGGAGAAGAGTGGGTACTTGGAAAAGATGGGGCAGGAGGCAGAGATCTAGGAGAGAGAAAGTTAGAAGGACGGGGAGGGGAGGGAAGAGAGAAAGGAAAGAGGCAGAGACAGAGAGGGGAAAGAAGTGAGTAATGAGGGATGGGCACCCAGTGACGTGTCAGACACGCAGAAAGAGGGAGAAATGCACGAGGGGGGGGCAGGTTCAAGTGAAGCCTGGAGCTCAAGGGTCACCCTCTCTGTTCTCTGAGTCATGACAGAATCTAAGCCACCACGGCATCAGCATCCCTCACAAAGAAGGTCACCACAATCCTGGAGGTGCTCTGTTTCTCCTAGGACAGAAACCCAAGGTTGTAAAGTGTTGTGGCTTCCCCCAAGGTTACCCAGCACGTCATAGGACCAGGGCTAGTGGCAGGTGGCCTACCTGTGACACCCCCACAACTTCTGGTGTGCAGGGATTGCCCGAGGCCACTGGTCCTGCCTTTTGTTTTGTTTTTGTCCATTCAAACAGGGTCCCTCTATGTAGTCCTGGCTGTCCTGGAACTCACCACGTAGACCAGGCTGGCCTTGAATTCACAGAGCTCCTCCCATCTTTGCCTCCCAAGTGATGGGATTAAAGCCGTGGTGTCTGGCAAGACCCTGCCTCTTCTAGAAGAGGAAGCTGATAATGGAGGGAACAGTATTACCCTGAGCTCCAGGGAAACATTTTTGGAGTCTCCTGGGACTGAGACACATTTTGGGGAGCAGGAGAGGATTCAATCACTAACAATGGTTCAAGGTATTTGACTGGCATTAACTTATTAAAACCTGTTCACTGGTGCCCAGTGTTGTTATTTTTGATAACTGTATCACCTGCTTTAGTCATATGAACTCTTGCTTAAGACCTGAGGGTGAAGCATCTGAGGCGGGGGGAGGGGGGCTGCCAGGAGGTTTTGGCTCCTCTGAGATGGCTAAGCCCATTGGGGAACGAATGTAGGGAGCCACCTTCATCACTATCCTATTGCTAGACAAGAGAGAGGGAGGATGGACATGACAGCATCTCAGGTGGGCGCTTCACTCCAACAGACCCACCGTCACAGAAATGGAGACAGATCCGCACACGGTGGCCAAAGACAGATGATGTAGGACACAGACTCCATCACAGAATACAGGGGAGAGGTGCTGGCACAGCGGGAGCATGTCCTGGAGAGAGGACAGATGCTAGGCAGAAGGGAAACCAGAGTTCAGAGGGCAGGGAGACCAGGGGAGGGGAGGGAGGAGAGAGAGACACAGAGACAGAGAAACAGACAGAGACACACAGAGAGACAGAGAGGAGAGATGAAGAGGAAGACAAGAGACAGAATTTCCCTCTATAGGCTTCTCCCTTGGTGCCCAGAGACTAGAGCTGGATCCCTTGGGCCGTGTCAGGAAAGAATGAAAGGTCAGAGAGGTGACCCAAAGGGACACCCAGACTAGGAAGTGTCCCATCCCACCTCCAGTAAACAACTGGAGTGGGGTCTGAGTCACCCTGGCTGAGATGGCACCTTGAGGGGAACACCCTAATCCGGGGACACCCTTCCTGCCACTTTGCCATGCTATATTTAGGTTGGGGGATGGGGGATGGGTGACCCCCCCAAAGGCAAGTGTCAGCTTTCCTCCTAAATATAGCTCCGGGGTAGGGGAACTAGAGTCCCAGAGTTGGGGCATGGCAGAGCAAAGGGCCCTGCCACCCTGGGACCCGTCTGCTGCAAAAACACCCTGCGTGAGGTCTCCTCAGCATCCCGCCTTACTTTCTGAGGTCCACTCCTTAGGGTGTTTTCCTCCCTCTAGGGCTCTGTCTCTAGGGCTGGGTTTTTTTGTCTCCCTCTGTCTTCCTTGTGTTTCGCTAGGCAGGTCACAGTTCTGAAAGCCCATGGTCTCCTCACTCTAATTACCTTGAAGTTTTCTTATCCACCCCAAGACTTCCTGGTCTCCGGCCAAGAAATTCCAGGATAGAAGACTGTGTGGGGGAGCCCGGACAGTCACTGTCTCCAGGCATTGAGCCTTATCACTACACAAGCCCAGCTGGCTAATGTCTGGCTGGGAAACCCAGAGGGGAGACAGGAGCGGAGGGTGGGAACCTGCGCTAAACACCATGGCAATCCCAGGCCTGAATCCGGGTCTGAAACGAAGGGCTGGGGGGGATTCTGAATACTGGGTCCAAGGGAGGAGGAGGACCGGGGTCTGGACCCCTGTGTCTGAAAGAGGAGGGCTGAAGCCTGGACCCCTGGGACTGAGTGAGGAGGGGTTGGGTGTGGACCCCAGTGTCTGATGGAGGAGGGTTACAGCCCAGACTGCTGGAGCTGAAGTGGCCGAGGCCGGGCTTCCGAGGTGCCGGCCCGCGCGTGCTAGGCGGGATCCGCCGCCCCTCCTCCGCCGTCGGGCGCCGCCCCGCCTCCTCCCAGACCCAGGCCCTCCCAAGTGCAAACGGCGAGCAGCGGGCGAGCAGCGGCCGTCCGAGCTGCCAGCGAGCCGGAGGAGGAGCCGCAGCGGCGCCAGGGGCAGCCGGGGAGCAGAGAAGGGCGCCCCAGGTAAGAGCTCCGCGCCTCCTCTGGCAGATTCCTCGGTCCGGGTCGCCCGGCCCCCGGGTAGGGAGGGACGGGGGCGGGGCCGACAGGGGCGGGGTTTGGCGGAGGAAACTGAGGCAGGACGGAAGTCTCCCAGAGGTGGAACGGATCCCCCTCCAACCGATTCAGGAACAGGGATCCCCAGCCCAATTTTCCTGGATGTGGAAGCAGGGAATCTCCATTTATGAGCGAGCACCTTGGAGGAGGGGCCGCAACTCTAGAACCTGTAGGTCTGAGGGAGGAGGCGTCTGGAGTCCAAGAAACTTAGTCTGCAGGAGGAGGCATCTGGGGAACCAGGTCACCCTCGCTGAGGGTTCAGGGGTCAGGGGCCCGGGGGTCTGAGGAAGGAGACAGCTGTGGACATGGGCGCAGTCTGAGGGAGGAGGCAGCGGGCACCCGCACTCCCTGCAGTGGTGTGGTAAACCACTGCCCCTGATCACACTCAACACTTCCCATTCCCCCACCTCGGAGCCTGGCCAGCCAGACACTCCAGGTATGCGCAGTCGGAGTCTTGGGCGGGCCCTGGCCTGTCCTGCGAGGAGCGAACATTCCAGGAAGCAGCCTCAGGGACCCAGAGCGTGGGTCGGCGGGGACCCGGGTGTCCAGGCCAGCCCCACCCCCGCCGCGTTTAGTGGAGGAACGGGAGGAGGGGGACGTAATCTCTTCCAGTTGCCCCACCTGCCCCTCCTCTCTGCTCCCATCTGCTTCTCATCCCTTCAAAACTGTCACCTGCACAGGGAAGGGAAGGGAAGGGGGGGGACCTCCGGAGGTGGGCGGGACCTCTACTCCAGGGTACCCAAGGCTTTCAGAGACTCTGGAAAGGGTGGCTTTTTATGGAGAGGTCGCGCCCTTCCCCCATCTGCCTATATAACTGGTTTCCTTCCTCCCACAGGTGGTTGCCCCCCTCCCTCTCCTGAGATGTCGGGGAGGAGACTACCTGTATCCTACACAGGGGCCCCACACAGCCTGGGGGCCCCCAGCCCCAGAGTGAGGAGGTGGAGGTGCTGTTGACAGGTCTGGTATTCATTCACCTGCCGCTTTCCAGTCCCGGCCCAGCTTCTAGAATGTTCTAGTCTCTCCATCTCCCTCCCAGCATCTCCCAGCATCCGAGTCAGTCTCACACGCAGGGAAACTAAGGCCGTGAACACTACAGGACTTCAGGGCTCCTCCAGGTTCTAGGAACACGAGGGCCAGGTGGCAGTGCAGGGAGTTCAAATCTTATCCACGCCATTTCCCCCGCTGTGTGACCCGGTAGAAACCATTTCTCCTCGTGTTTGACTGTACTGCCCCTGGCTGGCATGGAACTCGCTCGTGTCGACCAGAGGACAGGCCTCAAACTTGTGGCTATCTTCCTGCCTCTGCCTCCTGATTGTTGAGGTTACGGGTGTGCAACACCGCACCCAGTTTCGCCTATTTATTTACACAAACTGAATACTTATTATCAACCTCAAGGTTAAGCATTCCGGGGGTTCTAGAGCATAAAGTACCCCTAAGGTCATCCCTTAGTCTGCCAAACTGACATCTGCCCTCGGGTGGGGCAGGAGGAGGGGCCCCTGACTTCTGCCACTCAGGTGTCTCCCTTTTCTAACAACAGCCTCTCTCCATCTTCAGGTGTGCAAGCCATGCTCCCTCGCCACTCCTGCTCTCTCCTCCTCTTCCTTTTCCTCCTCCCCAGCGTCCCCATGGAGCCCCAGCCCCCATCCTCCACTCTGCCCCCATTTCTGGCCCCCGAGTGGGACCTCTTGTCTCCCCGAGTGGCCCTGTCAAGGGGCGCCCCTGCCGGGCCCCCTCTCCTCTTCCTGCTGGAGGCCGGGGCCTATGGGGAGCCCGCAGGGGCCCCAGCCAACCGCAGCCGGCGCGGGGTGAGTGAGACGACGGCACCCGCAAGCCGCCGGGGTGAGCTGGCAGTGTGCGACGCAGTGAGTGGCTGGGTGACCGACCGGCGGACAGCTGTGGACTTGCGTGGGCGCGAGGTGGAGGTGCTGGGCGAGGTGCCTGCGGCAGGTGGCAGTCCCCTGCGTCAGTACTTCTTCGAGACGCGCTGCAAGGCCGAAAGCGCTGGGGAAGGTGGCCCAGGTGTGGGCGGAGGGGGCTGTCGCGGCGTGGATCGCAGGCACTGGCTCTCAGAATGCAAGGCTAAGCAGTCCTATGTGCGGGCTTTGACTGCGGACTCTCAGGGCCGCGTGGGCTGGCGCTGGATCCGGATCGACACCGCTTGCGTCTGCACGCTCCTCAGCCGAACAGGCCGGGCCTGAGGTCCAGGCTTGGGCACCGCTCCGATTAAGGGAAAAAGAGAGAGAGAGAGAGAGCTGGATGCTGCCCGGACCACAGGGGTGGCCCGGCTGCTCTACCGTGCCTTCTGACTGGGAACTGAAATAGCCACAGAATCAAATCTCTCTCGTTTTTGAGAGCTCAGTCCGCGAGGAATGTATGACGAAACCAGATGGGGTTGAAAGTGATGAATACGAGTTCTCCAGGAGGAACTTGACATTAATAATAATGGCCAATGTTTACTATCTACTGCTTATCAGACCTAATATATAACTCTGCTAACCGTGTGAACATCAGGACCCTGGCTCACCCTGGCAAGAGGGACAAGGAAAAAAAACGCGTGAAAAAGAAATGCATGAGCTGGGGCTAGGCCTGGGGTAGGCTGTTTCTGGCTGCCTAGCTCGGGCACCACATCGTGAAGCTGGTGGTACTTATCTGCAGTGTCAGTACTTGGGAGGGAAAGGCAGGTAGGTCATGGCCAAATCAGCTACATAGGGAGATTGAAGCCATCTTTGTCTATATGAGAATCTTTCTTAATAAAGCAAAAGGCCTGGGACCAAGTGCTGTGATATGTACCTGGAATACTTGAGAGGCTACAGACGGAAGTTTGTCTGGAGATCCGGGGCAGCCTGGGCTACATATAAACTGTTCCGCCTGGGGCAAAGGGCAAATGGGTCAGGTGGAAAGCAATGGAAGCAACTGGCCCTGGGACCCATGAGGATGGGATCAAGGAGAGTTGAATTCCCTGGGAGCCTAGCTCCTGGAGAAGTCTTACCTGGCCAAGGTGCACAAGCATTGCCTAGGAATGCCGCATCCTGAGCTGAGTAGTGAGTCCTGGGAGTGTAAGCGAACATGGATACCTCTCATCCAGAATGATCCAGAATGGCCCCTGGTCCTTTTGTTCAGCTCTGTGATTTGTGATTTAGAGACAGAGTCTTCTACTGCAGTGCATTGGAGGGCAGACCTTGAACCCCCCACCCCCACCCCAAGACAGGGTTTCTCTGTGTAGCCCTGGCTGTCTTGGAACTCACTCTGTAGACCAGGCTGGCCTCAAACCCAAAGATCTGCCTGTTTTTGTCTCCCGGATGCTGGCATTAAAGGCATACATCACCACTGTGTGGCTCACTTGAATTTATCTTCTGCTTCTGCCTCCCAAGTGCTGGCTTTAAAATGTATGCAGTGCTGGGGATGGAATTCAGGGCTTCCTGCATGATGGGCTAGCTCTCCATCGTCTGCCTACACCCTCACCGCCATCTTTTATTTAGTGCTTTGGGACACATTCTCATGGAGGTCACGCTGCTGTAAAACTGGAATATTGTACTAAGGATGATCTTAATCTTTTTTTTAAAGTTTTATGTGTAGCGAGTGTTTGGCCTGCATGCATGGGTGGTCTGCATGCATGGGTGGTCTGCAGCAGCCACAAAAATAATCATTGAGTCCCCTTGGGCCTGGAGTTAAAGTGGGTGCTGGGAACTGAACCTGGGAATCCCTGATCCATTTTCTCCAGCCCTGACCTTAATCACTGGGATCGCAGGTGTGGGATCACATCTGGGAGATGGGGTCTCTCTAGAGTAGATCAGGCTAGACTCCAGCATCTGCCTCCTTAGTGTTGGGGAAACAGGCCTATGCTATCACCCATCGGAGGGTGTATGAGTCTGAAGGCCAGCTTCTCCCACTCTGCGTGAGCCTGGACCGATGGGCGGGCAGATTATACCCCTGATGCTCTGAGGGTGACCCTGTTCCCACACTCACAAGACTTCCCCTTCTCCGACTTCCCATCTCTTTTCTGAGTGAGGATCCCATGTCTCCCCACTCCCACACCCAAAGTGTTTCCTGGTGTATTTCTTTCCCTCAGTCTCCCCAGCCCCCCATACCCAGGTGGAAGTTTTCAACCAAATGAAAGGCAGGCAGGACTGGGGATGCTCAGCCTTCATGAAAAGGAGCCGTCTGGAAACTGTTACCCCGAGGTGGGCAGGCCTGGCAAACCCGGAGAGCCAGGGGCCCTATGGGAAAAGGGTGTTTCGTTCCTTTCCCCGAGTCAGCCTGACTCTGGGGGTCTGCTTTGTCCCTCCCCCTCCCCCACCTCCTGTTTCCTTTCTCCTCCTCTGTTGGCAGTCTCCACCTTTCCATGTGTATCTGTGTTTCCTTTCGGGTCTTTAGACCTAGTTGGGGTTCCCCTAACCCTCCACACGCCATTGGCTGGGTTCAGAGTGGGCAGGTTCTGTTACCAGGGGCAACAGCCACAACAAGCTGGTTTCTTGGCTTCCCAGAGAGGGTGAAGACCATGGCAGGTCGGACCCTAGCTCTGCGATGTGGACCTCCTTGGTCCCCCATTTCTGAAACCGAGGTGGTTGGAACCTGGCCCAACTGGCATCTCACCAGCAGCGGGGTCGCCCACCACAGGATCCCAGTGTCGCCCTTTCCTCTGCCTGATCTACAGGTGAGGGGGTGAAGGGTGAGACGTTAGGGAAAGGGGACAGAGAGGACTAGGGTTAGGTTTCTGTCTGAAGGTGGGGGGCTCTGAAAGCCTGATAACCGGGCGTTGGAGGAAGGAAAGGGGGTGTTTCTTGGGTCCTTTGGCTGCTCTACACGCCTTCTCCTCAGGCTACGGTCAAGGCGCCCCTGCCTGCAGCCTCGAAGCAGGACCCACACATCTGGGCTTTTGATGAAGTCATCAGCAGATGGGAAACCACCTCGCACTCAGCACACGTTCCCAAGTCTCGCAGTGGCCCCTGTGCTCAGCCCAAGGCACCAGAGCATGAGGACCCCAGCCGGACACTGGGCATCAAGTCTTTGGCAGAAAAGGTAGGGCTGGGATCCAGCAATCTGGGGGCGAGAGGGTTGGACACTGGAGTCCCTGCTCCCTCACTTTGAATCTTTGGGCTCTCTTCTTGTAGCTAAGAAGACATGAGGGCCGGAGTGTCCCCCTGACCACAAAATACCAGATCAGCGAGACAAAAGCACAGTACACGGGCTGGCCAGATCTGGGTGAGAGTGTCCCCCTCTTTGCAGAGCCTCAGTCCCCGGAGCTCGCCGACCACCATCGCGGGGGACCGTCTCAGGTAGAGTGGGCTATACATAGGCTCCGCAGGAAGGAGCCTGGGCTGTCCAGAGGATTGGGGAGCAGACTGAGTCTCCGGGCTGAAGAACATTTGCATTTTATGGGGCAGCTAGGAGGATTGGGGGTCAGGGTACTGAGTCTTGAACTGTCAGGGATAGAGAACTGGAAGGTTCGGAAGTTGCTTCTTGAGCCTGTGGGGTGGGGCTGCTGGTGCTTCCCAGAGCCGCACCAAGAATTGGCACCAAGAATTGTTCCTTGGCAACAAGCAGTCAGGTGGAATTGTCATTCAAGATCTACCTAATGTCCAGTGTCAGGACAACTGTTTTTTTGCCTAGGAGGGAAACTAGTAAGGGGTGGGGCTGCAGCAGGAGTTTGGGTTCCTGATCACTAAGTGTTTGCAGGGTTCTCAAAAACTGATTTGAGGCACTAAGACTAGCGTGGGCTTTGAACAGGGTACACAATCTTTCTTCTTCGCTTTCTTTCCCAATATTCCTTAGGCCCTAGTCCCGTGGACGAGGAATCCCGAGTTGGCTGGCCAATCCTTCTCAGTGAACAAGATGGGCATCCTAGATCGGCTCCAACCTTATCTTACAACTTCCGCACGTGACTTCACAAGGTGAGCAACTCCTCTCCTAGGCAGTTCCACTGTATACGCAAAACTGCTGTATAGACCCAAGCTGACCTCTTCAGCTCCTCAGAGCCTCTTCGAAGGCAGCAAGGAACCCATTTCTAGGCCCTTGAGTTCCGTGGAATCCAAATTCTGCTGCTCTTGGACCTACTCACCTGCTGCCCCGCCCACAGGAAGTTGTCTGGATACCCCTACCAGAAATCGGTGATGTGCCAGAGCTGGCCGAAGAAGTCATCCCGCCATGAGCTGGAAAGTTCACCGAGGGTGCGCCCAGCTCGTGCGCGCCCCTCACAACCGGTCGTGCCGTACACAGGAGCCCTGTCTCTGACCCAGGAGTCCTATGGGCCTTTGGTGCACCCGCTCCGAAGGATGGACCGCTTTTGCCCCGCAGATTTACCCTGGAGCGGCCCCCACCGGAAGCCGGTGCCTGCCATTTACAGTGTACCCAAGGCCTACCGTACTGAAAATTCCCACTATGGGAGTGCCAGGGTGGAGCTGGTGTGAGTGTATGAAGCCCACCCGCCAAGCAAACTCCAGCTTTAGACTTGTGGGCGGGTCAACCCGGACACACCCCTTGCTTGCAGGGGTTCCTCCAGGCGGAGTTTACTGATCAACAAGTTTTATAGCTGAAACCACACCCATTTTTGGACTCAGTCCAGGCATCCTGATTAGGGAGCTGGGCGAGGGGCGGTGCTCCACCTCAGGTTCTATTTGGAGGCCCACTCATCAGAGCCTAGCGCTCAAGCTGTACGCTACTTAGTTGTACCCTACCAGAGTGGACTTGATCGGGGTTCTCCAGCTGACAGCCCGCAGAGTCCTCCCTTTACCTTGTTTCCCATGCTTCCAATGTCAGCTAAGGCCAGCTCACTAGACACTGGAGCTGCTTCCTGGTTTCCCTGACCTTGTCGGTGTCTCGCCCCCAAAGAGATTAGTGTCCAGGTTACCCAAGCCTGTAGCTTCTGCTTGGTGGCCTTGCCACCCCCACAAGCCGCAGGTATAAAGCCAGGCGCCCAAGGTAGGGAAGGCATCAAGAATGGAGAGGCTCCAGGTAAGACCACAGGGTCCAGGGCACTTCCCAATTCCACCAGACTTACAGAGGGACCACTCTGTGACCCAGGAGTTGGAGGGTGGAGGTGGGGGGCTCCTGGCTCGTGGACTTCAAGCAGGAGAGAAATGAATCTGATGGCGGTGATGGGTCTTGAAGGACAGTTTCTATATTATATTGGATGCGAAAGCCAGGTCAGGGATAGAATGAGACACTGGCTGTGTCCCAGGGGCTGCTGCTGTGTTTGCTGCTGAGCCCCAGTGTGGTGGGGGCCTCCAGGGGCCCCCTTCGGCCACTGTGCCGGCCTGTCAACGCGACCCTGACTGCAGAGAAGGAGTCCTGCCCAGTCTGCGTCACCTTCACCACCAGCATCTGTGCTGGCTACTGTCCTAGCATGGTGAGCTGACCAAGTGGGCACAGGGAGATGGCGCCCGGGCAGGGACCATAGCTACCGGGAGGGGGAATCGGAGCCACTCAGATGAGGCCTTTCTCCACTCTGCCCGCAGGTCCGAGTACTTCCAGCTGTCCTGCCTCCTGTGCCTCAGCCAGTGTGCACCTACCGGGAGCTGCGCTTTGCATCTGTCCGCCTCCCTGGCTGCCCACCAGGTGTAGACCCCATAGTCTCCTTTCCTGTGGCCCTCAGCTGTCGCTGTGGGCCCTGCCGGCTCAGTAGCTCTGACTGTGGGGGTCCCAGGACTCAACCAATGGCCTGTGAGCTCCCGCACCTCCCTGGCCTCCTCCTCCTCTGAGGCCCACCCCCTAGCTCCCCATTCTGGAGCTAGCAGGTGTCCTAACCACCCCTCCCAATAAAGGCTTTCCAACTGCTCTCTGCTGTCCTTTCGTGGGATCTGAGGACACAGCAGAGCTCTGGCTTTCAGTCATTTTTATATAAAGTCACAGTGTTAGAACTTGTAGAAAACGGTGGGAAGGGCTGGGGCGCAGCGTCAGCTCAGGAGGTGTCCATTGTCTCACCTTCTGCAGAGGGAAAAGCCCAATGTGAGCGAATGCCTGGGCGCCCCCACGCAGCCCTCTCCCTCGGTGGGAGAGCCGGGGCGGCACTCACTGAGCTCGTTGAAGAGGAAGGCGTCCTGGTATTCCTTCATGTACTGTGTGGAACGCGACTCATCCAGGAAGAGGGAGTACACTCGCTTAATGTCATCCACCTGCACCTCTGTGCCCTGAGAGCAGAGGGCCTCAGTTCACGTCAGCATGGGGCCACGCCCACCCCAGAGCTTTTCCCTCTAAAAGGACCAGAGACCCGCTGCGGTTCTTAGTCCCCACTACATATCCACGTGCTATCCTCAGGGGCTACCACAGGGGCCATCCCTCCGCCCAGCAGCCTAGTTCACCGGCCAACCTTTCGTTTCCGGCACACCAGGCTGGCCGCGGTGATGAGCTGGATGGCGTAGCGCAGGGAAGTCTCGAGCCCGATGCGGGTCAGCACCGTGTAGGCGTCCTCGCTCATCTCCACATCCTCCTCCTCACAGCTGCGGGTAGGCAGGCAGGGATGGCACCCCACCCCACCCATCCCACAGGACACACCACTGGGGCCCCGGAACCCTCAATGATGAGGCTAAAAGAGCCGAGGCACCGGAGGGCCTCCCACCCCACCCCCACGGCCAGCACCAAGGCTGGCCTTCCCGGACTCAGCCGGTGGATGCCGCACCGGATGCGCAGAATCTGCTTGGTGTCCTTCTCACTGTAGGGCGCCGTGGATACAATGAGCAAGCGGTCCAGCAGGTCGATGGGGATGCCGTGGGGGCTTTGGTAGCTGGTGCCTCGGATTCTGGGGGCCAGGGAAGACTGTTAATGGATGTTTCTCGAAAACATATGTGCCACCATAGCTCACTTGGGAACTGGGTGACTGGGAGCAGCTGTCCTGTCCCCTGCTGGCAAACCCACACAGCTCTTGGTGGGCAGTGGGACCCGTGGCAATCTGTTCCAGGTGTAGGGACTTTAGCCATAACTGTGACAATACCGGTCTCCAGGGTTTGCTCAGGACAGCTGCCAGAATCCCACCGACCATTCCCCGACTTCCAGGGACTGGGGATTGCAGGTGAACACCGGCGAGCAAAGGGGTCCTTAGGGCTACCTCCCCTCCCTCCCTACCACCGTCACACCTACAGCTGCTCAGCTTTGCTGGCCTACTGTGTGAAGTGAAGCAGTGGGGTGAAGTGCGGGTCAGGTAGCCAGGGCCACCTGTTAGGGACATCCACCATCTGCCACCACTACACCCAACTCCAGTTCCAGGGGACCTGAAAACTCCTTGTGGCATCTGTGGGTTCCACACGCGTGTGAACACAAACACAGATACACACATACAACTGCGTCTAAGTCTAGCTGCAGGGGACCTGCCATACGATTTTGGACTCTGCTCACACCCACATTCACACATTCACGATTGCACATACCGCCTCATATTCACACAACAAAACATAAAGACGTTATGCTAAAAACACACGAGACAGGTTGCTGTGCTTGAGGAAGTCCATGTCAGAGGGAGTCTGCTTCCCCAAACTTCCATTTGTGTACTCTCTTAATTTGGGAACTACCTAGGAAGGGTCTCATGTAGCCCAGGCTAGCCTAGACTATGGTTGGTGCTGACACACCCAGTGTTCACAGCATCCGTAGGTCAATACTTGTGTGCTGTGACGATTGAATGACAGGGTGTGCGTGAGGGACTGATCGGGGCAGTTTGTGACATGTCTAATAGACAGCCCTGTTCAAGTCCAAGTTGAACAGACCTCATCTCCCCAGGCAGGCCTGTGAGGACCACACCGACTCAGAAGTAGCGCTGAGCAGACTTTTTGGCCCACTTACCTTGAGGCCACCATCAACCCCTGGCCCAGAATGCCCTCTCCGCAGACACCCATGCTCACCGGGTGATGCCTCGGTTGGTGGCCATGATGAGGACAGGCGCCATGTCACTCTCCAGGGCCCGGTTGAGGAAAGAGAAACTCTCAATGTCCAGCATGTGCACCTCATCAATGAACAGCACCTGGAAGTCGGTATCGCCCAGATCTAGCGCCCCACACAGGTGCCTCAGCGTGGCCACACCCACCCAGGCTGCAGCCACTCACCCCAGGGATGATCTCCGCTTTGCCCTCCTCCCTCCACTCAGCCACCTTGGCATTGATCTGTTCCCTGACTTCAGACTTGATCTCCCCCGTGTCTCCTGCCAGAGATGGGGGGTGGGTGAAGACAGAGAAAGGAATATACTGGGGGGAGGGACGAAGGGTGCATAGAGCATCCCAGGTGTTGGGGAAGGGCAGCTGACCTGAGAAGAGGGCCAGGAAGCCCTGAGTGCGGGAGTTGATGACGTCAATCTCATGTAGGGACACGGTGTGCACCACCTCCTTGCGTTTCTGTAGCTCTCCGTCTGGGCACTGCACAAACTTGGTCTATAGGGCCAAGGGCGGGTGTGAGGGCAGCTGGGACACAGGCACCCGGAGCCCCACACTGGCAGGTCTAACGGCAGATACAGAAACACCCCAGTGCCGGGTGAGGGTGAGCCAAGCACCTGGGAGCCCATGGCGTCATAGTCCCGGGCACGTGTGAAGGAGCGGCCCAGCTTGGAAATCTTGCCGGTGGCCTTGTCGATGGTGATCACATCCCTGAAGGAGCAACAGCAAAGAGTAAGACGTCCCCACTCCCTCCCCGCCAGCCGCCTTCCTGGTCCCGTGGCTCACCCGGCCTGGACCTTGTCCTTTGTAAGGGACTCGATCATCTTGGTACCCAGGTCATAGATGGTCTCCATCTCCGTGGTCTTGAGGGTCAGTTTGCCCACCTTGGATCCCTGAGGGCGACACACCAGCAAATGCTCAGAGGACTTCACCCCTTTGTGGCCACTGCTTCAAAATGGGCGTGGTTCAGGCAGCTCACGGAGGGGATGGCATCGGGTGCCAGGGCTTAAGCTGTATTCTCTTAACGCTCGAGTCTGTGTGTGTGTGTGTGTGTGTGTGCGCGCGCTCATGTGCAGCTGTGTCACTGAGCCCACAAGAGGGTGGGGGAGGTGTCAGATTTAACACGGCTCTTTCATATCCAAATGAAAGTCCTTTTGGTTTTGGGTTTTTTCTATAGTTCCAAGGCTAGACCCCTGGGCCCAGCATTGTACCACCGAGGCACATCCCTGCTCTCTCACATCGATCCTAGGCAGGCTGGCCCTCTACTACTGAGCATGCTCACAAAAGCTCACTATATTGTCCAGGGTGGACTTGAATCCCTGGGTTCAAGGCCTCCAGCCTCTGCCTCCTGAGAATCTGACCACAGCAGACAAAAAGCAGTTTTGTTAATTACAAGGATCAAAGCAGTAAATAAAAAGGCAATTAAACTGGACCAGCAAAATGAGTAGGGCACTTGAAACCAATCTGACCGACCTCAGGACCCACACGGTAGAACCCCGCTGACCTCTACACACACTAAGCAAACGCAAAAAGACAAGAAAAGAAAAGGTTAGTTAAAAGCAAACAAAGCTGCACACTCCCCTCCAGGTGTGAGCAGTCCTGACACACTCAGGCCTGGCTGTGACTCGGTTGCTCTGGATCCAGTCACAAGTGACTTTTCTCGGTTTAGTCCCAGGAGGCAGGGTAAAAGGAGGGACGGGGCAGCTGGGATTATCTGTACAGATATATTTTAGCATTTTATTCTCTTTAATTACAAACACACGAGTGTCTGTGCGTGGGCTTGTGCACGTGAGCACAGGTACCCACAAAGGCAGAAGAGGGCACTGGACCCCTGAAAATGTTACAGGTGGCAGCGAGCCACCCAATGTGGGTGCTAGGAACCGAACCTGGGTCCTCTGAAGAGCAGTATAGGCTCTTAATCACTGAGCCGCTGAAGAAGAAATACATACACGCACGAACATTTCGGGAAAAGCTTTACCCACAAGATTCTTACCATATTCATAAAATTTAATTACTAATAGATTGAACTAACTTAGAACTTTATTTACAATTATTAAAATTACTGGGCAGCATACCTATGCTAAATCCATTTCCATTACAGCCAGTACGAGCTGCCTATTCCATAAAAAAAAAAAAAAAAAAACAAAAAACGACTGTCTCAAAACACAAAGAGATCAAGAGGTTGGTTCACGCCTTTAATCCCGAACTCAGGACACTGAAGGCAGCCTGGGCGTGAGATTCAGCTCAAACGCAGTGGTTGGAGGAGTGGCTCAGCAGAGCGCTTGCCCATGATTCACAAGACCCCAGGACCCCTCCTAGCACCACACGACCTGGGCATAGCGAGGCCTAGCACTCAAGAGGAGCGGCATCAGAAATTCAAAGCGATCCTTACTTTATGACAACTGGTCTAGGCTACATGAGACTACACTTGCTTCTCATTCCAAAAGAGAATCTCCACCACCCCCGACGCCCTCCACCAGCCCCACCTTTGCCTTTTAGCTGGAGGTGGCTTAGCGTGGGTGACACAGGTGTTGGGACGCTGAAGTCGCAGAAACTTACCGTGCCTGTGGCTGGCCGGTCAATCTGGATCTCCACCACCTCACCTTCAATGATCTCGGTCTCCTCCCTGGTGGGACAGACAGTGCGGCGTGGGTCAGACCGGCCAGGGACACCTGGTTCTCCGACCAGGACTACGGGCAGGCAGAGTAGATTCCCCACAGGACACTCACTTGATACGGACACCAATGGAACGGCGGAAGGCTTGCGTGAGAGCCTCAGTCTTGCTCATCTCCAGAGAAAAGATCTCACTGCCAGCAATGGCTGTGAATGGTGTGTCGGGGCCCAGGGCTTGGGCCATGCCTGTGGGAACCAGAGGTCAGGCAGTTGCGGCTGCTGGCTCCAGGTCCCTGACACAGTGGTGGTCCACGGCCCATGTTTCCAGACATCCTCAAAGCCATCCATGCCTCTGCCCCGTGCCCAGCCCTACGAGCCATTTAGTCCCCACGTTCTGTACGAGTCACCTCGGAGGCATGGTGACATGGCCCCGACCCTAGGTGAGCACTATTTCTGACAGAACCTTGGCTCTCCCCACCGGGACCAGTCTCAGCAGAGGTGGGAGACGATGGGGACAGGGGCAGGAGGAGGGCCTCAGGAGTCTCTAGTTCCGCTGCAGAGAAGGCTGGTTGTTCTCCCTCTCTCTTATTCCCAGAACCCTGATGAGCCAAATACGCCTTTGATTCCAGCACGTGGGAGGCAGAGCCAGGGAAGACTACATAACGACCTGTCTCCAAAATCCCCAAGACGAAACAAGCTCGCAGCCCCGGCCACCTTTGCAGCTCCGCAGGATAGAACTAGGGATGCAGAGGCAGCAGGCTCTCCCACCGCAGCTCAGAGGGATACACATGGCAGCTGCAACCACTGCTCCCTGATGCCTGGAGCACGGTGGGGAAGCAATCAACTCAGCAGCCTGCTTGGAATACAAGTGACCCTAACATGGAAGCTAGTGTAGAAGACAGGGGACCCCACGGAACTGCTCAGTGGCCCTAGACGGCCACCTCCCGATGCTTCCATGTGCCTATCTGTGAAACAGGGTTAGCCCGTCTCTGACCTCCGCAGGAGGGGACACTGGCACAGAGGAGAGAGCCTGCCCCTGGTCACTGGCCCCGGAGGCCCCTTACCCATAGCAATGGCTGTCTTCCCAGTGCCCGGCTGCCCAGCAATGAGGACGGCCCGCCCTGCAATCTTCCCTTCTCGGATCATCTCCAGCACCACACCAGCTGCACGCCGGGCAGCTAGCTGCCCCACCATGCCCTGGGACGCCTGGAGGGTAGAAGGTGAGAGGACATGGAAGGTGACTGACAGCCAAGGCACAGCTGCATTCCCACCGCACCCCCGGCACACACCCCGCCTGCTGGAAAACAAAACAGTACTGATTTTTCTCTTCCTCTTTCTGAGAGAGGGTCTCTGTAGACCAGGCTAGCCTTGAACTTAAAGAGATCCAAGTGCCTCTGCCTCTGGACAGAGGTGCTTCAGTATAGAATCATGAGGTCTGAAGCCATGCCTGGCGGAACAGCCCACACCTCTCCCTGGCTCTACCTGTCTTGGCTCCAGGGCATCATCCAGTCCCAGCCCACGGATGTGGGAATGAGCGCCTGTGTGGGAGGAAGGGAAGAAGGGTTCTAGGCAACACTGTGGCTGCTGAGGCAAAGGTGTCCCCCAGACCTCCGGCTGCTCTCTTGGTCTAATGATGCTGAGCATGGCTAATCGCTCGGCATCCAGCAGCTAGACAATGCTACCTAGGTCCCAAGTACTGGACCCAAGAACTGTCGGTGAGGGCCTGGGACCACACCGTGGGAGCAGACAGGTGCTGTCTTTCACACCACACTGACAAGCCAGAGCTCGCTGCCAGCATTCCTGGGCCCATCCACAAGGCTGTGGAGAGATAGGCCCCAGCCCAGACGCCATTCAGGAAGTGGCGAGGACAGGATCCCTGCTCGGCAGCCAGTGGCTGTGATAAACCTCACAGGGCCACAGGCACCGGACCCACCACACCCTGCCTGCACGACGCCACTCTTACAGGGAGCTGTCACTTCTGGAAGACATGAGAGTTAGCCAGCACGGGGGCTGCATGAGACCCGGGGTTCCAACTCAAGCACCGGAAGTGGGAGGGTGCTTCGTTTCAAAGAAGCAGAATTAATCAACCAGGGGCAGTAACTCCCGCCTGTGGCCCCAGCACTTTGGGAGGCAGCACCGGGGACAGGAGGATGAGGAGTTAAAAGTCATCCTCAGTGAGTTCAGGGCCGGCCTATGCGAGACCGCCTCGAGAAGAAAACCGAGGCCAGGCGTGGTGGTGCACACACTCAGAAGGCTGAAGCAAGGGGACCTCTGAGTTTGAAGCCAATGTGGTCTACACGGCCAGGTGTACTTAGTGTGGTAAGACACAGAGTCCACCAAAGGCCTGCAGTGTCTGAGGCTCACCGCTTAGCTGCTCCGAGAGCCAACTGGGCACTGGGGACAGGACGACAGACTCTCCAGCTCCTGAGGTCACAGACTTCAGGACACTTATGAATCAGGCTTGGGGCCTGAGGCACACCAGGAATGAGGCAGGCCTGACATACTCTCAGGGAGTATTTGACCATATGTGTGCTGGACACATGGTTCAGATATTCCTCAAATTCCCAGAAACCCCATGGAGGCATGCTAGGCAAATGGTGGCACAGTGTGGGACTAAGGCCCCAGCACGTCCTTTTGTCTGTCTGTCTGTCTGGGCACTCAGCAGTAGTGTCTCCCCGGTCCTGACCCCCATCACTCACCAATTCGCTCGATTCTTGTCACGTCACGGATCTCAGGGACTTTGGTGGTGGCCGCCTGCAGGTGAGGACGATGATGTTTAAGAAGATTCCCATTTGTCACATTTTCATTTGCTCCCTCAGGCCCTGCTGCCCACCAGGAGCTCCCCACCTCACAGGCAGGCGACACCCAAGAGCAGCCACTGCCACCCTCCGGGCCATCGATCACTAATGGCCCCACCACAGAGGGTACAGAAGACAGGCTGCATCTCACCCCTCAGAGCCCTGGTGTGACCTGGTGCATGGATGAGCAAACCCTCCTGTCCCCATACTTCCTGTCCTCCCTCTGTGAGGGAGGCTCTTCAGACCAGCGCTCTGGTTCCCAGTAGGCACAACAGGAACAGTCCACAGGTCTCTGGCCCACCTTGGACTCCATGTTGGAGGCTCAACAGGCTAGAGTGCTGAGCTCACTCAGTAAACACCTACCAGGGCCCTACTGAAGCAGCAGCTAACCCTGTCTCCCTTCACAGGGGAGAGACGCGAGCAAACAGCCCCTAGAACGTTCGAGCCCCTGGAGCCCCCAGAAAGCGAGCACACCAATGTTTACCACAGACAAAGGCTACACACAGCCCTGTGTTCACTGACCAATGAGTGGACAAACGAAACGGTCTATTCATATACGGAATATTATTCAGCCAGGAAAAGGAGTGAAGCCCTGGCATGGGTGGACCCTGGAGTGAATGGGCTCCCCACATAATAAAGACTGCATGTTGGGGCTGGAGAGAAAGATCGGGGGACTCCTGGCTGCTCGTCCTTCCAGCCTTTAACCTAGGTTTAATGGTTAAACCGCCGGCATACACATGGTGGCTCACAGCCGACTTGACTGTAACTCTGGTTCCCATACCCTCTTCTGGCCTCCGCAGGTACAGACATACATGGAGGGAACACACCCACACACACAGGAAATAAAACATGGATTAAAACACCCTCCAGGCTGAATGATTCTTAAATAAAGTACCCAAAAGAGATGCCAGAAACACAGAGTAGATTAGTGGTTGCCAAAGTCTCAGGGAGGGAGGTGTGGGATCACTGGAGGGGGCCTGCTAAGATGTAGTCTGTAACCACTGGGGAGTCTGGGTCAGGAAGAGTGTCTTCAGTTTGGTGCCAGCCCAAGCTAAAGGGTGAAACAAGAGACAGACACATCCAGCTGGTGGACCCTTGCACATCCTGTAATGTTTTTTATAATCTTAGGAAACCACAAAGCTAAACAGCCTTTAGCCACGGCTCAGCGTGCCTCCTCCCCAAACCAAGGCTTCCCAGGATAGCCCAGGGCTCAGGAGAGTTCACAGCCTGTCTCTTGCTGTGAGAATCTTCCAATTTACTCCTCTGTAGGAGGCTGGGTGGACTCCAGGACTAGCATCACACACACGCCCTTCATAAGGCAAGCAAAGGTATGCTCTTCCTCACCATGGTAACAGCAACAGACTCTCCACTGACTTCCGACAACTCAACCGGGCCCATCCCCAGAACCGAGGCCACCACAAGGCCACAATATTTCTTCACTGGGAGGTCTGGGGAGCTAACGCCAGTACCAATATGTCTGGTCTCTCTCCCTGGGCTTTACTCACTCACTTTGACATTCAAATAACTGTGATCGCACAGATGTGTGCCCCAAGTGAGGTTCTGGAAAATACAATTAGCCTCTGGACCCACACTTTGTTTCTCTTTCTCCCTGACACAATCCTGGCTCCCCACTCACTCTTCCAACCTGCACTCTCAAGCACACAACACAACTTCCCATTGGCTAATCTCCCCCCAAAGATCAGGGTACCAGTCTCAGTCCTTGGAGGACACTGGGATGAGACTTCGGAACTGGCTACTCACTACATCAAGAGGTAGAAGTTTCTAGAACACGATGTGGGATGAACCACGACTCTGCCGTTCCAGGTTCTAGTTGTTCACTCATTCACAGAGAAGTCTGAGTGTCTAAAGGACATGTCTACCTGACCAAGGACTCTTTCTGCTGTAACCCTGGGCTGTCCTGGAACTTGCTCGGTAGACCAGGCTGGACTAAAACTCACAGAGATCTACCTGCTTCTGCCTCCCGAGTGCTGGGACTAACAGTTTGCACTACCAAGCCTGACAGACCTAGGATTCTTAATGCATAGTGGCCTTCTTTCTCCATCAGTTTCTAAGGCTACTACAGAAGCTCCTTCCTCAGTGGTCAATACATTTCCTCCAGACCCAGGAATCCAGGTCCGGCTTCTCCTCCATCAGACCCAGGTGACCTCCTCAGTCCTCCTCCCTCAAAGGTGCACACTCCAGCCTGCTTCCCTCAGACCTTGGTAACCTCTCCTCCAACACTTCCCAGAGATCCATGTGTCCTCCCAACCCCTCCTTGAGAGCCAGGCGACTTCCTCAGCCCTCTTCCTTCAGATCCATGCATCCTCCTCTGCTCTCTTACGCTAGACACATGCATCCTCCTCAGTATCTCAGCATCCTCCCTCCGACTCAGAGCTACTCCCCAGACCTCCTCCGCCAAATCAGGCATCTTCCTTATCACTCCCCCTTCAGACCCAAGAGTCCTCTCTGGCTTCCTCCTTCAGACTCCGTAAGAAGGGTCATTCTTAGTCCTCCACATGCACCCAACACTTACCACGGTTGCCATGATGCACACCAACCGCCAATGCCTCAGCGGAAACGGAAACCGGCTAGGAGCGCGGCCTTCGTGCTCTCTAGGCTCCCGGTCATCCAGTCATCTCTATGGTTCATAAACTATGTAAAACTGTCCTGGGGGCGGACACTAGGCCGCGCCCAACCCCAGAGGCTAAATTGGAAAGCGGGTGTTCTCAATCCCGGGTGGGTTCCTGACGTCTCCTGCTCCTCCTCCTGTTACCTAGCCTCTTCCCCCCTCCTTTCCCCCCCGCCCTGCAACCGCTAAGTCCGATTGCAAAATTCTGAACACATTTTGTAGCAACCACACGTCCTTCACGATCCCGTTCCACTCCGTCCAACCTCCCTCACCAAATTGGGGCCTTACAGCTGAGATTGACAGCTCTATTCACCAATCATTTCCATGCTGCGTAGCAACAAGCCCTGGTCCCTGCTACTCGCTGGGAGGCGCTGGCCGAAGAAACTGGATCCCATCCGCCAATAAGAAGAGGCAATAGCCCCCGCCCCCCAGCCGCCAACCAATCATGTTAGAGCAGCAGGGTGGGCAGTGCCTCCTGGCGGCCACGAGGCTTCACTGCAGCTGCCCGCCCGGTTCAGTGTCGCCGCTCACCCTGAATCGGAGCGCTCTGGGGCGGGGGTGCGGTCGTGCAATAGGAAGCAGAGCGCTTTGCAAGCTTCCCGCGGGACACCCGCTAACCCGACCGGTCACTAAGTCTGGTGTATTCCCAGCCGACCTCTCGGGTCTCCATTTTTGGTGCTCGAAGTCCCCCGCCCGCCGTAGCCATGCCTCTCAGCCGCAGTCTCTCTATGTCCTCGCTTCCAGGATTGGAAGACTGGGAGGATGAATTCGACCCGGAGAACACAGTGCTTTTCGAGGTGGCCTGGGAGGTGGCCAACAAGGGTGAGAACGTCAGCGTCGGTCCCTTGACCAAGGGGGGCAGGCGAGGATGGGGGCTTGAAACTCCGATTCAGGCGAGGACAGAGCTACGTGGAGGACTCTTGGGTCCTGGGAAAAGCGCCTGTGACTTCTATGTCCTTGTGGAGGGGCCGGAGTAGGCGTCCTAGGCCCTGGGGGGAAGGGACAAGAGACTACTCTTAAGATGGAAGGAGGCTTCTTCAGGTTCTGCAGTCTAGAGAAGAGGGCACTCAGAGAAAGATTCCTGGGTCTTGGAGGTTTTCAAGGGCCGGGAGACCTGGGATCTAAAGGGGGAAGGAGTTAATGCGTCTAAGCCCAGGGGCACTGGAGCTTTTGGGTCTGTGGTCCAGAGGATCTGACGGTGGAGAGGGAGTGCTCCTAAAAGTTGAGATTCGTGGATTTTTCAGGAAGCGTAGAGGACCTGACCCAGTGTAAAGTCGAGAGGGGCCTAGAGACTCAAATTCTTAGATCCAAGGTGGGAAAGAGTTGGTAACTTGAATGCCAAATTTGAAGAAGCCCAGGGCCTAAGCTTCCTACGTGGAGAGGTCCCTCCCTGAGAATTAAAAGAGCTGGAAGTCCCAAGTTGGTCAGGGGCTGGGCCCTGGGATGGGAGGAACCCACCCACATCCCGGAGTTGTACCTATGGGTGTCTAAGACTACTAGCTTCTTGCTGGTGAGAAGGCTGGGCTGCAGTCCCCAGGACCTGGGCCTTGTGGATCGGAATGTTTCCCTTTCTGAACTTGGGGGAGAAAGAGCCTGGGTTTCTCAGCATGTTGGGAGATGGCAGACTCAGGGCTGTGGGCTTCCGGGACACTGGTTTCAGGCGAGGAAGCTGAGGACCCAGATTTCTAAATCTGAGGACCCAGCATGCCTGTGCCCCAGTCCAGGGCGAGCATCGTTAGGGCCCCTAAAGATGAAGACTATTAAGTCCAGCTTCGCTTAGGTAACTGGGTAGTTGGGTTCTTCCCAGTGCATCTGAAAGCTAGGAACTCTAGAGCCTAGGTAGTTCCAGCTTCTAATTCTCTGAGACTAGGAGGGTAGCAATAGGGCTATCCTCAGGTTTGCTTCTCCGTGACCCGAGCCTCCAGCCCCTACATTCTCTGATTCCCAAGTATAGGCTCCTGTCCATCTTCTACCCCAACACTACCCACACACACCCCATTACCCGCCAGGTCTCAAAGCTATGGACCAATGGTGGGGTTGTCTGTCCTTTTGCACTTTGGCCCACAGTGGGTGGCATCTACACTGTGCTGCAGACGAAGGCGAAGGTGACAGGGGATGAATGGGGTGACAACTACTATCTGGTGGGACCATACACGGAGCAGGGTGTGAGGACGCAGGTAGAGCTCCTGGAGCCCCCAACTCCTGAACTGAAGAGGACTCTGGATTCCATGAACAGCAAGGGCTGTAAGGTGGGACACAGCCCTACTCGGGGTGGGGGTGGGGAACTGCCAGCCGGGGCCTAGCGACAGGTAGAGAGGGTGGGACGGAAGCAGGAGGCGTAGATAGCTGTGGGTAGCACCTCCCCTACAGACCTAGGGGAGGAAGCGGCAGACAGGTGTAGCATCCGGTGAATTAGGCCAGTGGGCACCGGATGTCGGAAAGGCCAGGTGGATGGGATGGATCTCCACTGAGACCCTCAGTCCCAGAGGGTAGAGACAAGCCGGAGCTGGATTTAATGTGCAAACCGCAATCCCAGTACTGAGGGAGGCCTAGGCGGGGGGACCTCTGTGTTCTAAGCCAGTCTGGACCACAACAAGGCAATGTCCCAAAATTAAATATTAAAAAAAATAATAAAATAAAAGGAAGAAAACTAGCCAGACAGGGAACAAGATGGAATAGAGATGAAGAGAGGAGAAACAAGGAAAGAATCTGAGGTGAGCAGAGCCACTAACTAACGAGGAAGGGGCGTGGCTCAGTGGTCAAGCCCCTGCCCTGAGTCCCCCAATGAGGGGCTGGGGTCATGGCTGAGTAGTAGAGCCCCTGCCTAAAATCCACCAGTGAGGGACTAGAGGTGTGGCCCAGTGGTAGAGCCCCTTCCTAGAATCCCCCAGTAGGGGTCTGGGGCTATAGCTCAGTGGTAGAGCTCCTGTGTAGCATGGTCTGTGGGTTTCATCCTAAGAACCACAAAGAGAAGCCCGGCGGGGCTGGAGAGATGGCTCAGCCGTTAAAGGCTAGGCTCACAACCAAAAAATGTAAGAGAAGCCTGGTGGTCCCGGTATTCTGGAGGCAGAGGCAGGTGGATTTCTGAGTTTGAGAAACTACAGAGTGAGTTCCAGGACAGTCAGGGCTACGCAGAGAAACCCTGTCCCCAACCCCCCCAAAAAAGAACTACAAGGAGAAAGCCAGAAGAGAAGGAAGGTGAGACAGGAAGGGAGGACAGGTGCTGAGGCTCCGCCTATTCTGTGTTTGGGGTGGGCTCCAGCATCCAGTCAGGCCAGACCATGTCCCTATGGGACCCCAGAGTGGCCACATCCCTCCCCCAGGACAGCTGTTCCTAATAATAGACCCCCTCCCAGCAAAAGGGCAGACAACAGCTGGGATGGGGGAGGGGGACCCCAGTGAGGGAGGGCCTGGCTGGACGAAGCCAGGTTGGGACAGGGTTAGATCAGTGGCCTGGAGCCATACCTGTGGTCTCAGGAGGAAAAGGGCTAATGGGGACCGAAATAGAACATGGAGTTTTAGGAACGTGGCAGTGGGTAGGAAAAGTCCTGGCTGATAGACACGTGACTGCAGATGAGCAAACCGGCCGGTGGGGAGTGGAGCAAGGTCTCGGGCGGAGTTACAGGGGGCCACAGATGAGGCGGTGGGTAGGGAAAACGTGAACCGGAGCTCAGTTACCAGGCTGGGGAAAAGACGGTGAGGAATGCGGGCGAGGTCGTCTGAGCCTCCCTTTGCCTCTCCCTCAGGTTTATTTTGGGCGTTGGCTGATCGAGGGAGGACCCCTAGTGGTGCTCCTGGATGTAGGGGCCTCGGCCTGGGCCCTGGAGCGCTGGAAGGGCGAGCTTTGGGACACCTGCAACATCGGGGTGCCCTGGTACGACCGAGAGGCCAATGATGCTGTCCTGTTCGGTTTCCTCACCACCTGGTTCCTGGGTGAGGTATGCCCTACTGCAGACCCAACTCAGCCCTTCTACCCAGACTCAAACTCTAATCATCATCACCCCCTGGGCGAGCGGGTGGGCTTCCCCTGGGAATTCTGGGACTCGAACACTCTTGTTAATCCAAGGATCAACTCTGAAAGAAGTCTGGCTTCTTTTCCCAGAGACCAGATGTGCCAACCTCAGCTTCATTTACTCTAATCGTCCCGATGTAAACGCACTGTGGCATGGTCTCCAGGGAGTCAGTAGAGGGCTGGGTCCCAGGAATTCTGGGAGTTGCTCTCTAGTCTGATATCCATTACTGCTAAGCGTTGGGGGGGGGCGGATTTTTGATACTTACCAACCATTTCAGAACCAGGAATCTGGGCTTTCCCTACCCCAAACACATTCTAGAATTAAAAAAAAAAGTTTCAGGAAACGTACGGGAGCTACTCGCTTCAAAGAAATCTGGGGGTTTTGGTCCCGCTTTTTTGTCTATAAAAATTCTACCACTGATTGAAATGTCGAGTTCAAGACCAGCCTGGACTGCAAAGTGAGTTCCAGGATAGCCAGAGCTGTTACATGGGGGAAATTCTGTCTTGAAAAAACAAAAACAAAAGACAATGGGACTAGAGAGATGGCTCAGTGGTTCAGAGCACTGGCTGCTCTTCCAGAGGTCCTGAGTTCAATTCCCAGCAACCACATGGTGGCTCTCAACCATCTATTTAAGATCTGATGCCCTCTTCTAGTGCGTCTGAAGAGAGACAGTATACTTGCATACATAAAATAAATAGAGTTTAAAAAAAAAGAAGACCAAGTCCCTGGAATTGTGACCAGGGCTTGGGAGGTTGGTACTTCTAGTTTAGCTCTGCCAGAATTCAGACACTGGCAAAAAAAAAAAACCAAAACAAACCAGAACCAAAAAGTTTTCCTATCAGCCTCTAGGGATGAGGTCAGCTAGTTGGCCTGACTTAGGGTTTCAGCCTTTTGTGGGAAGGCTGCCTGCTCTGCGTAATGGCGGGCTTACCTTTCCCCTGCTTCCTCGTCCGTGATGGGGGTTGCAGCGGGTTCCTTTTGTGCCGTGTGGAAACACAGTGACCCTGTCCCTGTTGCCCCATAGTTCCTGGCCCAGAACGAAGAGAAACCGTATGTGGTTGCCCACTTCCACGAATGGTTGGCGGGCGTTGGTCTGTGCCTGTGCCGTGCCCGGCGCTTGCCGGTGGCAACCATCTTCACCACTCACGCCACGCTGTTGGGGCGCTACCTGTGTGCCGGTGCCGTGGACTTCTACAACAACCTGGAGAATGTGAGCTGCGAGTGTAGGAGGCTCTGTATTGTGGGACAGCCCAAAGCCCCGGCAGGGAATCATGCTCCCAAGAGTCCAGGCTCCCAGACCTTCCACCATCAGACACGGGGGCAGACCTTGGCCTTCCTCCATCAGACCCAAGAGTCCTCCTTGGTCATCAAACCCAAGAGTACAAGCCCAGACCCGCCCCTCAGTGCAGCTGCCAATCCCAGACTCCCTAACTCCAGCCCCTTGTCTTACCCTGGTCCTCTCCCTTCCTACCCAGTTCAATGTAGACAAGGAAGCAGGCGAGAGGCAGATCTATCACCGGTACTGTATGGAGCGCGCGGCAGCCCACTGTGCCCATGTCTTCACTACGGTGTCCCAGATCACCGCGATTGAGGCTCAGCACCTCCTCAAGAGGAAACCAGGTAGGAAACCAGCTGTGGTCCCTACGCTCTATGCCAAACTCAGTAACATCTCATTTTACCCCAGAGAGCAGAACTACGACTCCCACAAGTCCTGGGTGGAGATGGTGACTTGGAAATGAAGCTGGCTGACTCTGTATCCTGCAGGATAATAACAGCCATAGGGTCATCCATCCTAATTTTATGAGTGCCTAATATATATTGATAACGATATATATTTCTTCTCAAAGAAATGCAAAATATCGCGGGCTTTATTTCATTTCATTTTTAAAGATTCATTTATTTTATGTATATGAGCACACTGTAGCTATCCCCAGACACACCAGAAGAGGGCATCAGATCCCATCACAGATGGTTGTAAGCAACCATGGCTGGGAATTGAACTCAGGACCTCTGGGAGAGCAGTCAATGCTCTTAACCACTGAGCCATCTATCTCTCCAGCCTGCAGGCTTTATTTTTAAATAAAGTAAACTTGGAACTAGGTTTGCCAATCCTGCCCCTAAATGTGCTCCTAAATCTTGGCCCTAGGTCCCAGTGAGGGTTGTAATTATTTTGTTGATCAGTTGTAATTGTGTGTGTGTGTGTGTGTGTGTGTGTGTGTGTGTGTGTGTGTTTTGTACACACCGGCTTATATTTCCAGGCGTGTGTATGTGGAAACCAGAGGAGAATGTCAGGGGTCTTCTCTCAGTGACTATCCACCTAGTTTTTTAAGAGGTGTTTGTTATTTTTATTTATGTATATGTGTGTGTCCTTGTGAGTGGGTACATGTACATGGTGTGTGTGTGTGTGTGTGTGTGTGTTCACAGAGGGCAGAGGACACCTTGGATCCTAATCTTCAGCTGCAGTTACAGTCACTATTAACGACCCCAACTTCATGCTACAAGAGCAGTGAGCTCATCTGACTTGGAGCTGTTTCTTCAGCTCCTGTAAGACAGGGTCTCTCACCGAACCTGAAGTTCGCCATTTTGGTGAGGCGGTGCAAGCCCCCAGGACCCACCTGTCTTCCCCCACCCCACGCCGGGGTTACAGACGCATTTAACCATGCCCAGCTTTTATTGAATGCGATGGGTCTGATCTGGGTCTTCTGTTTTATTAAGCATTCTTTACAAAGGCTTCTGTTTGCAGAAGCGTAACTTTCTGTACCTTAGCTCCTACAGATAGATGGTGTGGTGGGGACCTGATCCATGCTCAGGAACTCTGGGAGATGTAGTTTTCCGTCTGTCCTTCTCAGGAACTCTGGGAGATGTAGTTTTCCGTCTGTCCTCCCATTCTGACACAGGAGCTGAAAACACCACTGCTCTGCTTCTCCCAGGATAGCCGCTCTGTCTGTCTGTCTGTCTTTCGCCATGGTCTCACTATGTAGCTCTAAGATAACCTTGATTAATATGTTGTCACACTCTGTTCACAATACACTGTCTCCATTTCTCGTTTAGGGACTCAACCATTTCTCCCCTCATACACTTTTAAAAAATACTTATATGTGTTTACATGTGTGCGCGCGCACATATACAAGTGCATGTGTGTGTACGTGTGTTTGTGTACACTTGCCTGTGTGTGCCTGAGTGTATGAACACAGGTTGCATTTCTGGAGAACCCAGGTACAATTCCCAGAACCCACGTGGTGGCTTATAACAATCTACCAGGAGACCTGACCACCTCTTCTGGCCTCCACAGGCAACAAGCACATATGTGGTACACAGACATACATGTAGGCAAAGCCACTATACACATAAAATACAAGAAGAGAAATCTAAAACATGAAATAAAATGGTAAGAGGGTCAAGGAGCGGAGTTAAATCCGTCTCCATGGAGCTGAGTTCTTCACTAAGCGCCATCAGAACTGTGACGTTATGAAAGGGAAGCCATCCCCCCTCCAGTTTGTGTCAGTGATGTTGATCACAGAAAAGAAATGAAGCCTGGGGGCTGGAGAGATGGCTCAGTGGTTAGAGCACTGACTGCTCTTCCAGAGGTCCTGAGTTCAAATCCCAGCAACCACAACCATCTGTAATGGGATCTGATGCCCTCTTCTGGTGTGTCTAGAGACAGGGTCCGTGTACTCATATAAAGTAAATAAATAATTCTAAAATAGAAAAAAAATGAAGCCTGGGCCCTTTCCCCCCAATTGTAGACATTGTGACCCCCAATGGACTGAATGTGAAGAAGTTCTCTGCTATGCACGAATTCCAGAACCTCCATGCTCAGAGCAAAGCACGAATCCAGGAGTTTGTGCGTGGCCATTTTTATGGGTATGTGGGCCAGACGGCTAAGAGGAGGACAGGGGTGAGGCTCCTGGGTCTGAAGAGGAGGGTTACGGTCAGGACCCCAAGCTCTGAGGAGAGAAGACTTCTGAGTCTCAGGGAAGAGGGCGAGGGTTTGGCGTCCTTGGTCCTTCAGTCCTAGACAACTTTGGTCACCATTATTATTTCTTCGTATCCAGAGCTCTGGGATGGGTATTAGGGTTAATCCCCATCTAAGGAGAAAAGTCCTACACTTGCGCGTACCCTCTGACCCCTGTGTATTATAAAAACGTCCTGTGGCCCCGTGGTTTCTGGGGTTTGTTGGGTTCAGCACAGCGTTAGGAGCTTGGGCCTCATGCTCTCCTGTGGCTTGTTTAGGCACCTGGACTTCAACCTAGACAAGACTTTGTATTTCTTTATCGCTGGACGCTACGAGTTTTCCAACAAGGGAGCTGATGTATTCCTGGAGGCGTTGGCCCGGCTCAACTATCTGCTCAGAGTAAGGCCTGGTTGGGGGGGACAGTGAAGGGGGAACCGGAGGGCAAACTGTGTGCCTAGCTAGGGAGAACAGAGACCCAAGAGGTGGTTATGGGAACCTTTGGGGAGCAGTAGAGCATAGAGCCCCAGAATGACCAGCAGTGAGGTTCGGTTGGCCTGGGGCTGTTATCCCAGCACCTGGGAGGCTAAGGAAGAAAGATCAAAAAAAAAAAAAAAATTCAAGGTCAGCTTTTGTCTACAGAATGAGTTCAAGGTCAACCTGGGAAATTTGAAGATGCTGTATCAAAATAAAAACCAGTCTGGGGGCGTGGCTCAATGGTGGTGCACCTGCTTAGAAGGGCTAAGGATGTGGCTCAGTGGTAGATCCCCTGCCTAGAATTGCCCAAGGAGGGGCTGGGAGTGTGGCTCAGTGGTGAAGCACCTACCTATGCGGGAGACTTTGACTTTAGTCTCCCATGACATTATGAAAAGGAAAACCAGGAGTCCCATAATTCAGCGGCACAACTGAATCCTGACGTCCCTCTCATGCCTGTCCCCAGGTGAATGGCAGTGAGCAGACAGTTGTCGCATTCTTCATCATGCCCGCCCGGACCAACAATTTCAACGTGGAAACCCTGAAGGGCCAAGCCGTACGCAAACAGCTGTGGTCAGCAGTTCTCGGCCAGGACCCTGTGGGCCCCATACCTGCTGTGTCCATGGGCTTATCTCTCTCTGGCTATCTCTGACATAATCAGGATTCCTGGTGACCTCCTCACGTAAAGCGTGTGTCCTGCCTAGACGGTGGGACCAGGGCAGACGTCACACAGTGAGGTTTCTGTCCTGACCCCTAGTTATTTAACTGAACCACCACAGAGCCTATTTCCTACTCCCCGAAACCCACCCGTTCATTGTTCTCCACTCCCTGAATATCTACCTCAAGGCAGGCTCTGTTCTAAGCCCTGGGAACAGCAGATGCATGTTTAGGAAATGGAGAAGAGCATAAAGTGGGTGCGGTGGTCCATTTCTCTAATTCCAACACTTGGGGAGTGGAGATGGAGGGCCGGAAGTTCAAGGTCATGCTGGGCAGCATACTGAGACCAGGCTCACAGGGCATGGGGTGGAGGCAGTCAGAGAGATAGAAGAGACCAGTGTGGTTGGGTCAGCATGTCCCTGGGAGGATCATAAGTCATGAGACAGTAGGGTGACAGTCTTTCCGAACTTGTGTGCCAGGATGTCCCTCTCAGAATATTATTCCTCCTGTTTATAAGACAGGGCCCTAGCAGCACTGTGTCCGAGACTCATCCTAACCCTAATAATAGCTGACATTTCTGGAAGGCTCTCCGTGTGCTGGGCTTTCCCCTGACCTCTCAGACTCCTCTGCAACCTCCTGAGGTTGATTCTATTTTTACACTGGTCTTCTGGATGAGTCACTGATGTTGGAGAGGAAAGGCCACCTCTCCCCAGCCACACACCTCAAGGAACTCAAGCATTCTCCAGGCCCCAGCTTCCGACTGGAGTCCCCCACCCCCACCCCAGGGCATGGATTCAGAGCCCAGACCTCAGTTTCTCTGTTGCCCACAAAGCCAGACTGTATATACCTGATGGTACATGTGGCTGGTGGTGTGATGTTGTTCCTCTCATTCCAGGGACACAGCCAATACAGTCAAGGAGAAATTTGGGAGGAAGCTCTACGAATCCCTATTAGTGTAAGTGGCAGCCCTGGCTCTGTTCCATGATTGCCCTGACCGGTCACTTTCTTCTGAAATGCCTGCCCCTCCCCTTGCAGGGGGAGCCTCCCAGACATGAACAAGATGCTGGACAAGGAGGACTTCACTATGATGAAGAGAGCCATCTTTGCGACTCAGGTATGGTCTTCATCCCTAAGCAGAGTGCTGACCAGTCCGGGCATTTGCTGAGGTCTCTTGCTGCAAAGGTTTCTGGGAGTTCTGGTCTCTTTGGTGGCCCTTTAGAGAGGGTCCAGTTCTGAAATGTGGAGAAATGTCAATGGTAAGACACAGCCACCATATCAAAAAGGGTAAGAAAGTTCATTCTGGAGCCAAGTCTGACTGACTATGGATGGGGAACAAAGATTCCGGTTACCGTGTTCCAACGCAGTAACAGTCTTGTGACTTTTTACGATAACAGAACACAGGGTAATGAATGAAGGCCCTTTGTAAAAACACATTGCTGGAGGGGTCCCCCTTCTAAGAGGAGAAGAGAGTGGGAAAGACAAATGGGAGGAGAGAGGGTCTGGTACCAGGATGTAAAGTCAATAAATGATTTGAAAATACACTGCTGAAGACATCTGTTTAAGAAGTGGTACAGGAAAGGGGGGAACATCTCAGCTCTAGGTCCAAAGTACTGTCTGGGGGTATCTCTAGTCTTGGTGAAAACTAGAGTTTTGTTAAGTTCCTGCACCCCAAGAAGTTTTAAGTCACAGCTTTTATTAGATCAGAGACGGATAGCAAGGGGTGGTGATTGGAGGTGGGGGGCTGAAATAGACCAAGATAACTTGGTGGTGGTGATGTGTTGTTGTTGTTTGTTTTGTTTTTGAAGACAGGCTTTTTCTGTGTAGCCCTGGCTGTCTTGAAACTGTCTCTGTAGACCAGGTTGGCCTTGAACTCAGAGATCCACCCGCTTCTGCCTTTGGAGTGGCATGTTGGTATTTGCGCCTCTCCGCCTGCCGTTATTTTTATGAGATAATGACTAGTTAGATTCTAGACCTGCCTCATTCCGTCAGTCCGCCTTGCGGCGGAAGGTTGTTCTCTGTTAAGGTGCATTTCTTTCTAGGAACTTCAGTTAACAGTATATTCAGAAGCCCCCTACCCCCCCCCACCGCCCCCTGAGGTGACTTCTGTTTCTGCTGCCCCAGGGCAGGTTGAAAATGGCAGTTTAAAGGGGTCTTTAGCAGAGAGAAGCCAACAGGCCAATGCTACTGTTTTCTGTAGGCTAAGAGTCACTGTTCACTGTCCTAGAACTTGTTCTGTAGAGCAAGCCTCCAACTGAGATCCACCTCAGATGCTCTCCTGGTGCTGGGGTTAAAGGTGTGCACTACCAATCCCAGCTTTGTGGCTGTGTCTTCCCTCTCACAGAACCCTCTGATTCTGGAATTGAAAGCACAGGAACCAGTAGGAAGATGTGGCTCACAAAATGAGAACTACAACTCCCATCAGCTCCTAGGACGCTTTGTATTATATTAACTGACTGCCTTTGCCCCTAAGGCTTTTGGGAGTTAAAGTTCATTTATTTCCTGTGGGTTAATATTGGTTGGCATTGATGAGACTGGGTGTTGGAATCTAGACAGCTAGTATGCACTAGTGGGGTAGAATGTACTTTTGGACAAAATAGTTTTGAAGTTAGGCAGCTGGCCTTATCCGTGAAGAAGCCTAACCTGGAGCTGTTGGGAGTTGTAGTTTATCACCCTCATGTATCACCAAGGAGTGGGTCCTTTAATGACATGATGATGGACCATTGTAAAGAACTTGTCATAAAAGAGAGGGCTGGGATTGCCAGTCACCCTGTCATCGCAGCTGTGACTTCTGGAATTGTGCTTTTCTTCCCTGTGGGGGTGGGGTGATGTTGGTGATGATAAGGTATGAATTTTTATAAGAAAACTACAACTCCCAGCTGTCCTTGTAATTGGCCTTCAAATGGGCATAACTGTCCACTTGGCTGGGGTATTTACAATTCTTTAGAGTTTTGTTTTGTTTTGTTTTGTTTTCTGGGGAGGGGAGAAAAAAGAGCAGAGTTAACATTTTGCCCATTCTTGTTTATGTTGCTTGGCTACTTCAGCCAGGATGGCAAAGAATTCACATGGTTGCTTCCATCTTGGTGAGGTTCCTTGAGTTTTCTTTACTGGAAGATAAACTATGTAACTAAACACAGCCATTTCCTCCTGAGCTGTGGGATGCTTTAAGGGCACTGGCCTCAGTGTCGCAGGGATTTTTGTTGTTGTTGTTGTTTTGGTTTTGCTCATGATAGGTAAAAGCTGGGCTCCGGGCATGAATATTCTGACCTTCGCTGGTACCATGGCAGCCCAGGAACAGGAGCAAATCCTCCCCTGACTCCCACCTCACTTCTGATTTCTACAGCGGCAGTCTTTCCCGCCTGTGTGTACCCACAACATGCTGGATGACTCCTCAGACCCCATCTTGACCACCATCCGCCGAATTGGCCTTTTCAACAGCAGTGCCGACCGTGTGAAGGTGAGAACCGTCTGGTGGTTGGAGGGGTGTGGCAGGGGGAAGGGCTCCTCCTTGTACCATCACACTTCTTATCTACCTACTTTGTCCAAATGAGTTCAGCTTGTTGTCGACTTGCTGTGTGTGTTTTTAGAGAAATGTTCCCTCTCTGGGCTGCTCCAGGTAGCTAGATGTAGCTAAGGCCTTCTCCTCTGTCTCTCCACAGGTGATTTTTCACCCAGAATTCCTTTCTTCCACAAGCCCTCTGCTCCCTGTGGACTATGAAGAGTTTGTCCGTGGCTGTCACCTTGGGGTCTTCCCCTCCTACTATGAGCCCTGGGGCTACACACCGGGTGAGTGAAGAGGGGGGATGGCACACTGCTGGGGTCTTGTTCAGTTCTGGCATGAACCTGCAACATGGCTCCCCAGTTCAGGGATGTTGGTACCAGCCAGTACTGTTCCAAGGAATGCATTTGTGAAATGGAAGTGTTCCGGGCTCAGGACAGGAAGACAGATTGTTCATTCTGGTCATTGTCACTGATAACCTTAGGTCCAGTTTGCTACTGTTTGAATTGCTGATGAGCAAGACCTTCCCCAGTGTCTCTCAGACTTGCTACGTAGCCCAGACTGGTCTTGAACTCCTGATCTTGCGTCCCTTCCCAGAGGGCCGCACCACCCTGATCTGCAGTGCTGGCTGTAGAAACTGGGGCTTTGTGCGTACCAGGCAAGCCCTCTACCCGCTGAGCTTTTCTTCTGGTCCCCAGTGCCTTTCAACTTCTTCCTCTCCTCACCTCTCCTCAGCCCTGAGCTCCGGGTTAGAATTGCTCGTGTGTAATTCTCCCTCACTGAGGGGAAACTGGGGATTCCCTCTTTATTTTTGTTTTTTTAGGCTTGTTTTCTGATACCCAAGCTGGCCTCAAACTCTCAGGTATCTGAGGGGGACCTTGAACTCTTGACCTTCCTACCTCTACCTTGCCTTGTATTATAGACATATTCATCAATTCTGTGCTGGAGCGCATGCGCGCGCGCGCACACACACACACACACACACACACAGTGAGTTTATTGGGTTTCCTTACAGAGCTTGTGAGGGTTAATGTGGGAGGCAGACTTTGGAAGGAATGACTAGAACCTCCGGGGAGGGTCTAAAGTCCCTTCCCCCACTTTTTTTTTTTTTTTTTAGTTCATTATTATGTCTGTTCATTCATTCTTTTTAAAATATCTTTTATTAGTTAATTTATTTACTTTGCATCCTAGTCGATGCTCCCCACCCCACCCCCACTCCCACCGAGGGGACGTCAAGGCCTGGCCTTTGAAAGTCACTTGCAAACCATTACTTTGCTCTGGTTCAGATCGTGACGGAACCAGGTGGTGGTGCACGGCTTTTAATTCCAGCACTCAGGGTAGCAGAGGCTGGTGGGTCCATGAGTTCAAGGCCAGCCTGGTCTACAAAATGAGTTCCAGAACAGCCAGGAGCACACAGAGAAACTGTGTGTGTGTGGGGGGCGTGTGATAATGGTTGCTATGTTTGGAAAACCATCATAGGGTCTCTGTGGTCCAGGCTGAACTGGCAATCCTTGCCTTAGCTTCCTGAATCGTGGGCTCACACACTGCTGCAATATGGTCTCATTCTAGCACACTGGGAAAACTGAGGCAGGAGAATCATCATCCCATAGCCTGCCTGAGCTACACATAAGACCCTGTCTCAAAAGCAAACCAGCTAAGGAGCAATGACATCTGCACCTCTACATCCAGAGGCAGGAAGATTAGGAATTCAAGGTCATCTTTGGCTACATAGTGGGTTCAGGGCCATCCTGGGCTACATGAGATCCTGACCCCAAAGAAGAAGGGCTGGAGAGGTAGCTTAGCAACTAAGAATGCTATTCTTCTAGAGGACCTAGAGTTGTTGGCTGTAGTTCCACATGCCTTTGATCCCTGTACCCAGGAGGTGGGTCTCTGTGAGTTCGAGGCCAGCCTGGTCTACACAATGGGCCCCAGGACACCCAGAGCTACATAGTGAGACCTTGTCTCAAGAAAGCCAAAAATAGGGCTGGAGAGATGGCTCAGTGGTTAAGAGCACTGAGGTCCTGAGTTCAATTCCCGGCAGCCACATGGTGGGTTTGTAATGGGATCTGATGCCCTCTTCTGGTGTGTCTGATAACAGTGACAGTGTGCTCACATATATAAAATAAGTAAAAATTTTTTAAAGATTTATTTATTTTTTAATGTATATGAGTACACTGTTGCTGTCTTCAGACACACCAGAAGAAGTGTCAGATCCCATTACATATGGTCGTGAGCCACCATGTGGTTGCTGGGATTTGAACTCAGGACCTCTGGAAGAGCAGTCAGTGTTCTTAACCGCTGAGCCATCTCTCCAGAGCCCAGTACAATTTTAAAAACAAACAACAACAAAAAGCCCCCCCCCCAAAGCCAAACATTAATAAAACAGCCATTAAAAAAAAAAAACAAAAAACCTAGATTAAATTCTAACACTCTCTTCTGTCCCCCACAGGTGCTGCACAGATATGTATGTAGGCAAAACACCCAAACCAATAAACATTAAAAATTAATAAATCTTGAAAACATTAGCTACAACCAACCTGTGATCATAAGCTAAAGACACACACACACATCTTACCATCGTGAAGTTATTTATGTGAGCCAGAACTGGTTAGTGTCCCGTAAGTAAGTATCCTCTTTATCACACACTTTTCCACAGGTTCACTTTTCTGAGTCTCTTTGCTTAGGTTCCTAGAAATGAGGGAGGCCCTCGGTACCCTTTGCCTGTGTAGCGAGGCGCAGTTGGTTTAGTTGCCAGCAGGTGGCGATGTAGAACCATCTCTTACTCGGCCGGCTACTGAGTGACCTCACCCCACCCCTTTGCTCCACAGCGGAGTGCACTGTCATGGGTATCCCCAGCATCTCCACCAACCTCTCCGGCTTTGGCTGCTTTATGGAGGAGCACATAGCAGATCCCTCAGCTTACGGTCAGTGCAGAGGGAGGACAGAACATGGGGGTCCAGGGCCACCCTTCAGACTTTGTTGTTAACAGATCCCGATTCCTGCCTCTCTAGGCATTTACATTCTGGATCGGAGATTCCGCAGCCTGGACGATTCGTGCTCGCAGCTCACCTCCTTCCTGTACAGCTTCTGCCAGCAGAGCCGGCGACAGCGTATCATCCAGAGGAATCGCACGGAACGGTTGTCAGACTTGTTGGATTGGAAGTACCTAGGCCGGGTATGACTGATTTCCTTTCCTAGCCTCCTCTGGTTCTGCAGCCTTAAGTGTCTGGAGTTAGGGCCGGGTGTGGTGGTGCATGCCTCTAATCCCAGCACTCAGAAGGCAAAGGCAGGTGGGTTTCTGTGAGGTCCAGGGCAGCCTGGTCTACGGAGGGAATCCAGGAGGGCTAGGGCCCTGTTACACAAAGAAATCCTGTCTTGAAAAATCAAGAGAGAAAGAGAGAAGATGGAGGTAGCCTGGTGTGGTGGCCCAATCCCAAAGCTCAGGAGGCAGAGGCAACCTGAATACAAAGTAAGTTCCAGAACATCCAGGACTACATAGAGAAACAAAGAAGCAAAAGCAAAGAGGCTGGAGACAGGCCAAGGTTTCCTGCTTATCTTAGTTGCTGTCTCTTTAAGGAAGAAATGCCAGGCTGAAGAGACAGCTCAGTGGTTCCATAGTCAAGCACCACTGCACAAAACAAAGAACACGTTGTCAGGGCTAGAGACGTACACTCGGTGGCTGCCCTTCCAGAGGACTAGCGTTCAGTCTCCAGTACCCACATGGTGGCTCACAAACATCTGTAATTCCATTTCCAGCGGACTTGACACCCTCTTGGCTTCTGTGGGCACCAGGCATGCTTACGGTACACAGACCACATGCAGGCAAAGCACCAGTGCACATTAAAATAAAATTCCCAGTGTGATGGTCCCAGGTACAGGAAGGTACAGAGAATAGGGTCCCTGGGGCCACGAAGTGCAGCAGTGGTGTCCAGCACTCTGGCAGCAAACCTCTGAGTTCAAGACCAGCCTGGTCTCCAGTGAGTTTCATGGCAGCCAAGGCTACACAGAGAGACCTGGTCTCAAAACAACAACAACAACAAATAAAAGAGTAGGATTCATGGGGTTCAAGTCCCCGTCTCATTAAACAAGGTGAAGGCCAGTGTGGGGTTAATTCCAGCACTGTACCGGCAGAAACTGTGAGTTCAAAGCCATCCTAGCATACATAGCAAGACCTTGTCTCGGAAAAAGAGAGAAAGGGAGGGAGAGAGAGAGAGAGAGAGAAAGAGAGGGAGGGAGAGAGAAAGAGAGAGAGGGAGGGGGAGAGAGAGAGAGAGAAAGGGAGGGAAAGATAGAGAAAGAGAGAGAGAAAGGGAGAGAGAGGGGGATCACATAACCTGGCATCTCAGAAACACCTGGAATTCCAGCTGTAAAAGATTATATGTCATCTTCTGGTCCCTACACACAGACACATGACCACACACATCATATGTACACATACTCATACATACATGAATAAATCCTGTAAACCAAAACTCAGGGCTGGAGAGACCGCTCAGCAGTTGAGAGCACTGACTGCCCTTCCAGACATCCTGAGTTCAAATCCCAGCAACCACATGGTGGCTCACAGCCACCGTACATAGAGAGATCCAGTCTCAAGAACTATAAGTAAATCAATAAATAATCTAGAAATAGCATCTGCTCAGAGTCCTTATTCACATATACCACATATACGGTGTGAGCAAAGCAACCTTTGATCTGAGAATTCACCTGCCCTGTGGTAAGGTATGTATGCCTAGAGGGTTGTCCAAGCCTAGGCAGGATGGGACATTTACATAGGAGAGATGAGGTAAGATCGACCAGTGTGTCCATTTGCATAAAGGTATAGCAAATGGAGCCTGGCTGAAAGTTCAAAGCCAGCCAGGGGTACATACTAATTTTCCCAACTCAAAACAGAAAATACTGGAAGGTGTGGTCAGCGGTACCCATTGGCCCAGGCCTGTTATCTAAGGGTGGGGCAGAAAAATCATACTGTCTACACTACTGGCCAGCGTAGGCTTATAATTATCAAGTGAAGTTTGCTGGGGACCCCGGCAGGGATGGGTGGAGCACGGCTTAGTGGTGGGGCAGGGGAGCTGGGTGTGCCTTTAGGTTTTAGACCCTTAACTATAATCGACCACAGAAGTGGTTCAGTGGTAGGGACCCTGCCTACTGTCCACCAGCGATCGAGGTGAGGGGTGGTGTGGCTCTTGTTGAGAAAAAAATTATATGGCTGGACAATGGCGGTGCGTGCCTTAAATAAGCTCCAAGCGCTGGGAAGGCAGAGGCAGGCAGATCTGTGTGTAAACTCTGTCCTTGACGCATCCTGCCCTCCATTCTGTCCAGTACTACATGTCTGCGCGCCACATGGCTCTGGCCAAGGCCTTTCCAGACCACTTCACCTACGAGCCCCACGAGGTAGATGCGGTAAGTGGAACCAGGAGTGAAGAACTGGGGCGGGCTGGCTTGGGGTTCATGGTCAGTGGGCTGAAATGTCATCCATCCATTCATTCCGGTTTGTGCCTGCTCCGGGTATGCAGACCCAGGGGTACCGTTATCCACGGCCAGCCTCCGTGCCGCCGTCGCCCTCACTGTCTAGACACTCCAGCCCACACCAAAGTGAGGATGAGGAAGAGCCACGGGATGGACCCCTGGGGGCAGACAGTGAGCGTTATGATGAGGAAGAAGAGGCTGCCAAGGACCGACGCAACATCCGGGCACCCGAGTGGCCACGCCGGGCCTCCTGTTCCTCTTCCACGGGCGGCAGCAAGAGAAGCAGCTCCGTGGACACTGGGGCCTCCAGCTCACTCAGCACACCCACCGAGCCCCTGAGCCCTACCAGTTCCCTGGGCGAGGAGCGCAACTAAGCCCCCACCATCCCAACCCCATTTCCTGCCTGTCCTGTGCCCCTCTCGCAGAGGGCCTATGCAGATGGGAGGGTACCCGGACGCCACTCAAGACCCCGAGTGGGACCCCTACCCAGTGCGGTCCATAGCCAAACCTCCGTTTCAGACACTCCAGCCCCTTGGCTCCAATCTCGGAGTTCCCGCACTCCACGCCGCCGTGCCTTTCTTGAATTGCAGAATGAGTTCTTTGTGTGCACTGATCTGGAGTCTCCGGGCTTAGACCGGGTCCCAGAGGCCAGGAATCTGCCATTGTTCCTCAGTGCCAGAGGTTTTAGGACTCCTGGTTTATTGGTTTCCAAGCAGCACTTCCTCATTTGACCCTGTAATCATACAGAGTATGCTATGCTCAGGCCCTGTCCCCCCACGACCACCTCCTGTTAGAATCTGTGTGGCTTCCCTAACAACTGAAACAGCCAAGTTCAGAGTTAGAGCATTTCAGGGATTAACGTAGTCGGTTACCTGCTGGTGAGGTAGCTCCGTAAGCAGATTGCTTGCCTCGGAAGCCCTGGGATCTAACTCCACCACAGACCTGGCCTGGTGATGCATATGTTAGCCCGGTACTCGGTAGTTGGAGGTCTAAGAATCTGGAGTTAAAAGATCATCCTCTGCTACACAGGGAGTTCAAGGCCAAGCTGGACAACAGGACAACAGGAGACACTGTCTCAGAAACAAAGTATAGGTAGCCGAAGGCCGTGGTCCTCTATTTCAACCCACCACCGAGATGCTAGGCCAGGCTGCAAGGTTGGCCTCCCTGGAAATGTCCTGTTCATTTCTTCAAAGGAACACGCAGAGGTGGACCAGGCACCTTCCTGCCCTTTTCTGGACCAGACCTTATTCTTTCCCTTGGTCCAGTGTCCCCACTAGGGAATGCCTTTATTGAGGGCAGAATGTCTGTCAACCCCACAACTGCTCAGCCCACTGTGAAACCACTGGGTTCTGGGTCCCGGTGGCTGAATCAGGAGTCCTGTCACTGTGCCGCACCCTGGTCCCCTTTCCTGATACAAAACCAAGCCCACCGGCTTCTCGAAGCCCCACATGTACCTCGAGGCCTTTCTGCCTGCAAGCTTCGTCCTGCCCCCAGCTTCTGTGAATGGGCAGGCCCCTCCTCCTGTGTGCTGTGTCTGGCCCAATGCCTTTGGTTTGCATTTGGGAGGGGGAGGGCAGAAGGTGTGTGATTGGAGTGTGTCCAGAGATGAAAAAATACACCCGTATTTAAGAATGCCAACTGTGGTTGGGCATGATCTCTTGTGCTGTGGGGCTCTCTCACGTCCTCAACCCTTTGGTTTTCAGTTTAGCTTCTACAGATGGGATCTTTCTTGCCTTATACCTCTAGATGGTTCGAGTTTACAGCCGCCTTACTCAGCCTCTCAAGGGCTGGCGTTCCCAGGAGTCCCAGCTTCCCCCAGACTGGAGTTTCCTGCTCCATAGTCTAGCCAGGGCTACTGTGTGGAGCTGGGTCACTGTTCTGAGACCCCAGTGCAGTGGTTAGGAGACACAAGTGGCAAATGCTGGCCCCAATGACCTTGGGTAGGTGACCGACATGGAAGATGCACGGGGAAATCACACGTGCACATGTCGAAGGATCCAAAGTTCAAAGCTAACATGGACTACAGTTTCTGGGGCCAGCTCGGGCAATCTGGTGAGATTCCAGCCACAAAAGGTGAAAAGCAGCAGACGATGGCCCTACGCAGATTGTCAACCTAACGGTGAGAAACCAGGTTCCAACCCTGGGGCTTTGACAAAAAACGTAAGTCCTGTTTTCCCCGTGGACATCATCGTCAGAGTCCCTTTAGCAGTTCTCAGGACCCTGTGGCCTGGTTACTTTTAGCCTCAGTGACCTCTGCATTGACTGAGTTTTTGCTCTAACCCCTAAGCCCTCCAGTTATCAGTCTCATGCTATTAGGGGTAGAGTGAGCTGACCAGGAACCTGTAGTTGTACTGAGTCATCTTCCTGTTCACGTGACTGTTTCACCCAGAGCAGTAGCGTGCTAAGTAAGCCAAGGGTGTATCATGTGGCTTCATACAACCCCACCCCCACCAATTCCCCATGTTTCTGAGCCCTTTGCAATGCTTTTAGCTCCTACTTTCGCAATGGTCCCAGGTTTTTGATGGACCCCAGAATCTAGTTCAGAGTCCTGCAGCTGGCCAGCCACCCTGGCTGCCCCACCCTTGCTCCATGCAGGGCTTGTACTGGCATTTACCAGAACCCTGGCTTCAGCCTGCCTATCTGCTCCTAGCCTTCTATTTTTCAAATATGAAGGTAGCAGAGGGCATCAGGTCTCATAACAGATAGTTGTGGGCCACCATGTGCTTACTGGGAATTGAACTCGGGACCTCTGGAAGAACCGTCTGCTGAGTCATCTCTCCAGCCCCTAGCCTTCTATTTTTGTTTGGCTCATTTCTGAACTTGCAAGTTGAAGCCCTCCCACTTCCCTGCACAATAAGGAGGCAAATGGCTACAGCAGCCTCCTAGGGCAAAGGTTATCACTGTGGCTTCCCAACCTCTCCCTTCCCATGTAACCCTCCCACATACATAGAAAACCACTAGCTGCTGTTTCAAAAAGCTTTATTTTCTTGGTCCAAGACTTGGGAGAGGCTCCAGGGCAGTTACAAAGCGTTTAGTGGCTTTAGAGGTTCATTTGGGTGGAGGTCCTGAGGCGGCTGGTGCAGTAGAGGAGGGAGCCCCTTGGAAGGCACAGAGGCCTCCTAGTCGTGCTTGAGAGTGAGGCGCTCAAAGAGATACTCGCCCAGAGATCCCTGGGGCACGCCAGTCTGCGCTGGCTGTGGCCCTGCCAGCCGACGGAGGTTGGTCAGGTGGTTGCCCATCTTCTTGATGAGCTTCACCTCCTTATCCAGGAAGTGGCTTTCCAGGAAGTCACAGAGCTGTAATGGAAGGAGACAGGGACAGGTTTGAGTGGGAGGCTTAGAAAACATGCCCTGAAGGGCAGGCGTGTTCTCAAGCACAAGGTGTGGCGCTTCCCTAATCAGAGCACAAGAAGGCAGGAGGATTAAATTAGTGGGAGTTGAAAGCCAACAGACAGATTAGGTTTTGTCAAAGAAGGAAAGAAACAATTAGCAAGTTACTTACATGTGGGTCTGCCCGGGCAGAACCCAGGGCATGTAGATCCAAGATGGCCTGGTTCAGGTTCTTCTCCAGGGCCAAGGCAGCTTCCATGGCCTCCAGAGTTTTACCCCACTCATCTTGAGATGGCTTCTGCACACAAAAATATCAAGCCTCAGAGCTACCTTACATCCTTCACCCGGCCCAGAAAACACAGGAAAGTGGATACAGTGAGGAAAAATATAGGGATGTTTTTAACTCTACCACTAAAGGACTAGAAGGCAACCTGGTCTACATTGTGAGTTCCATGCTAGCTAGGGCTAGCCCACCCCACCCCCAACAATCCTCACCCGAATTCTTAATAATCACCGCACTTTGGTGCTTTTGGTTGCCCCACCTGCATACTCCAAGAGTGTGACACCCTACTGTCTACAAGCGTCCTGTCCCCCCACCCCCATTCCTCCAAACTTCAACCCGGTAAAAACCATGGGATGGCAAGCTCACGGCATGCTTTGTGTGCCCAATGGCCCTGGCTCTTACCTGCACATCCTGGAAGAGTGCACGGCCCCCACGTTCGTTCTGCAACTTGAGGAGACGCTGGGCGCTCTCGCGCTTCTCCTTGGCCAATTCGCGGAAGAAGTGGCCTACGCCCTCCAAAGCCACGTCGTCGCGATCGAAAAAGAAGCCCTGCGGGAAGAAAGAAGTGTTACCAATACGAGTTAACGGAACGCGGTGGCGAGCACGTTTAAAGTCCAACCGCAACCCTCAAAGAGGCAGAGGCGGTTCGTGTGTGATCTCGAAGGCAGGGAGGGGGTGGAGGGAGGCCGGGGCGCAGATGGAACAAAGAAGGCCCGCGCATGCGCAGGAGGGTGGGTGTGAGCGGGACAGGTCGGAGGACAACCCCGAACTACGCACCAGAGAGAGGTAGGTGTAGGAGGCCCGCAGGTGCAGGTTGACCAGGCGGTTCACGGCAGCTTCCACTTCGGTGGAGTAATTCTGACGGATCTGAGAAGTCATGGCTGGTCCGGAGTACGGGGCAGACCGCGAAGACGGTGTTGGTTGGTCCTAGGAGCCGGAGACGGCAAGATGGTCCCGGAGGCTGCGACTGGAGAGACTTGTAGGGCAGCTGGAAGCTAAGATGGGAGCCCCCGGGTCTGTTCCGTTCAAACACTGTTGAAGCAAGACACAGACCCACGGGACCTCAAAGGCGCTGCTCGGCGCCCGGGCCAGGACCGCTGCTTTTATAGGACGCTGGCCTCCGGAGGGCGGGGTGGCCGAGGCCCGAGACGAGCCAATCGGCGGTGGCGTGAGGAGGAGCCGGAAAGTATACTCCACCAATCCCGAGCTGAGGAAAATCCCGCTCCCCGCCCACCCAGTCCTGTGGGGAGAAGTCACGCGCCTCGGGCGCGAGGCCGTTGTGAAATGGAGGCTTGGGGGAAGGGCGGTGGTCGGGACTCGAAGGCGGATTCAGAGGAGTCCCGGGCTTCTAGGGCTCCAGGTCACTGAGACACCACCCTCCCCCCGGAGAGGGGATGACTTCGAGGTCCTTTGGGGGTGTCTCACTTAAGGCAGTTTGGGGGCCTAAGAACATGCGTCTGGGCACGGGCAGGGTGTAGGGTTCATGTCTGTAATGCAGAGATAACCTCCAAGTGTCCAATGATGAAGGGACATCACTTCATGGGGAAGCGTGGTAATCGAAAGGTTCTGGAGATCTTGAGGGAATGGAAGGGGCACCCCGAAGTATAGAGTTTTAGATTCACAATAGAACAAAGGTTCTGGTTTTCTTTTCTGGAACCGTGGAGGTCTGGAAGCCCTTTGAGGTGGGCTGCAGGAACGGGAAGGGTAACTAGAGCCTTGGGTGACCGTGTGCGCGTGGAGGCCCAGACAGTACTTTGGAGTTCTGGGCAACCTGTGTGCCTGGGTTTCTAGGAACAGAGATATGCATAGTGGTATTGGAGAATTTCTGGGGAGTCCTTCCTGGAGATTGGTCCAGAAGCTTCCTTGCAGCTTGCTCTTTTGTTAGGGAGAACAAGAACTCAGGACCCCAGGAACAGACTGTGAGCCTAACGCAGAACAGATAAAGGATTCAGGAACCCAGTGGACTCCTTGTTCACGAGGACGGGACAGGCTCACATCACGGTCTAACCTCGGGAGCTTGAGAGAAGGGTAGAGAAGACCTGCTGAATCATGGAAGGGGAGCTAATGGGACAGTAAAGGTTGGTCATGGGAGCCTGAGGGCCGGAAGAATACACTGCTGAGTCACGCTGAGCTCAGCTTGGTGGTGGTGTGGGGCGGGGCACAGGCCACACACCCAGGCTGACAGCCTGCAGTCCCCCTGCACCTGGGGCTGTGGTCTGTTTTTCCATACTCCCTCCCTTTCCGTGTGGTTAGGCAGTTGTATGGGTCTGGAGTGGCTATCGTACACATATCTTTCTCCTGACTTGATGTCTGCGGTGCCCTGTTGATTTGGGGGCCAGAGTTACTCATTAACCAGTGTTTCAGAGCCTGACCTTTGGCCTCCAACCCGACAGGCCTGGACAAGGCTGTAAAGGTAGAAACAGACAAAACTTGGAACCCATAGAGGACAAGGACCCAGAGGGGGAAAGGGTACATAAATGTGGGTGGCATAGTCTCGTAGACTGGGGTGGTGCTGGTGGAGAAATAGACCAAATCTCCTTAAAATGGCTTCCTCTTCACTTCTGGTGCCTCTCTGGTAATCAGCATCTAGGAGTCTGGTTCAGTTCCGGTGGCCTCCTCCCTCTCTCCCTCCATTCTGTTCTTAAAGAATCAACAGGATCCTGCAATCCAGGCTCCTGTCCCCAGGGCTAAAGACAGCTGGGCAGCTGCTGTGTGTACTCTTTATGGAAAGGTGTTGCAGGTCCCTGTTTGGATGCCTCAGGTAGAGGCTGGCCTGGTGCCTGTGCATGTTACGTGCTGTGCCGACACTGGAACATACAATCCAAAGGGACCTGAGGTTTATTGGCGCCTCCCCCAGGTCACCATTCCCACCCTCCCAATAATTACAAAAGTAAGAAAAATGCCTTTCCCCTCCCCCCCAGGAAAATGTCATAATTTATGAAGAAAAGACACAGTCCAAGGCAACGGGAGGCCTCAGCCCATCTTCTTCCAGATAGTGAGTGAGGCGGTGAGGACTCCAGCCACAAAGATGGTCACTGTTTGCCATGTGGGGGTCCCGAAGTAGGAGAGGAGGCCATCCTGAGAACAGAAACATGGGGGTTACTTCAATACCAAATTGCAGGGAGAAGAGATTTCACATGAAGGGATGCTAAGGAGCTCCAGGCTTAAAGTCCCAGCACCCAGGAAGGAGGGTTATAAGTCTAATGCCAACTGGGAAGTTTCTTAAGACCCTCACTCAAAAAACAAATCTTAGGGCCAGCAAAACAGTTGATGCACGAAAGGTGCCTGTTGCCAGGCCTCGGTCGGCGTGAATCCCATCTCTAGAACCAGCAGGATAGAACAGACCACTGCAGATTATCTTCTGATGATTGTAAAAAGTACCCCGAGAACAAAATGAAATAAAGCCAGGATTATTATCTGGAAGTCATGGCCCACACCAGCAATCCCAGCATTTGAGAAGGTAAAACGGGAGATGATGTGTTTGGACTAGTATGGGCTACAAAGTAACTTCCAGACCAGCCATGGATACATGACCCTGGGGGGTGGGGCGGGGGTGAGGAGGACAAAGGCTGCTCAAGGCCTGGAACAGCTCATAGACTGACGTGTGGAAGAGGGCTCAGCCGTTCATGGGCATCTTCAGCTACAGAGCAAGTCTGAGGACAGCCTGAGACACATCTCACTAAGTAAATAGATGAGAAACACAAGCTGGGGCGTGGATCGCCATGCACTCAAGATGCCCGAAAGGAAGGCACTAAGTCAGGCCCAAGTCAGTGGGTATCAGATGCACCAGGCTGGTATGTCTCAGGACACACATCTCAGTTCGTTGTCACATATCAAATATTTACATCATGATTCATAACAGCAGCAAATTACAGTTATGAAGCAGCAATGAGATGACTTTATGACAGTGAGGGGGGAGGTCATAACATGAGAAACTGTACTAAAGGGTCATAGCTAGGCCTGAGGGGCCTCACCCAGCCACCCTGGTCTTGGATCCAGACAAGCAGCCGCTCACGAAGGAAGTCCAGTGTCCAGCCCATGATGGTTCTGATCAGCTCGGGCACTTTAGTGCACAGGGCCTGCAGGGAGTGGGAAGGTTACACTTGGGGACCGAATCCTGCCCCCACTGACCAGAGGTGACCTCAAACCTTTGCTTTTAATCCTCTGCCTTTACTAAGCAGTCTCTCCCCTGTAGTTAAGTCAGCTCCATTAATTACAAACTAAGAAGCTTCACTTACCTGCTCAGGAACCCTGACTCCTCAGCGCCCTCTAGGTAAAAAACCAAAAGGCTCAGCAGTAAGACTCAACAGTAGGCAATGGCCTGGCCTCTGCCCCTGGGCTCCACCCCCAGCACCAAAGCAAACACTGGGAAGAGAGCTAGGAGTCTGGAACATTTCAGTTGACTGCCTGGACTGATACCTAGTTTTGGTTGGATTGATCTATCTACTTATCTATCGATTGACTGATCATCTAGTTTTTAGAAACAAGATTGACCTATCTACCTATCTATCTATCTATCTATCTACCTATCTATCGTCTATTTATTTTTGGAAACAAAGATTTCTCTGTATCGCCCTGGCTGTCCTGGATCTCTGTAGACCAGGCTGGCTTAGAACTCAACTGCCTCTGCCCCGAGTGCTGGGATTAAAGGTGTGGACTACTACTTCTAGCCCAGACCCCTCGTTCTTTTGGAAGGACAAAGGGTGTGGGGTTCCAGAACTGTACTTCTGGGTCCCTAGGAACACTCTGGCAATCTGGAAAAGCCCGAAAGCCCTCAAGGCCCGTGTGAAGACCCCCCCAGTTCTGTTGTCTTGAGCTGGGGTGTCCCTGCACTGCCCACATCTACCTCGAACTTCTCTTGCTTCAGTTGTCAGTGTACCTGGGATCGCGCACACCGGCCACCAGGGCAGGAAGCCACCTCTTCGCATCTGTCACTCTCTAATAGACTCCCTCTGCCTGAGCCTTAATCCAGAAATTCTCACCCAAAGGTAGGGTCCTAAGTCACTTTCTAGAGGTTTTCTAGACCAAGTAAGACCACCCCCGGGCAGACCCAGGCCTTGCTCCTGACTAGAACAACGCTTGCTTCCTGGCCTGCATTTTGTAGGAACCACTATCCTTTTTGCCTCCAATACTGAAGACCCGTCAAGCTCAGGCATGAAACCACATTAGGGAGGTGGGGGATGGCATGGAGGATAATCAAGAGTGTCCCAAATGTGATGGCAGCACTAAAAAATAACAAGTAAGACATGCCGCAGCAGATCCGAAGCACTCCCTGCTCCTACCTTAACATATCCGCCACAGCCTGGTCTTGAACTTGCTCCATACCTAAAGATGATCTTAAACTTGTGATCCTCCTACCTCCAACTTCAAGTGCTAGAACTGCAGGCCTGTCCCAAGCATACCAAGTGTATGTGGTACTGAACCCAGGGTGAGCATGCATGCTAATATACATGCTAGTGTATGTGGTACTGAACCCAGGGTGAGCATGCATGCTAATATACATGCTAGTGTATGTGGTACTGAACCCAGGGTAAGCATGCATGCGAATATACATGCTAGTGTATGTGGTACTGAACCCAGGATTAGCATACATGCTAATATACATGCTAGTGTATGTGGTACTGAACCCAGGGTGAGCATACATGCTAATATACATGCTAGTGTATGTGGTACTGAACCCAGGATTAGCATACATGCTAATATACATGCTAGTGTATGTGGTACTGAACCCAGGATTAGCATACATGCTAATATACATGCTAGTGTATGTGGTACTGAACCCAGGATTAGCATACATGCTAGCCCAGTACTCTATCACCTGAACTACAGTCCCAGCCTCTTGTATTTGTCTGCATGGTGATGGAGGATGGAACCTAAGGTTTCACACATGCTATGCTCAGGCCCCAAAACTCAGCTATACCACCAAGCCTACTGTCGTGCCCATTTCAGTTGTTTTTTTGTAAAAAAAAAAAAAGCAAAAACCTAGGTCTTAGGTAGTCCAGGATAGCCTGAAACTCAGCATTTAACTGCAGTTAACTTTCAACCCCTGATACTCCTACCTCGGTCTCACGAGTCTTGGGACTAGGGGCATGTGCCACCAGATCAGTTTTAAGCCCACCTACACTGAGAAATCTTTCTAGACTTCTCTGAGCAGAGGTCAGATGCTGTAGACAGCCCATCACGCATTAGGGCCAGTACATTTGTTAAATGAATAAACAAAGGTACAGACATTTACTACACAGCCATTCCCTGGACCTCACCACCCCCAGGTCCTCACAGACCGGACAGGGGTACGCCTCTGGGCTCATGACCCCGTGGCTGCCCACCTTGAGCACCAGCTTGCTAGCAAAGTAAAAAAGGGCGACCACCCGGCCCCAGTTGAAGTTGCCATCCGCAAACATGTCAGCTGCCACACGGAAGAAGACCTCTCGGGGGGAGTCCGTGTCCACATCAGCAATCATCCTACGGGAAAGGGACAGACAGACTCTGGGTGAGACGTGTGACCCAGTATGGGAGTTCCCACATTTTCCCCAGACAAAAGGTAAGGAAACAAAGACCAGCCCAAGCTAAGACAAGACAAGGCTAACGGACCAGGCAGGACACAAAATGCACATCTAAGAAAGCAAAGAAAATAAATGGTATATTAAATTGGAAATCCAGGGTCCTCAAGAGTATGTGGACTAGAGGCTTAACTCAGCAGAAGCATGTTTTCCTAAGTATCTACAAGTGGAGGGCTGGGTCATGGCTCAGCCATGGAAACCTTTGAGGGGCTTGAGGTATGACTTCATGGTCAAGCACCTGACTGTATTTGGGGTTACCAAAGGCATGGCTCAGTGGTAGATCACCTGCAAGCACCCGTGAGGGGCTGGCTACACGGCTATATGGTAGTGTCTGCACAGCATCTACCAGTGAGAGGCTCAAAGGCAGAGCTTCACCTAGCAGGCCCCGGTGAGGGGCTGTGAGCACAGCTTGGTAGAAGAGCACCTAGAACCCACCAGCGACTAGCTGCAGGTCTGGCTCAACTGTACAGCACCTGCCAAGCACCCACGAGTATGAGGCCAAAATCATGGCTCAGAAGAAAAAGTTTGCCTAACACCCACCAAGCAAGAAGCTGGGGGTGCAGCTCAAGAGTAAAGGGCTGGCCCACCATGTAAGCAGGCCCTGGATTCTATCCCCAGCAGAGACTCTCCGTGTTGAGTGGAAGACACCTAGTCCCTTGGGAGGACACGAGTGCCCAGTGCCTGAGTTCTTGAGGTAGCAGGAAACCCCTCGATGTACCCCGGGTCCCAGGAAACACACCTCTGCAGCTCCATATTGCTGTCCAGTTCGTCTCCAATCCGCCTGAGGCACTCGCTCAGCTTCTTGGTGGATGCATCCTGGGGTGGCTGCTCCAAGGTCAGCTCAGGTGTCTCCCCGGCCATCCTCCCTGCTCTATCCTGGATGAAACTAGACGTCAATGGAAAAGGGGAGAGGAGCACAAAGTGAGAACCGAGTGTTGTTCCTAAAGCCCGTCCCACCACAATAGGGCCTCACACTCACTCACCCCTGTAGCAAAAAGGCCCCTGTCTTCATGATCTGTTCAGAGCTGGTGGGCCCTGGTGGAGAGAGGAGGAAAGGGGTGCCTGGACTCCTAGGTCCCAGGGAGAGTCAGGGGGCTGGGTAGGCTCATAACCCTGAGGGGAGACAGAGCTGGGGACCCTAGTAGTGACAAGTAGCATGGGAAGCCCGGCTACGGCTTCTGATGGACAGGGGGCGGGACCCGGCCTGCATCCCAGCTCCTCCGCAAACCCAGACGGCGGAATGCCGAAAGCAAACAGACCCCCAGCTGGGGGGTGGGGGGTGCTGGCCTTCCGATCCATCCCAGGCCACCAGCAGGAAGTGGCGCCAGCGACAAGCCCGGGCCTGCCCGGGGGCGCGCACGCGGATGTCCGCTCTCGGGGTGCGGATGCGCCGGTCGGAATGGATCCGCGCGCCCCAGCCTGCTCCCGCCCTAGCCCAGAGCCAGAGGGGTCCTGGGGTCCTTGGACCGGGCCTAGTCCTCCGCCTCCCGCCTCACCGCCGCCTCCGAGCTGCTCCCCGGACCCGTCCATCACGGCCGCTGCCTCTCGCCGGGTGCGCCCCGGCGGCTGCGGCGCACCCCGATCACGTGACTCCCCGCGGACGTGCCACCCTCACGTGGGGGCCCCGCAACAACATGGCCTCCGCCCCGCAACAACATGGCCTCCTCCGGGCAGGACTGATCACGTGACCCTCGTGCGCTGTTGGAGCGGGGCCTGGGCCACTAACGGCGCGCGTGCGCGGCTCTACCCGAACCCCGACTGGTTCCCAGAGTTGGTTTGTTTTGTTTTTGTTTTTTTTAAGATGTATTTATTACTTTATGCAGCTGTCTTCAGACACACCAGAAGAGGGCATTGAATCTTATTACAGATGGTTGTGAGCCACATTTTGTTGCTGGGAAATGAACTCAGGATCTCTGGAAGAGCAGTCAGTGCTCTAACCACTGAGCCCTCTCTCTAGCCCCAGGGTTGGTTTATTTTCCCCCATTATTTCTCTTTCCATAGACTCATGGTAGAGAGCACTAAGGAGGTTAAAGCCGTATTGCTGCAAGTTCAAAGCCTGCCTTGGATATGCTTGTCATCCTATCATTGGGAGGCTGAGGCAGGACGGAGTATTGCCACAAGCTCAAAGCAGCAGGACTATATCTTCCAATCTGGAAGAAAAAACAAAACAAACAAACAAAAAAAAAAAAACAAGTCCATACCTCTGATAGACTGAGGCAAGAAGGTTGCTAAAGAGTTTGAGGCGAGCTTGGATTGCATAGTCTGAGTCCAAGCTGCACTACTAAAAACCTATCTCAAAAAACAAAACCAGGCAGTGCGTGGTGGTTCCAGTGTCTTAAATACCAGCCATAGGCAGATGTCTGTAATGGAGATCGACCCGGACCCGGTCTGTGTCAGCATTCCTTCCAGCCTCCGCCCCACAGTTACCTGGCAACAGGCAAGCATGCCCGGCCTACTATAAAAGGGGCTGTCCGCCCTGTCAAAAAACTCTTACTCTTTCTGTCCTTTCTCTCCCTGACCCCTTTCTCCTTCTCTCCCCTTCCCAGCCCCCTCCACGTATTCCTGACTGGCTTCTCTCCTCTCTTATCTCCCTTCCCCTCCCCTCCCCGATTCCCAAGTCCACTTCTCACGCCCTAAATAAACTCTATTCCATACTACATCTGGTTTCACATACCTACATGGCTGGTACTTCATTCAGGGGGAAGGGAGCCTCAGTACGGGCCTGCCAACACACCCGTCTCACCTCAACAGACCTCACTCTACCAAAACATATCCGGGCACTTTAAAACACAAGTCTACAGAGCAAGTGACAGGTCAGCTAAGCTAGATCCTGAGGCTCACACTCAAAGCAAAAAACAAAACAAAACAAAAAGAGGCAGATGAGAGGGGCAAGGAGACCCTGGTATCGTGGTCCATACGTGAAATCCCAGAGCATGGAAGCCCTATGAAGAACTGCTGTGAATTCGAAGCCAGTCTAGGATACCACGAGATGCAGGAGAAGAATTACGCGGTGTGGTTGTGTACACTTTTAATCTCAGTCCTCAGGATGCAAGGAGGGGGATCTCTGAGTTTGAGGCCAGTCTGGACTACAAAGCCAGTGCCAGGAGAGCCATGGCTACTTATAGAGAATCCCTGTCTCAGAAAGAAAGAGAGAGAGAGAGAGAGAGAGGGAGAGGGAGAGAGAAAGGAAGAGGAGGAGAAAAGAAGAGCAAGAATGTGACATAGCAGCAGGCCAGCACAGACTCTGGAGTATTCCAGAAGGAATTAATCAGTCTTCTGAGGGTGGCTGAGACCTAAGACCCAGAGGAAGTGTTGAGCAGGGGAAGGGTAGAGTTACCTGGGTGTCAGAAAGCCTCTTAGCTCGAGTCCCCTGTTGAAAAAACCCTGAAAACACCCAGAGTGTTTGTTGTTATTTGAAACAGCTTCTCTGTGTAGCACTGGCTCTCCTGGAACGCAGTCTACAGACCAAAATGGCCTAGAACGTCGAGCTCTGCCTGCTGACGCTTCTGTGCAGGGGTTAGTGGTGCCCCCCATGGGCAGCTCTTCTTCTTCTTCTTCTTCTTCTTCTTCTTCTTCTTCTTCTTCTTCTTCTTCTTCTTCTTCTTCTTCAACTTCTCCTCCTCCTCCTCCTCCTTCTCCTCCTCCTCCTTCTTTTTCTTCTTCTTCGTCTTCTTTTCACATTGGGTTTTATCATACTTCACATCGCTGTAATTAATTTTATGGTCAGTGTTTTATTTCCCTGTTGGTGGTTCTCACTACCTTGATTTCCCAAGAAGATTTATATTTATTTGTTCCCAATTCCCTGGAAACTAGCACACTGCTTGACACACGGTTGTCTCCAAATGTACCACCTGATGCCTGGCTGAAGGTCAGAAGTACTGGAGACAGTGGGTGACTCTGAGTCTTCTCAGAAGCCATAGCTGTCCCTGGGCCTTGAGAGGTGTTTCACATGAAAATTGAAGTAAGAAGAAAAGTTGGGGTTTGTCTCCCCCTTCGGTTTACCTACTGGAGAAGATAAATAGATCCCGAGTGTCACCTGAAGAGGTTATGGGACCTTTAAGAGGAGTGTCTGTGAACTAGAGACGTTGTCATGGAGCCCTGTTGAGTTCTCTGCATCTGGAGTGCCATGATTAAAGGCATGCGCCACCATGCCCGGGGATGAGACTTTTTGCTTCTCTTTTTCTTTTCTTTTTTTAAAGAGAGTGTATCGTTGGGCTGTGGCTGTAGCCCCCTTGGCAGAGTTTCTCCCGTGCAGAAGGCCCTGGATTTGGTCTCCCATATTCTATACTCCACACAATAGGGAATCCAGTGGTTGGGTTGGGAAGGCACAGAGATAAAGAGTTCCAATACACAGAGAAAGTTTGAGAGCAGCCTGGGTTACATGACACTCAATCTCAAGAAACCAAAACAACCAAAGAAACCCTAAGGAGATGGCCTAGCTGTTAAGAATGCTCACTGTTCATAAAGAGGACCAAAGGCCCCATGCCAGTGTTCACACTGGGCAGCTTACAACTAACTGCCTGTACCTCCAACCAAACTCTGTCTTTTGGCCTCTCCAAGCACTGCACACTTATGTAGAAGCTTATGCACCTGTGCAAATGCCCACATATATACATATGATTAAAAATAAATGTGGGGGGCTGGAGAGATGGCTCAGTGGTTAGAGCACTGACTGCTCTTCCAGAGGTCCTGAGTTCAATTCTCAGCAACCACATGGTGACTCACAACCATCTGTAATGGGATCTGATGCCCCCTTCTGGTGAGTCTGAAGACAGCCACAGTGTACTCATATAACAAAATAAATAAATAAATCTTTTTAAAATGCACATGAAATAAAATTAATAAATAAAAATTTAAATCAGGCTGGAGAAATAACTGGTCTTCCAAAGGTCCTGAGTTTAATTCTCAGCAACCACATGGTGGCTCACGACCATCTGTCATGGGATCCGATGCCCTCTTCTGGTGAGTCTGAAGACAGCAACACTGCAGTCATACATAAAATAAGTAAATCTTTTTAAAAAAGGCATGAGGCTCTTAAAAAAAAAATCAAGCAATCAATCAATATAGCTGGGAATCTTGATGAATGGTTTGAAACCTAGCACACAGGAGGTAGATGCAGGGCCTACTCTGTGAGTTCAAGGACAGCCTGAACAGGAAAGTAACATCAGCAGGATCTAGCCACATTCGAGCCACAGTGGATAACAGCACAGTGTGGTGGATGAATGTGTGCATGCCCATGCTGAGTTCATTTTCTCCACTCTTACACAGTCCAGAAGCCCCCCGCCTAGGGAATGCGGCCATCCACGGTGGGTAGAGTCTTGGCACTTCAGTCAACAAAGATACTCCCTACAAAGACATCAACCTAATCTAGACTTTCTTTCCTTAATATTCTCTTCCTAGCCTGGCATGGTGGTGCATGCCTTTAATTCCAGCACTCCGGAAGCAGAGGTAGGCAAATCTCTATGAGTTCAAGGCCAAACCACTCTCCACAGTGAGTTCTAGGATAGCCAGGCAGTTACACAGAGAAACCCTGTCTCTAAAACCTGCTCCTCCCCCAACAGATACTCTTTCTAGGTGATTCTAGGCTTTATCTACTTAATAACACTAAGAATCCTGATCCACAAGAGACCCTGATCTTTATGCATGCACCATTGTGATCCAACTTGGCTCTCAGACCTGTAGATTACCAAGAAGGATAAGCTCTCTCCTTATCCCTCTTCTTCTCTCTTCTCTTCTTCACACGTGTAGTGACAACTGTGGGATTTTGGCTTCTTTAAAAGACACAGAAATCTTTTAAGAATATGTTTTTGTTTTAATCTCAAGAAGCGTGGGATATGAGGCTCCTTTAGATTTTCTGGGGACTTCCTAGAGGGCATTCAAATGCCCAAGGCCTGAGAGGTGGGGTGGGTTGTCCTTGGTTGCTGATGGTCACACTTTGTCAAGTAGTCGTGCACAAAAAGGGAACAAGAAGAAATTAGATATCCTGACATCGAAGATCAAATTTGAGTCTCCGATCCTGTGGTTCCCACCTCCCAAGTGCTAGGCTTTTAGGCACATACCTCTACGCATAGTTTATAAAGTTCCAAGGACTGAGCCTGGGGTTCAGTGTGTGCTAGGCACGCCCTCTACCAACTAACCTTCATCGCAGCCCCAAGTTTCCCATCTTGATGCCTTGGCTGAGCTACGATTGCACCTCACTACCACGCACTACTCACTTGGAAGGAAGATATGAAACCCAAAGTACAGTTATCATAAAGACAATGGGTATTCTCCACCATAATAATAGAGGTTAAAAGGCAAAAACGCCAAATCGGAAAGTGTGGCTTTGGTTAAGAGTTTGTGAAGTGCCCATGAAAACCAGCAGAGGGTGGCAGATTCCGTCCAACTGGAGTCAGTCAGGTTGATGGTGTTCTTGATTAGAATAGCAAGTGCTCCAAACTGCTGAGACATCTTTACAGCTCAAAGCTCTTCATTTTTGTGAAAGCTGAAATTATCTCACTGAAGCATTGCCAAGCAGGATTTAGTATACTTGGCGTCTCTTGCTTCCTGTTAAGGGGACATGAGCCAGTTGAGAGGATATTGGAGAGTGTTGTCTAAGCTCCGTGACCCGTACGCTTTCTCTGCTAGGGGCACCACACAGGCTGGGAGCTCCAGCACTTTCAGCCACAGTTGTTTTTGGGACAGGAGACAGGGTTTCTCCGTATAGCCCTGGCTGTCCTAGAACTTCCTCTGTAGACCAGGCTGGCCTCTAATGCACAGATAGCCGCTTGCATCTGGGATTAAAGGTGTGCTACACCATTGTCCACCATCATAGCTGCCTCAGTCCCACACGAGGAAACCAACGTCAAGAAATGAGCACGCATGACAGATGGCGCTGCCCTGGTGATCGGTATTAGTCCCTGTTTCTTCAAGGCCACTTGGGGTTTCTCATTGTAAGGTAACAGGCCAGTAGAAAATCAAAATCACCGTGCCTCTGGCCTGTCCCCAAACCAGGGACTTGAACCCCCAGGACTCAGGGTTAATGGCCAAGCAATAATCCTGGCTGCTCTGTACTTCACCACTAGCAAACTGTGCAAGTCCCTCTGTCTGCACTCTGCTCAGAGGTAGCTGCCATTATGGGTTTCTCCCCTGGAAATCTCTTCTGTGAGGAGTATTGCATGGTGTCATTGTGGTATTCCCTCTGTCACCAGATCACCAAGGTACCCTTGTACCAGAAAACCCTTGCATTCACCCTTCCCCAAGAAGCACCCTGGTGAGTTGAGGCTGCGTAACAACAGAAAGGGTTTACAGTAAAAACAAAGGCAAGATGACTTTCAGGGCTGTGTGTGAACAAGTCGCCTTAGAACTCACAGGAGGTGGCTCAGTGGTTAGCGCAGACACTGAGGGTGAGCCTGGGAGAGGCAGAGCCCCAAGGACCTCTCCTTGGTACTGTCTGTCACCATTAGGACCATCTAGGCATAACAGCACAGAGACCATTTATTAACCATTTGGGCTGTAGTTTATCTGCTACATAGATTAGCTCACTCTTAAACTAACACATTTGCATTAACCTATGTTCTGCCACGTGGCTGGTTACCTCTCCTCAGTTTCTTTTTTTTAATGTATTTATGTTTGAGTGCTCTATGTACACCTGCAGGCCAGAAGAGGGCATCAGACCCCACTGCAGATGGTTGTGAACCACCATGTGGTTGCTGGGATTTGAACTCAGGACCTCTGGAAGAGCAGTCAGTGCTCTTAACCGCTGAGCCATCTCTCCAGCCAGCCCCCTAACCTCAGTTTCATACATCTGACTTCCTCTGTGTCTCACTGCCGAATCTCCCGCCTCAGATTCTTTCCCAGAGTTCTTAACTCTCCCCAAAAGTCTTGCCTATCTTCTCCTGCCTCAGCTATAGGCCACTGAGTTCTTTTTTTTTTTTTTTAATTTTTTTCTCTTTTTTTTTTTTTTTTAAGTATTTATTTATTTTATTTATGTGAGTACATTGTAGCTATTTTCAGACAGAACAGAAGAGGGCATCAGATCCCATTACAGATGGTTGTGAGCCACCATATGGTTGCTGGGAATTGAACTCAGAACCTCTGGAAGATCAGTCGGTGCTTTTAACCACTGAAACATCTCTCCAGCCCCTGAGTTCTTTTTTAAACCAACCAGACAGTGTTGGAGTGTTTACAAAATACTGTGACAGGTGAGGCTTGACCTGCCAACCGGAAACCAGCATTTGAACAATACAAAGACGGTCTTTACGCATAAAGATCACCCCGGCAGGTGTCACCATTCGATGATTTCAACCATCTGCTGCTGGAGGACATTAATGATTCAACCACAAGCCTTAGAATTTAGAGATGTAAACTGATAATAATATACTATGGTATAGTTAGGTTAGTATGTTTCTGTTAATGGCTTTAATGTAGAAAATCTTGGGAGCAATTTAAATTTCAGAAAAGCACACTTTTTTTTTTTTAAGATTCATTTATTTATTTTATAGCATGGGTAGTACACTTCAGACACACTGAAGAGGGTCTCAGCTCCCATTACAGATGGTTGTAAGCCCCCATGTGGTTGCTAGGATTTGAACTCAGGACCTCTGGAAGAGCAGCCAGTGCTCTTATAACCACTGAGCCATCTCTCCAGCCCCAAAAGCACACTCTTGATGAGCCTAGGCCGGGAAGCTTCTATCCTCTGTACAGTTTTATCTAGGCCTACAATGTACTTACTGTGAATAAGCTTACCCTCTTTCTTTCTGAACTCTGGCTGGCTGGTTTAGCTCAGCTGTTCTGGCTCAAACTCCTCCCAGCTGACTGCTTCACTCTGGCTTCTCTCTCGGCCTCTAACTGGGTTGTTCCACTTGGCCTCAAACTAACTCTGGCAATCTGTTCTTATCTTCTGGGTCCTCCTCACTCTCTGGGTTGCTCTCTCTTAGAGCAGTCTCTCTTTCCTCTCTGTTCTCACAGGAGTTGGGCGGATCCTGTTCTGTCAAATCTGATTCGTCACTTCGTCTGCCACTCAATTAGACATCACTTTCAAACATGGCTGTCTCCTTCTACAAACTAACTTTACCTGCATTGTTTGGAATTAAAGGTGTATATGCTAAGGGGTGAGCCACATCACAACTAGAAACAGTTTTTTTTTTTTTTTCAGTAAATAACACAATCTTGGGGTTCACGGTGTGATCAAATATCCTGCAACAAATATGATTTAATAAAAAATTGTTAATGAGTAGGTATGCATCTGACGATTTAAAGTAGAAATGACTGTTTTGTGTTTGTGTGTGTGTGTGTGTTTCCTCCTAAAGTAAAGAGAACCTGTGTGGCCTAAAAAGAAGCTTCCTGTGTCTGTGTATGCCGCTGACTCCACAGCTCCTCTTCAGACCCTGACTCATCGAAGCCAGCCTTCCACACCCAGAAGAGACGTGGTCTCCAAAGGGAGAGCATGGGCTGCTTTGCAAAAAAAGTAGAGGGCCAGGTTATGGAGATCCAGGTAAAGACTGCTTGTCACGTCTTCCCCAGGAGCTGAATCAGTACTTGTCCTGGGGGAAGGTGACTCCGACGGCCTTCCTCACCTCCTCAAGGATTTCAGCCAGGAGCTCACTCTCCGCCAGAGGGACTATAGGACTTTCCTTAAGACCTGTGTAGAGAGACCACGGGAAGCCTTGTCGGAAAAACTCCCGCACCAGAGGCAAGAGAACTATAATTCCCACAAGTCTTTGTGGCATAGGCAGGGAGGTTTGAGAAGGGGAATCTCTCTCTGTATCCTGGGAGATGTAGTCCTAGTGCGGTCCGCCACCCCCCTCCTCACCTTTACGCAGGCACTCACGGACGTGGTTGGCTTCGTAGAGCATGCCTGACCCATTTGTAAAATTGAAGTCTTTCCCAAGGGCAGGTAGAGGGAATTCTTTCCGATCTCCATTCACCACCAGTTCTGTCGGGCACCATGCTTTGCGAATCTGGAGGAAGATAACACGTGACTACTTGACCCTTACCAACGAGGCCCAGGGGCTTTACTCGGGACAACATGCCGGTACCCAGGGGCTCTGGCACCTGTGAGCTAAGCATTTACTTCCACTCAGTTTGTGAGGCTCAGGCCTGCCTTCTGTGGAGACTGGGGTTGAAGAGTTTGTTCCTTAGCAAGGGCCCTGTCATACTAAGACCTGTCTGTTGTCTCCCCAGGACCAAAGAACCCTAGACTTGAAGACCAAGAACGCCTTCTGCCAAGCAATGGAGGCCAGGCCTACTACTTGCCTCCCCCCCCCCCCTTTTTTTTTTTGAGGCAAGGTCTCATGTAGCCCAGGCTGGACTCCAACTCTCTGTGAAGCTGAGGTTGCTCTTGGACTTTCTGATTCTGCCTGAGATTATGTGTGTGTGTGTGATCATACCTGGTTTCCACACAACTTCTTCCTACTTATCTGGTAGAAGGCCTGGAAGTAAAACCTGCCCTCTGCCCACTTGTGGGACAGAGTGCAGGCAGAGATGGCAGCTGGGACGCGAGGGCAGGACAGTTAAAGTCCCTCAGAATGCAGGGAAGGCTCAAATCACTCCTTAGTTCAACTTGTTATGTAGGCGACTTTTTTCATTATTATTATTTTTTTTTTAATCGAAGTAGTTGGGATCAAAGACACTATCAGGCACACGCTAAGAAAGAGCTCCACTTCTGGGCCCTGCCTTTGGGCCGTCACTCAGGATTCTAAGCAGATAGTTGCACTGCGTCTCCAGATTCCCTCTGTACCTTTTGTTCCTGAGGGTCTGCCTGAGCAGTCTGGACTGCCTGGAACTTGTCATTCCCCTCACCTCGAGACCCAGCAGGACTTCCTTTCTTTAAAAAAGCTTAAGTATCAACTGCAGGGCATCAAAGTCGCCCCCCCCCCCCCCAGCTGTGCCTTCAGAACGAAATCAGCATTTATTTCTAACCATGGCTTTCCAGAAATCCAGGAACACCTGACCTCTGGTGACACACAGATACTGTCTGGAAACAACTAGAAAGAACGATCACACGTAAGACTGGAATGTTCCAGGCTAGGCTGGCATGTTCGGAACCTCGGCTGTTCACAGAATCGGATGTTTGTAACCGTCTTCCAGCAGGCAGAGCTATTTCAGAAGGCTGTAAATTTCTGAGACAGCTTTGTTGCCTGGCTTTGCTGCGTTGTGGGTTTTCCTTCTTCCACCCTTCACCCTTTTTCTTCCATCCTTTCAACTCCCTAACACTCGACAGGAGATGAAAAAGGACAGAGGAGTAAGGGCTATGGTACTGTTAGCATGCGTCCTGATGATTGGGGGCATCGAGTTCCCAGGGACAAGTTTGATCTGCACCATCAGGATGTCCTCTTGTTTCTTCTTTGCACTTGACTACTTATCAAGCCAATCAACCAATAATCCACTTGGGTTCTTGGCCCAAGTATGTATGTATGTGTGTATATGTGTGTGTGTGTGTGTGTGTGTGTGTGTGTGTGTGTGTATACCTCTTGGAAAGTCCCCAGAATCTCAGACATTACACAATGGCAGAAAAACTATCTGTAGCGAGCAAAATCACGACCCGCCAGAGCACGGGGCGAATCATGGTCAGCTGCCGTGGACGAGCTGAAGCACCCGGGATTAAATGAAAAATGAAAGGCCATGCCTATTTCTCTCTTCTTCCCCTTCCTTCCTTTTCTTTAAAGAAACCAAACTCCTCACTGCACTGCTTCCTCACTGCCGTGGTGTGAACATGGTGTGAACATGGTGTGAACAGGCAGCATGGGAAGCTTCCACTGTTACAGGACCAGCATGCTTCGTCCTCCAGGGAACACACAGGTCTGGAACCCCGAGCCAAACAAACCTTCCCTTCGGCCGGGGATTTGGTAATGAAGTGGGAAAAGTAGCACACACAGCCAAAAAGAACTGGGGCTGCGGAGTAAGGGGTGACGGGGCACATGCTTGTTAGACTTGGGAAGACTAGGCTTCCATTCCTAATGCAAAACCCATATATGGGAAGATCTGGTTTGTCCTAAGGCCTGAGGATATGAGACTGTGGCTTCCAAGACCCAGCCCCCGGCCCCCGGCCCCCGGCCTGCTTGTTAATGAGTGAGTGCGTCTCAGTCTCGGGAGCATGGTTAAGAAAAATGTTACTTCAGCTCTAGGCGTCCCCAGCACTGGGACTTGTCATGTCTCACCTGGGCCATGCCCTTGGTACCGTTCACATACGCGGTGTTGGTGAGGGGGGTGGAGATGCTGCAGGTGAAGCTACCATGAACCCCTCCTGGGTACTGAAGCAGCACAGTGACGGTGTCGTCCACGCCTGCAGAGAAGGCACCAGTCAGCAGACACATGTGTGCTGGGTTCTGTGTAGCTGGATCTCCAGGAGTGCAGGCTCATTCCACACTTCCTGTGTGTTAGACAATGACCTCCTGACCCTCTTCATTTCCCAAGGGCGGGGATGACAGGCTGACACCACCATGCTTGGCTGACTTTCTGATGCGCCGTTAGTGTGTACACAGACACGTCGTACGCCACAGCTCATCTGTGGACGTCAGAAGACTCCAGAAAATTCTCCCTTTCCATCTTTTCCCGAATTCTGAGGACCAAGTTCTGGTCTTGAGGCTTCCTTAGTGGACACCTCTGACTCGCTGAGCCATCTCACCTGGATGCTTTGATTTATGGAACAGGATCCCCACTCTGAACTCCTGGTATCTTCCTCTCAGCCTCCCAAAGGCTGGGGTAACTCATGAGCCACATTACCCTGAATTAATTACGTACTTAAATGAGTAATTATATGGTATCTCAAGGCTGAAGGGATGGCACAGCAGGTAAGAGCCTTTACTGCTCTTGCAGAGTGGGTGTTTTCAATTCCAACTACCCACACGGGGGCAGCTCACAGATGTCTGTGACTCCAGTTTCAGGGGATCTAATTCCTCTTCTGACCTCTGCAGTAGCATGGCATATATTCACACACACACACACACACACACACACACACACACACACGCACAGGAAAATAAAATAAATATTAGAAAACAAAACAAACGGGCTGGAGAGATGGCTCAGTGGTTAAGAGCACTGGCTACTCTTCCAGTATTCAAATCCCAGCAACCACATGGTGGCTCACAGCCATCCGTGATGGGGTCTGATGCCCCTGGTGTCTGAAGACAGCTACAGTGTACTTATGTATACTAAAAACAAACAACCAGCAGGGTGGTGGTCCATTCCTATAATCTCAGCACTCAGGAAGCAGAGGCAGGAGGATATTTGAGTTCAAGGCCAGCCTTATCTATAGAGTGAGTTCAGGACAGCCAGGGCTACACAGAGAAATCCTGTCTCAAACCTTGCCCCCCCCCCCCCCCAAAATAAAACAACCCAACCCAACTCACAATGCCAAACATGGTGACACAGACCTTTAATTCCAGTACTCACAAGGCAGAGGTAGGCAAATCTCTAGTGAGTTTGAAGCTAGTAAGCTCTGTTTATAAAAAAAAAAAAAAAATTAACAAACCAACCAGGAGTGTTAAAAAAAAAAAGAGGTTAGGTCTCTTTCATGGTCTGCTCAGGCCTTGGGTTCTATTTACTATTTCAAGGAAAGCTGGAGAGATGGCTCAGGAGTTAAGAGCACTGGCTGCTCTCATGCAGGACCGAGGTTAAGTTCCCAGCACCCACTAGTAGCTCTCAACGGCCTGCAACTCTAGTTTCAAGAGATCTGGTGACGTCTTCTGGAGGGCACCTGGCATGAAACAAAACAGCCATATACGAAAAATAAAGTTGTCTGTTTTGTTTTCAAGACAAGGTTTCTCTCCGTTTAGTCCGGATTGTCCCGGAAATCGCTTTGATCCAGGTTGGCCTTGAATTCACGTAGATCCACCTGCCTCTGCCTCCCCAGAGCTGGGATTAAAGACCCACCACTGCCAGGAATCAATTGTTCTTATTTCTTAACCGCTTTTCGTTTGCCTTTAACAGTTATTGTAATTCATTAACACTGGGCCACTGAAGTGGCTGTCCCGTCCCAGATCACATGAGAGCCCGGTGAAATGCTGACCTGTGTGAAAGGGTAAAGGTGCGCAGGATGGGTTTGAGAGGATTCTGGAGGAGACGTTGGGCCCTGAACTGCATTTCCCAGAATGCCATGGGGCAGATACTTGTTTAAACCATGTGCATATGTGCCGCTAGTGATTCTGGGAATGGTGGTTCTTTATACGCATAGGCGAGGATTCCCGCCAGGAAGTCCCTCCAGCAGTCTAACTTGATTCTCTGGAAGAGGGATGGGGCAGGGGATTTTCGAGATAACTCCTACCGCCTTCAGACAAGACCACTAAGTACCTGTTTCATGGATCCTCCCCACAGCTGAAATCTTCTCTGGTTTCTGAGCACCAAAGACCATGGAGAGGAACTGGACACAGTAGACGCCTAGGTCCAGCAGACCACCGCCGGCCTGGCTCCAGTCCGTGGCCCGGGGTACACGGCTTAAATTCATGCCAAATTCTGCCCGGGCCACTCGTAGGTCTCCGATAGTTCCTTGGACCAAAACTTGTTGCAGAGCCACCATGGCAGGAAAAAACCGGCTCCAAATGGCCTGCAGACCAGAGAGGTGAGCTCAAGGAAATGAAGTATTAGTACTGAGGTAATCAGCCTAGGATCTCCCTTAGGATCCTAGTCTTGAGGGATATCTGCTCCTCTCCTACCCAAACAGTTGTCTTTCCATAGCAAGAGCCCCCAATACAAGGTCCTTCCTTGACTTTCCCCACTGGGACCATCACCGCATATTTCATTGATCAACTGTCTCTGTCCCATACTCATTTTTGTTTTTGTTTTAGGCAGGATATTATGCAGTGCAGGCTGTCAAACGTACTATGTAGCAGAAGCGAGTCTCAATGGAGGAGCTGCCCACATCTGACTGCCTGGTCCATAGGTCTGTGGGGGTAGTGCCTGGGTTTGAATTGCTGTAGGAGGGTCCAGTCCACTGTGGGCAGCACTATTCCTTGGACAGGTGGGCCTGAACCCAGAGCCCTTTAGAAACTATATTGGTGGGCATAGCATGGCTTTCTTTACTCAATGCATCCAGGAGACAGAAACAGGTGGACTACTGCGAGTTTGAAGTCAACCTGGTCTTCTACATAGCAAGTTCCAGGAGAGCCAGGGTTATGTAGACAGACACCACTATCTCAAAACAAAAATGAAAGAAAGAAAAAGAGAGAGTACCATGGGATGACTACCAAAGGGTAGAGCCGAAGAAGTGATTGGCAGGACGGATGTTGGTGGTATAGTAAGTAATTTAAGCAAAGCTATAAAAGAATCGAAACTATAATTGAAGAAATTCCTTCACCTTAACTGGCTCTAACTCAATGTGATATTTTGTAATTCTCAGAATTTTGTGAGAGAAATCAATGTGTAAAAAACAAAACAAAACAAAAAAAAAAAAAAAAAAAAAAAAAAACACCAACATTTAATGAAATTCAGCAGCATGAGGTTTGCTTAGGAAATTGTAATAGGCAAAACTCTTATGGTTTCACAGTTTTATGGGCATATACTCTTAATTGGTTATACTATTTCATGCAAGCAATTTGGATTCAACACTTTATAATATATTTTGATTTTGTGTGTGTGTGTGTGTGTGTGTGAATTTCAAAAAAAGAAGAAAGAAAGAAAGAAGGAAAGAAAACAAAAAGAAAGAAGAAAAGAGTTTTCTCTCTCTCCACACCTCCTCTACTCTCTTTCCCCTAAAATCTAACATGGAGGCTAAAGCATGCCCCACACAGTCTGAGCAAGTTCTGCCACATTTGCTAAGGATTACGGCAGCATCATCCTTGGATGGCCCTGCTGACTTCACTCCGGGGTGACTTCTTTTTTCTTCTGAGAGAGGGATTCATGCAGTTCAGCTCTCTATGAGCTGAAGGTAACCTTGCACTTTTAACTACAGTTTTATTTTATTGGTGGATCTGTGTATATATATATATATGTTCATGCTTCCAAAGGTTAGAAGAGGACGTCAGATCCCCTGAAACTGGAGTTACAGATGAGATGTGTGGTTGCTGAGAACTGAACTCTGGTCCTCTGGAAGAGCAGCCAGTGTTCTTAACACGTGAGCTGTCTGACTCTGCCTCCTGAGCGCTTAAGTTGAACACCTCATCTCTTCCTGGTTGACTTTGGAAACAGTGGCTGATTTGAGGGGCTGGAGAGATGGCTCAGCATTTAAGAGCACTTGTTCTTAAGGAGGATCCAGGTTTGCCTCCTACCAACCAACCACACGGTTCTCACAACCCCTTCAGTTCTGGGGGCTGTGACACCAACTTCTAACCTCTGTGGGCACCAATATACATATGGCAAATTAAATCGAATGAATCATTCTAACATACAGGTTTTTCTTTTAATCACTATTTTGGAAGCTGAACAGTTTGGTGGCAAATTCCGAGTCTCCCATCAGCTGTGCCTTAGATGACTGGAGCCCCCGTCATGAGTTAAAGAATCCCTTTGCCTCGGATGTTACCACTCCTGTACTGGGGATGGAGTTCTGAGAAAGTAGCCTTTCCTTATCTCCTGATAGCTCCTGTTCTCCGGGAGAAGGGAGTTTTTGTGTGTGCCATTGTCTTAACTCTTCCTGGGAGTAGAGGCTACAAAGGCTGAGTCACCGTTCTTATCTGTGGGTTCCTTAGGTCCACAGAGCAAGCAGTAACCTGCAGAAACAGCATGGGTGCGTCCAAAAAGCTGAGCTCCTGCATGCCGTGGGACTCTCCTGAGCTGCTGCTGCTCTGCCTGACACGCCTCCCCATCACCCCCTAGGTAAGTCTTACCCCAGCAACCCCTAAGGAAAATGACCTCTGTCTCCTTTGGTTTTCTTGCTTTCTAAATAAATACTTTTCCTTTAAGTGGGGAGAAATGAACTTAAGTTTGTGGCTAGACTCAGTTATATCCTGGCCAACACGTAGATTCTGATCCTTTTGTGTGTGTGTGTGTGTGTGTGTGTGTGCTGGTGGGGTATCTCGACTGGGCATATGTGGGCAACCATGATTAGTACTGGCAGATGATGCTATATGAGAAGGGCCTCCCCAGGCTTACCTCCATAAGGAAGACGCCCTGAGAACGGGCTTTGGCAACCATCTCCCGAACTTCTGCTGCATTCACGCCCATGGGTTTCTCGCAAAGGACAGACTTGCCTGCTGCCAGGCAGAGGAGTACGGCTGCCTTGTGCTGAGGGTGCTGGGTGGCGACATAGGCTATCTCTAAGGTAGGAGAAAGGAAGGAAGGAGGTCAGCAGTACCGCCAACAAGAGGCCTGGCCACCACCATTCAGGGACAAGGCTGTGAATGCAGTCCCAGTAGGCTCATTGGGCAGAAACAACCAAGCTTTTGTGTAGTGACAATTTGGAATTGTTGGGTTTCTTTAAAAAACACAGAAATGTAGGAATGTTTTCATTTTAACCCCAGGTGTGGGGTTACATGGCTGCTTCAGACTGTCCACAGCAGCTGACTGTGGTTTGCCTCGAGCTCTAGCAAAGGCGTGATTTTGCCAGCTGCAGAGAGTTTCTGTGACAGTGTGACATTTGGAATTCTGTTGACTTCAGAGGATATATAAATCCTAGGGCCTTGAGAGGTGGGTTGTTGATCAAGGTTTGTTAAGTAGTCATGAATAAAGAAGAAACAAGAAAAAGAAACTAGATATTCTGCCAGGAAAGATCAAACTTGCCCATTATCAGCAGGAAGTAGTCTACCGATAACACCCCCTACACACTTTCTGAGACCTGACTTTTTTCAGAGATCTTTACCCTCTCTGTCCTTTTTTTTCCCTCTCTCTTATCTCCTGTTAGGGGGTTGAAAGGGTGGACGAAAGAACTCACAAAATAGCAAAAGGCAGTTACACTTTTGGGAGGGGAGGCAGGAGGACAACCAATTGGAAACCAGCCTGAGCTACCTAGTGAGGTCTATCTCAAAAACCCAAGGGGCCAGGCATGCTAGCTCATGCCTTTAATCCCAGGCTAGCCCATGCCTTTAATCCCAACACTTAAAAACTAGAAACCAAGGCAGGTGGATCTCTGTGACTCTGAGGCCAGTCTGGTCTACATAAAGTTTCAGGCCAGCCAGGGCTATACAGTGAGACCCTCTCACAAAATGAAAGTGTTGGGATGCAGCTTGGTGGAGCTTTTGCCTGACGTGTGAGAGGCCCTGCAAAATAAACTAATAAATCCTTACCAGATTCTCTAGCCTTGTGAGAAACTCAAAACATAGCCTTGTCTACAGAGAGGCCTGGCATCTAAGCACAATTTAATATTTCTCAGCCAGTCTCTGGTCACAGATATCCTCTTCACTCTTGCACTCTTCCTCCTACCCAGCCTGAGCCTTTCCAAAGGTCACCCCTGGAGTCAGGTGCTTCTGTAGTGCCTTTAGCACAGGTGAGGGGCCTTGCCTAGCTCTGCTCCCCCACTTCCACCATCGAGGCCACTTACCTACATTTGGGTCCTTGGCCAGTTCCTCATAGGAGCCATAGGCCTTGGGGATGTTGTATTTCTGTGCAAACTCCTCTGCCCGGCTCTGGTCCCTTGCAGCTACGGCTACCACCTAGAGTTGGATTCAAATGGTTGAGGTGTGCAAGATAAAGTAGACCCAAGCAATGGAGGAGGCTGCAATGGGGGAGCTTATAGCCTCCTCCAAGATGGCTAGGGAAGATACTACTACTGTCGAGGAAGCAGGTGCCAAACACTGTGTTTGCTACATGGCAAAACTGAATAAGGAAAAGGGAGGCTCGACATGAGCCCAGGATCCAGTCTCCGACTGCACAATGGCAGCTGATACCCACCCTCTGCAAACCTCAAGCACCTCAGGTTTACAAGACTGGGGTGAAGAGGAGGACTGAACTGAAAACAAGTCTCTTATGGTCTTGGAGACCAGAAGAAGGGTCCCTTTCTCTTCTGAGTCACATACTGTGTCAGACCTAGGGAATCTCCTCCCTCACACTCGGGACTCCCTCGTTCCTCGGACTAGGTAGGGATTCTTCCTTAGACCCAGTGTCTTCCAAGGGAGGTAAACCTGGTGCTCCGAGGGAGGCAGTGAGCTCAGCACGGTGGTAAAGTCGCTGGCAATTAAGCCGGCCGACACGATGCCCCAGCGCACAGCCATCTTGGACGACTTCTGCCTGCTGGGGACAGACAGGGGCAGTACAACCAAGCTGGGGGCTGGAGGCGGGGCCAAGGCAACCACGCTGGGGACTGGAGGCGGGGCCAAGGCAACCACGCTGGGGACTGGAGGCGGGGCCAAGGCAACACGCTGGGGGCTGGAGGCGGGGCCAAGGCAACACGCTGGGGGCTGGGGGCGGGGCCAAGGCAACCAAGCGCTGCAGAGGCCGCTTTCTCCATGGGAGCAGCGCTGTGCTCTGCGAGCTCAGGCTTTGGTTAACACTTTGACCCTTAGGGACACGACTGAGGAGTTGTATGTAAGAGAAACACTCATTCCTCCAATGCTTCGCGCTCTAGCTTGCTCGAGCTCTCTCACTCTCTCCCTTCTCCTCCTACCCCTCCTCCTTCTCATTGCCTAACTCTTGCCCAGCCTGGCCTGCAATTCACAATAAAGCCAAGGTAATCACCCTGTCTCCGCCTCTGGAGTGCAGTGATAGAGGCATACACCAACGTGAGTGTCTTTCAGGCGTCTTTTTACTTTTTATCTTGAGACAGGTTTTTGATAATTGTTATAAATTAGCCTGTGATCTCTCAGGAAAATGACCACAGGATCTAAAGTATTTCTGACAAGGCAGAAAGTTTTACTTCTGCAGAAGGGTGCAAGGCCTTGTCAAATCCAGCTAGGCACAGCCTATAGAGACCCAGGGATCCAATGGCTTCTGTCCTCTGTGGGCGCCAGGTGTACACACGGTTCACATGCATGCATACAGGCGAAACTTTTTTTTTTCCCTCTCTTTTTTTAATTAGATACTCTATTTATATTTGAGATGTATCCCTTTACCGGGCCCCAGCTCCCATCCCCCTCAGGCAAAACTCTTAAACAGATAAAATGAATTAAAAAGAAAACAAAGGTGGAGGAGGAGGATTCCTTGGGACCAGAGTTGCAGATGGGTGTGAGCAGTTCATTATATGGCCGCTGGGAATAACATTAGATGCTCTTAACCTGAGCACTCTCTCCACCTCTGAATTATGTCTTTACAAGTCTCTCTTTTTATTTTTTTTATATATGTATGTGAGTACATATATAAAAGCTGTCTTCAAACAAATCCAGAAGGGGGTATCAAATCCCATTGTAGATGGTTGTGAGCCACCATGTGGTTGCTGGGAATTGAACTCAGGACCTCTGGAAGAGCAGTCAATGCTCTTAACCACTGGGCCATCTCTCCAGCCCTTTACCAATCTCTTTAATGATGGAACTTAATTTATCTCCCTTAGCGTTTAGAGAGAAAAGAATGTGCATCTCATGGATAACAGTTCTTTATTTTCTTCAGATCTACAGAACACTGGCTGACTGTGCCCGGGTGTTCACACGTCACGTGTTTAGTAAGACGCAGGAGTTTTATCAGTTGTGCTTTTAATTAATCATTAAACTGGCTATCAAACAGTGACTTCAGGGTTACAGCAAGTGACACCAGTGTTGAGGTCACTTTCCTTTCCCATTTCCTTGTAAGCCTTTGACAGGCAAGAGAGTTCTCTGACACAGGTGCCACAGCTACACATGCTGAAGATAACAATTCTCCTGCCTCCGCTTGCAAAGCTACCAGGATGACAGGCCCGACAGCTGCCCCTGCTTCTTATGACTGCTGGAGTTAGGGACAAAGTTGTCTTCAGTGTGCCTCTGTTTTTTCCTGGCTTAGGCCTGGGCCTTCTGGGAGTCACTTTTCTGTTCTGGAAAACTGGAGTCCCCAGTTTCTACTTAAGAAAGCCTTAAGAGGGTTAACTGAGTTTTATGGCCTATTATATAAGTATTCTCAACTGGCTGGCAAAGTCTACCTTCACCAGGACAATGTCCAATTTCCCTTGCCTGGAAGACCTCGGTAGCTGGAGGCTGGAGAGATGGCTCAGTGGTTAAAAACACGTGTTGCTCTTACAGAGGACCTGCATTTCTATCCCAGCATGTATCCATGTTGCTCGAAATCAACTGTAACTCCAGCTCCTGGGGATCTGACACCTCTCTGAATCCTTAGGGCCCCTGCATTCTTATGGCATACACACAAAGACTCAGAACTAAAAATAAACCCTTAAAAAAAGGCTTTATGCAGGCAGGGCTTGGTGGCACACACTTTTAATCATAGGATGTAGAGGCAGGTAGATTTCAGTGAATTGAAGGTCCACAGAGTTCCAAGGTAGCCAGAGCTACCTAGTGACAGCCTTCGTCTAAAACAAACAAACAAACAAGGGGGCTGGAGAGATGGCTCATCGGTTAGGAGCGCTGACTGCTCTTCCGGAGGTCCTGAGTTCAAATCCCAGCAACCACAGGGTGGCTCACAACCATCTCTGAAGACAGCTACAGTGTACTCATATAAATAAAATAAATATTTAAAAAAAAGCAAAACAAATAAATAGAATGGGCCTGGACTGGAGAGATGGCTCAGTGGTTAAGAGCACTGTCCTCTCTTCCAAGAGGTCCTGAGTTCAATTCTAGGCAACCACATGGTGGCTCACAACCATCTGTAATGAGATCTGATGCCCTCTTCTGGTTTGTCCGAAGATACAGTGTACTTATATATATGATAAATAAATCTTTAAAAAAAAATAGAATGGGCCTTTGTGTGGGAGGAGCCCACAAAACCCCACCCCTCTCTGAGGAGCTCTAGGTGTTGATACTCAGGAATAAGAGGGTACTGTATCTTTTTCTCAGCTGTGTAGTTACTGTGTTGTATGGCCTGTTTTGTTTTTTGTTAGTTTGTTGTTTTTCTCTCTCCCCTAAGGGTGCCATCTTAGATGTACTAGAATACATTTATCCAGAAGCCATGGCTCCTAACCAGTGGTAACCAGGTCTATGGTGATGGACCTACTAGCTCTTCCTGGTAGAGTCACAGGACTGGTCCCTAAGACTCCAGCTATTACTTTCTGCTAGAATACATTTATCCAGAAGCCATGGCTCCTAACCAGTGGTAACCAGGTCTATGGTGATGGACCTACTAGCTCTTCCTGGTAGAGTCACAGGACTGGTCCCTAAGACTCCAGCTATTACTTTCTGTGAAACCACAGTCAGGCATCCTGAGAGATTCGAGATACTATGGAGTGTGGAGTCTGACGTGAGCAGCTTTGTAGAGCAGTTCCCCTGACTACATCTTCTGTAACATAGTGGGTCTTGGTCTGAGTGCAGCTGTATGGGGGCCAGGGCCCATTTCTTCAGAGAATGTCCCCATCCAAGATGAGGACAAAGCCACCATCCTGGTGTTCTCATGGCCACTGAAGGCCTCAAGGCCAGTGCGAGTGGGAAGCCTGTGGGCATGTGCTTTGGGGAAGTTTCTCACTGACAAAATCCAGTCTGGATGTTGGAGCAGATGTGTGGTATCTGGCATTGTCGGTCGTGTGGGACCATGAAGGGAGTACGATGTCCCAGTAACTGACACAGCAGCTAGACTGCAAAATTTCCTAACCCTGGAATGTTGTGTTGTAGACATCTGTGTGTGGGGGACAGAGAGCCATGTTGGATACACTCAACACTCTACTGACAGAGAACCTTTCTGTGGTTTGGAGCTTGCTGAATTGGCTAGGATGTGGACCCGAGACCCCAGGGAGCTTCTGTCTCCCCACTGCGGAGACCATAGGTGCTTTATAAGTGGGTGACAAGAATCCAAACTGAGCTCCTGTTTGCACAAGCACCTTTCCAAGTGAACCATTTGTGGCCCCTTGTTTTGTTTAGGCAGGATCTGGCTATGTAGTCTTGGCTGGCTTGAACTCAGGGACCCACCTACCTTTCTGCCTCCCTGCCCAGCTTTTGTTTTTGGTCATTTTTTTTGTCTTTGGGCACAGGGCTTCAGATAGGCTAGTTTTCAACTTGTTATACAGCCTAGGATGACAATGAACTCCTGATCTTCCTGCTTCTACCCCCCACATGCTCAGATTACAGGCATTTACCTCTATACCCCAGCTCTGTGGTCTGTGGGATACAGAGCCTCAATTCATGGTAGGAAGGCACTATCCCAACTGACCCATGGCCTTTTGATAATATATATATTTTTAATTATTTAAGATAATTTTTTTTCAAGCTCAGGTTTGGGGTTTCTGTTCCCAGGGCAGAAATGAAGTGACGTTGCCCTTCTGGCAAGAGCACACAGAAAGCTGCCCCAGCAAGCCCCCAGGCAGTAAAAGTGTGTCAGAGGATCCAGGGAGTCTAGCAGGCAGCCCGTAGTGCAGGTGGGACTTGCAAGAGGGCAGAACACTCACAGATACGCCAATGTGTATTTGTGCCAGGCTATATTTGGATGAAACTGGGGCACAGAGTAGGACACAGCAGTGTGGCCTGAAGCCAGAGAAGTGGGTGAGCCAATTTTCAGGAGCCCCCATAGGGGGCTCAGTGAGGGGTGTAGGCATATCTGGGTACCTTCTGGGGCCATGGGGTAGGTATTGGGCCTGGGAGATCAGGGTTAAGGCTGGTGGGGGGGTGTAGTGGAGGCCAGGCAGAGCTGATAGCCACTTGAAGAACACCCCACATCATGATAGCCTCTAGCCACCAAAAGGAACTGAGATCACTGGCCCCACACAAGGCAAAGAGTCAGAGAGATCAAGCCAAATTCCCGTGACCCACTGACACTAGGTACAGGAAGCAGAGAGGCTGAGCCTGGAACAGGTAAGAGCAAAGCAGGAAGGCAGGCAGGCTTGTATTGTGCACTCCAGGTGGGCGGGGTCTCCTGAACTTCAGCTCCTGCAGTTGAGTCCCTGACAGTAAAGAAATGGAAGGAGGGAAGGAAAGAAAGAAGGAAGGAAGGAAGGAGGGAAGGAAGGAAAGAAGGAACTGGGACCCAGAGTCTGTGAGAACAGAGACTGGTAGACAGGGCAGAAGCGATCTGAGGAACAGGGTAGCCTCATTCTCCTCCCCAGGAGGCCGTGAAGGCTTTGGTCTCCTGAGAGGCTGCAAGGACACTTCATTCAGCTTCTGTCGCTGCTGTGGGAACCGAGGGCTGGGGTCTCTGAGGGCTTATGAATGCTGGGAATCCAGTTGTGGCAGCACAGGGGTCTGCTCTGGAACCTCCTTTTCAGAAGCAGGCACGTCTTTCTGGTCACCTGCCGGAGCTGGGACAGGGGCATCGTCTGTGTAGGAAACAGGAGAATGATGTCAGGAAATTTCCCTAAACACGGGAAACAGGGTTCTCAGGCCTCCTCCCTCAGACTGAGAGTCAGTCACGAACCCTCCTGCTTCTGATTTAGGGGCCTGGGCCTGGTCTTCCTCCTTTAGACCCAGTGTCCCAGGGTACAGAGCAAGTACCTGTGTGTGCACGGAACTGCAGCTGTCCGTCGGGTTTGGAAGGCGGAGCGTTCTGTTCTTGCTGCTTCCTTTGCTCCATTTGCAGAACAGCCTGCAGGAGGCAGACGCATAGGCAGGAGGTTATGGCCCCAGACAGATGCTATGGCCAACTGCTAAGTGGCCACAGTCCCGTGTCTTCCTCATGGCCTTGGCTCCTCTGTCACTGAGCTGGGAGCCGCAGAAGGTAGGATTCCATTCTCCTGTCGTGACTCAGGCTCCCACACTGAACCCTTGAGCTCCCCTTCCTGGGCCTTACACCCCTCACTGCCCTTATGTGGAACGGCTGTGGCACATTCAGGCGTGGGGAGTCCTCTGCCCCTTTGATGACAGCAGCCACCGCCTGCGTATGTGAACCTACGAGATCCAGATAATGGGCCCAAATTCCCCCACTGGTCACCTGCTGCAGCTCCCTCTTCTGAGCCTCTAGGCGGTCCTGGGAGCGCCCCAGGGCCTCTGTCTCCTGGCTGAGGCGCTGGGCCCTGGCATTCAGCTCAGCCTCCCGGGCAGCAAGCTCCTCTTCAAAACGCTTGAGTTCTTCCTCTGTGTAGGCTGGATACATTTCCACTGTCTGTGGGGCACAGAACTGTTAGGGAGACCCCTGCCTCACTGAGGTGGGAGAGGCTGAGAGGCTGCGTCCGTGTGCCACCTGAGTGAAGTAGTGTTTGCTGAAGATACAGAAGGAAGACACTAAGGTCCCATGTCCTCACCTTCCATCCCTCTGCGGTGTCCCCATACTCCTTCCTCTGTGTGGATGCCAGGAATTCCTCCAGGGTCACAAGCCGGTCCTGGTTGGTGTCCACCTGAGGAGCCAGAGCACGGTTAGCGACTGTGCTGAGCCTGCTGCCCGCTGCCCACCGCCAGCGTGGCTCCTCTCACGTTCTTCATCACGTGCTCCCGCATGCGAAGCCGCTCCTCCTCCATCTCTCTCATGTCATCCTCCTCGTTCTTTGGGTCGTACACCTTCTCCAGCTGCGGGGTCAAGGACATACCCACTTCTCAGAGGGCCGGTGGGGCTAGCTTTACTAATAATAGCTTCTTTGTCCCTAGGGGCTGCTGGGAGTTGTAGTTTTTTCCTGCACTCTCACTGACAGGAAACCAGAGGGAGGTTAGGGAATAAGGGGCTAAAATATGCCTTGCCTGTTACACTCACCTCCTTGGTAAAGAGAGCTTCCAGTTCTTGCTCATCTAGGACACCATCGCTGTTGATGTCTGGGGATGAGATGCGGTATGTTAGAGACAGAGGGCTGAATGAGTCTGGTCCTCAAGGGAAAAGCTAGTGAAGGAATTGTGGGTGGGAATGAGGTCTCTTAGCAGAGGACAAACAGAATGGTGACCATGGCCAGTAGGCCAGCAAGACCTGTTGTTATAAGCACCCATTCTGGCTGGGTATGGTGGTGCACGCCTTTAATCCCAGCATCCCTGAGTTACATACAGCCAGGCAGAAATCTTGAGTTTGAGGCTAGCCTGGTCTACAGAGTTTCAGGACAGCCAGGCCTACACAGAGTCCCAGTCTCGAAAACAAAACCACAAACAACCCAAAAAACAAAAACCAAAACCATTCTGTAGCAAACAGGGACCTAAGAATGGAGTGCAGGGGCCTTGTGACCTCTGCCCCTCAGAGAACCAGGTCCAAATCAATTCCAGTATCTAGGGAGGTCCATGCATCCGGGCCTGGCCTTTGCCTGACGTTCTGGAACAGGGCCGCAGCTCCACCACACAGCTGATCTTTACTCCCACTTTTCCCATGCGTGTCCCCTCTGGGACTACACCTTCCGACTGAGCAGCCACTGGTCACGTGGGGTGACTGCAGTTGCAGTGGCACCAACTTTAGTGGCACAGACTGCATTTCCCCAGGGCAGCTGGAGCCAGAGTCACAGACAGGAAGCACAGTGGTAGGTGCCAATATGGAATCTGGGGGTTGAGAGGATGGCTGAACTAGGAGCTGTCTGGGAGTACAGGAGTCTACTTTACCATTAGTATTATTATTTTAACTTTTTGAGACACGGTTTCCTGAGTATCCCTGGTGGCTCTGCAGGCCAGGATGGCCTTTAACTCAGAGATCTGCCTGCTTCTGCCTCCTGAGTACTGGGATTAAAGGTATGTGCCACAATGCTGGGCCTTTTTTTTTTTTCTCAGGGTGGCCTCCACTGCCCACGTAGATGAGGGTGAGCTCTTAAGCCTCTTGCCAGGACCTTGTTTTCTCAGGCTCTCCGTGGGCTTCACTGTACACGGCTCGAAGTTCCAGTTTTGCTAGATTAAAAGGTACTCAGGATCTGGCTGTATGACAGAGTCAAGTGGCTCTGGAGAATACATGTTAAGAAGCCCTGGGTTCCATTTCCAGCAAGAGACCCACGATTCTCTAACTGTGACAGAAATTCACACTAAAACTGAGTGCTGTGGGCATCTGAGGTCAGAGATCCCCAGCTCTCTGGCTCACCTCCATTCCTGGCACAGCATGGCTTCCTCAACACGTTTCTTTTTAAATTAAAAACGTCTAGACTATGTGTATGTGTGCACAGAGCTGCAGGCGCCTTCAGGGCCAGAGGGGCTTGTGAGGGGCTGGCTGTGCGGGCCATGTGTGCACTTGTGTGGGAGCGGGTGCAAGCACACCGCACAGCACGGCGGTCAGAAGACACCCTCACACATCCCTGTCCTCGTCTGCTTTCGGAGAGGGTCTCTCATTGGCTTGGAACTACAGGAAGTTAGGCCAACTAGCTGGCCTATGAGCTTCGAGGGAACCGCCTGCCTTTGGCTTCACTGGAGTATAGGGAGACACTACCTTACCTGATCTGTGCGTACTGGCACACAACTTTAATCCCAGCACCCAGGAGGCAGAGACAGACAGGTCTCTGTGAGTTCAAGACCAGCCTGATCTACAGAGTGAGTTCCAGGACAGCCATGGCTACACAGAAAAACTCAAAAAACCAAAACAACAACAAAATCAAAAATCCCACACACACACACACACACACACACGAAACCAAGATGTTACATTTTGTTTAACTTGAGTGTACATGTGCCTGGGTGTAGTTACACCTGGACACAACTCAAGCAGAGGTCACAGGTCAACACGGGAGTTGGCTCTCTCCTGTCTCCTTCTGATCTATGTTCCACATATCAACCTCAGGTGGCCAGGCAGGGCTCTTGAGGGGACCAGGCTTCTGGTTACTATGGCAACCAACAAACTTCATTCTCTCAACACTACAAACGTCAATCTCAACAGCCCCATGGCAGATTAAAGAAAAAAAAAGTGTGTGTGTGTTTGTGTCTGTGTGTGTGTGTCTGTGTGTGTGTACACACGTGTGTTTTGCCTGCATGTATTATGTGTATCACATGTGTGCTTAGTGCCCTCAGAGCCAAGAGGGCATTGGAACCCCTCGACTAGACCGAGATAGTTGTGAGTACCACATGAGTCCTGGGGTCCTCTGGAACCCATCTTTCCAAGGCCCCTATTTTCCATGGCAGCTTCACACAGGCACCGAGATTTCAGCCTGGGTCTGGGGCACTCTCCCCACCTTACCATGCAGTATGAAGAAAGTCTTGGGGTTGAACCTGTTGGGGTCCAATCCATCCAGCTCCTCCCACACCTCCTTCAGCTGGGCTTGGCTGCCCTGTGGAGAACAGCAGGAGCTTGTGAACAATGAGTCTGAGAGCCACTGTATCAGCTCAGATAGCCCTATGTGCTCATCCAATAAACTGTGGTCCCCACAAGCCAAAACTACAATTCCCAGCATATAGGTGGACTTTTTGCTTCAAGGACTCTTGGGAGTTGTAGTTCTGCATCTGCATTCATTTTTTTTTTTTTTTTTTTTTGTGCTTAGGGGTTGGACACGGTAAAACATACATGGGGGTCCTTACAGGAACATTGACTTTGGGGTGTTCCCGGTGTCTGCGCTGTTGCTCTTGTAACTTCCTCTCGGCCTCCTTCCGCTGCTCCTCTCCCAGAGACTCCAGGTACCGTCTTCTCTCGTGCTCCTTGAGCATCTCGTAGCGTTTGAACTCTTCATGGTGTGCAGCGTCATACTGGGCGAGGTCTCGGGTGGCCTATGGAGGGGCAAGAGGGTCACATTCCTCCTGTCCTCTAGACACTTGGCGTGACTCACTTTTTTGGTCTCCGTGGTTGGTTCCGTCCACAGCAAACCCTGGGGTGCGTTCCCAAACTGATGATGTTTGTGCAGACGTGGTTTGGATGTGAATCTTTCCCGCCCTCCACAAGCTTGGCATTTCAGGAAAGGGCAGGGGAGGGCATGTGAGACGGGCTCAACATGGAAAGCAGTACAGCTTGGGTGCTGAGAACAATCCCAGCAACTCAGGAGGCTGAGGCAGGGGAATGGCAAAATTACTTCTTAAAATAATTTCCTGTGCATTTGTGTTTTGCCTGCGTGTATGCATGTCTGTGTGAAGGTGTCAGATCCTCTGGAACTACAGTTACAGGCAAACATGAACTGTCAGGCGAATGCTGGGAACTGAACCTGGGTCTTCTAGAAGAGCAGCAGGTGCTCCTAACCACTGAGCCATCTCTCCAGCCCCTCAGAACAGCTCTTATAAGACAATGAATTCATACTTTCTCAGGCTACTTAGTTTGTAACTATCACTGCAGCAACAAGGGACTAACACAGTTGCTATGGTGACAGCTGCACTACCCAGGTGGCTATGCACCAAGGGACAGTTGTTAATACCAGACAAGTTTTCCTTGTTACATCAGGAGGAAGTCTTAGGCATCAGTGGGTAAGCCCAGGACTGCTCTAAGCACCCTACAATGCAGGGAACAGATTCCATCACATAGTCCTGACCACCCCGTTTTCCTGTAGAAGAGCAGGGTGTGATGAGCAGGCCCAGCCCAGCACCAGTGCCCTCTACCAGTTCCCTCTTCCTCCATGCTGAGCATCTCAGCTGGCTCGCACCCTCTCCCTACCGTCTGGATCAGCAGCTCTAAGTCCCGAGCCTCAAATGTGTGCTGGTTCTGAGGGTCCAGGTGCTCAAACTGCCTCAGGAGGTTCATGTGGTCCACCTGCAAGTCTGGGTAAGGGAAAGGCAAACCAATAACACCCATCACGGCTTTTCTGTCAGGACCCCTGACTGAGAGCAACAGTGCAGAGAGAACGGCACATGGGCCTGGACAGTGTCGGAGGATGTGAGCCCTCCACTGACTCTGGGGCTAAAAATAGCAGTAATCACAATGACAGCAGTGCCAGGCCCTGCTCTTAATAGAACAGTTAACAGAGGTCCCTGCCTCGCCACTACAGCCTAATAACTCGGGCTCCATGGTTAGCCCCGACTGGTTTGTTGTAGCAAGGGTGGTGAGTGTGTGTATGTCTCTAATCAAGCTTGTGCCTTACTGGCTGAGCCATCTTGCCAAGCGCTAAACCACCCATTTCATGGATTTTTAGGATGTTCACAGGTGCACACAAAACACCACCACCATGACTTTTAGGGTACTGTTGCCACCCCCAAAGAGCCATACGTTTCCCTTTCCCCACATCCCGTCTGTGCACTCGCCGACTGGGGACACTTCATGTGCTTTACAGCCTGGTGCCCAGCTTCTGACGGCATCCCATCTGAGGTCCATTTCCACTGCTGTGCACGTCAGCTTCTCACACCTTTTAGGGCTGACTAATGTTTCACGGTGCAGACAGAGCACATTTCATTTATCCACTCCACAGCCGTCCGGCACGCACACTGCTGGGTCCTTGAGCCGCTATGCAGTTTGCACTACAGCCGTGTTGGACTACGGTGTCCTCCGAGGGTCTTCTCCAGTACAGGCATAAGAACATGCCCCTTGTAGGTGGGCATGACACAGGCTTGCCATCCAGCTACTTGTATTGTATGTTCTGGGCTTGTCTGGGTACAGAGTAAGTTTAAGCGGGGGCCTCGGTGGAGTGCCTGCCTAGAGTCCACTCGTGAGAGGCTGGTGGTGTGAATCAGCAGCACACTGTTATAGCTTGGTTTATACTGTGTGTGTGTGTGTGTGTGTGTGTGTGTGCATGCTTGGGTGCACATGGGCGAACGGGTACACAGAATTTATGTAAAGGTCAGAGGTCAACGCTGCGGAGCGATTGTCTCCTCCCCCCCAGCATATGTGGACATGAACTCGGGTCATCAGGCTTGGGGACAAGTGCTGTTACCCATATCACGGCCCTTCTCACTCAATAAAGGTGTGTGAGGGAGAACACAGAAGCATGTGGTGGCCCTACACGAGCGCCCAGGAAGTAGACACAGAAGGCCCAGGAGTCTAACGTCGTCTTTGGCTACATAGTAGGTCTGAGACTAGCCTGGCTACCCCGTTTTAGAAAGGCAAACTCTCCACCACCGTCTCAAAAATGTGCCAGAGAGAAGGAAATCCTGAGTAACTTGCACCTGCTTTCCCAAGAGCCCATAGCACCCGCCACCCAGGGCAGAGCCACCCGGGGCCCGTCCTTCCACCCGAGCTCACTAGGCTCCTGCTTTGCATCCATCTTGGCCTTGAGCAGCATCCGCAGCCTGGACACCTCCTGTCGCTTGAGCTCATCCAGCTTGGTGCGGACATTGTGGCTGACGAAGTCCAGCTCCTGACTCAGCTTTCCGCTCTTCAGGGACAGAGGGGGGACCCAGTCAGACAGAGAAGGGGGACCCCAGTCAGGCTGAGAAGGGGGACCCCAGTCAGACAGAGAAGGGGGACCCCAGTCAGACAGAGAAGGGGAAACCCCAGTCAGGCTGAGAAGGGGGACCCCAGTCAGACAGAGAAGGGGGACCCCAGTCAGGCTGAGAAGGGGGGACTTCAGTCAGACAGAGAAGGGGGACCCCAGTCAGGCTGAGAAGGGGACCCCAGTCAGACAGAGAAGGGGGACCCCAGTCAGGCTGAGAAGGGGGACCCCAGTCAGGCTGAGAAGGGGACCCCAGTCAGACAGAGAAGGGGGACCCCAGTCAGGCTGAGAAGGGGGACCCCAGTCAGGCTGAGAAGGGGACCCCAGTCAGACAGAGAAGGGGGACCCCAGTCAGACAGAGAAGGGGGACCCCAGTCAGGCTGAGAAGGGGGACCCCAGTCAGGCCGATGCCAGAAGATGATTGCTGGGCAGCCCCACTCTACACCCTGTACCCTGCACCACTGAACTGCCTGTTCCGGAAGCTCCGTTATGTTCACGTCTTTCCTGCCTGCTGCGTGCCCTGGTGCATGGAAGCCCGAAAGAGCAAGACGGAGCCTGAGCTTCCCTGAGAGGCCCCTCACCCAGCACTACTGACTGGGAGCGCCCACACTCCCAAGTCTGTTCTTACACAGGGCCACTAACGCTCCTGACACCTCTTTCCAATCAGTTCTGACTTTTTACACTCAGCGGAGACAGCGCGTCCACCTTCACCCGCCGGCCCAGAGTGCTGAGCTCAATGCTGTCTCTGGGCTGCGCCTGTTCTCATCCGGTCCAGCCGACCCTGGCCTCTCCTGCTCACAGCACCCCAGGGCTCACCAGCGTCTCTGCTGGGTACAGCGTCCCTGCAGCACTGCCTGCCCGTCAGCCCCAAGGGGCTGCCAGCAAACTCCTGAAGGCACCAGGAGAGCTTCTTTTGCCGCCCAGCTCTGTGGCCAGAGGTGCTGACCCCCCTGCACACGCTCCCATCAGGGATGTCCCTGGTGATGGTGAAGAAGGTACACTTGACAAGATCTAGAATTATCTAGAGGACAAACATTTGAGCGCACCTAAGAGGGAGTTTCTAGATAAATTAAGACTCTCTCTATGTGTTGGCCGCACTATCCCATAAGCTGGGCTGCAGACTACCCATCCATCTCTGGGGACACGACCCAGCCAGCCACCTTGCACTCCTGCTGCAAACTCTGCCTATGACGCCTCTGAACAAGAATAAATCCTCCCGTAAGTCCCTCTGGTTGGCAATTTTTGTCACAGTCAAAAAAAAAATAACGGAAACAGAAGCCAATCAGAGGCAAGTAAGAACTCAAGGAGGGAACAGGGCTACATCTTAATAGACGGGAAACTGAGGCACAGCACACTGAGGTCCCATAGCTGATAAATAGCAATGCTGAGACTTCATGTCCATGTTTAAACACATTTTCGGGAGTCCCGAAACTCCTCAGCTCTGACCCCCAAGTTCCCTTGAGCATATCCCCTCACGGCCCAAGCTTAGCACACCTTAATGTCCTCAGCGTTGGCAGCTTGCAGCTTCTCCCGGAAGTGCCCATCTGTCTCTAGCACGTTGATGACCTCCTGGAGGTACCGATGGTAGTACAGGCCCGTGTCCTGAGGGACAAGGGAGAACATGACAACACCTGCCTCATCGTCTCAGTTTCCCCGGCCACGGCCACAGCTCAGCTCCCACCTTGCAGCTGATATACCTTCCACACACAACAGGAGGCCTGCATTACTCACTGGCCGAGTCCTCAAGAGCCAGCCAGAGCCGGCTAGTCCATAAGCATGAAGGTCTGGGCTGCCGTCAGGCATGAACTAGACACACGGTGTAGGAGCGAAGAGCCCTTGCTGCTCGTGCACAAGGCCCACGTTCAGTTTCCGGCACCCAAATCCGGTGGCTCACAACCATCTGCAATGCTGGCTGCAGGGGATCTGATGCCTGATTCTGGCTTCTGCACCTACCTACAAACACACACACACACGCTCACACACACACCCCTTTGCCATGCCCCAGGTCTATAAGCCCCTGGCTTTATTCCTCCCTGGGATAGAGAAGCCCCTTTGTCTGGGGTGGTGACGGGACAAGGTGTGAGTGTTCTCTCTGATGTCCTCTCGCTCTGTGCCACTGAGGCTCATAGCAGGGGAACCAAGTCTCTGACCAGAACACACGGTGTCTGGGGCAGCAGGATGACTCAGTAAGGAAGGGTGACAGCATGAACTCTGACAGCTTGACTTTGGCCCTTGGCACCAACAAGGAAGAGAAAGACATGACTCCTGCAAGTCATCTTCTGACCTCCACACACACAAGATATGTAGAGGAATGTAAAATGCAGGCACTGGCTCTGCCTTACACTGTGTGTGCCCGGGTGTGTGACTGTAGGGTCCCCAGGCAGTTGCTTTATTCTGCATGGGGTGGAGATGCCACACAAGGCTGCTGTGTCTTCAAATCAGGACTAACTTGTTTTCAGCAGCTTATGCTGAGGGCACTGGTTGACTGACCCTCTTGTCTCCCATATTGCCCTCACATCAGGGCACAGGGCCATGGAGTCCACACCACGGAACACATGTCCCTCCCAGTTCCTCCTTGTGGTGTCACAACAGCAGTACTGACATACATACATACATACATACATACATACATACATACATACATACATACATACATATATATATATATATATATATATAAAAAGATTTATTTTGCTGGTAATGACGGTGCACTCACGCAGTAATCTCAGTACTGAGGCAGAGGCAGATCTCTGTGTGTGTTTGAGGCCTGCCTTCTCTACAGAATAAGTTCCAGGACAGCCAGGGATACACTGAGAAAGCCTGTCTCAAAAAACAAAGAAAAGTTCATTTTATTTGTGTGTGTGTGTGTGTGCCTGGTGTATGTCACGTGTGTGCAAGTACCAGTGGAGGCCAGAAGAGGGGACTCACAGGCAGTTCTCAGCAACCCAGGGAGGGTGCTGGGAACAGAACTCTTCATCTGGAAGAGCAGCAGCACTCTTGACTCTGAGCTACCTCTCCAGCTCTGGGCCCCCTGTCTCAACCTGCTTGTCAGCACCTTATAAAACCAAGGTGTAGGAGTCAAAAAACCCAGGTGGCAACTTTTGGCATTCTTGGTTACAAATGGAGTTTCTTCCTTTTCTCTAGTAAGCCTTGGGCTGTCCCCCTGAGGGCTGAGAACATTGTATTGGATGGTTTTATGTGTCAACTTGACCCAGGCTAGAGTCATCAGAGAGGAAGGAGCGTCAGCTGAGGAAATGCCTCAGTGAGATCCAGCTGTAAGGCGTTTCCTCTGTTAGTGATCAAGGGGGGAGGGTCCAGCCCATTGTGGGTGGAGCCATCCCTGCGGTCATGGTCCTTGCTTATATATAAGCAAGCAGGCTGAGCAATTCAGAGGACATAAGCCAGTCTAGGGCATCTGCACTGGCTCCTGCCTCCAGGTTCTTGGCCAGTGTGAGTTCCTGTCCTGGCTTCCTTCAGTGATAACGGCGCTGTGGGAAAATAAACCATTTTCTCCCCATCTTGCTTTTTGGTCATGATGCTTTGTCACAGCAATAGAAACTCTAAGACAGACAAGGAACTTTGCTTCGTTTTGTTTTCCAAAACTGGGCTTCTCTTTCTAACTGCTCTCCTCCCTAGATGGTCTCCTTTTAGTCTTTAGTCTTCGATCCTTATTTTTTGAGGCAGGGTTTCTCCATGTGGCCCTGGCTGTCCTGGAATTTACTCAGTAGAGCATCGTGAGCTAAGTCAGAGATCCCCCCCCCCACTTGCCGAAAGAGTGCTAGAATTGAGGCATGTGCTATCCCCGGCCTGGCAAAGCAGTTACAGATAGTTGTGAGCGCTAACAACCAAACTCCGGCTTCTGGAAGAGTAGCCAGTGCTCCTAAGCATCAGGTATCTCTCTCCAGCCCAATTTTTGTTTGTTTGCTGTTGTTTCTTCAAGACTGGGTTCTCTGTGTAGCCCTGGATGTCCTGGAACTAGCTCTGTAGACTGGGCTGGCCTTGAACTCAGAGATTCACTTGCTTCTGCCTCCTGAGTGTTGGCTCCCTGGCTCCCAATTTAAGCTTTAATGGCATCTCTCAACGAGATCTGTTTCATAAAAGGCAAAAAACAATCACACGTGCACTATGTCCAGTATGATGTAACTGACTTTCTCGTTGTTTAATAACCAAACTTGGGCGCCAGAGACAAGGAGGATACAGGGACACTCTGGTAAATTCCAACCATCAAACTGACATAGCCAAGCACTGCCTCAGCTGAGTAACCATGCTGACAGGCTGACCTGAGAACCATGCCTTGATTGTTAACTGACTTGGAAGAGCTGAGCCTATACGGGAGGCACCACTCCCTGGGTGTCCTGGACTGTGTATGAAAGTTGGCTGAGCACCAGCCTGGCTGTCAGCAAGCTGCATCTCCAGTTTCTGCTGCACTTCTTGGCTGTCAAGTGAGTTCCTTGGTCGGAGGTAGCCCTGTGTGGAGTAGCGAGCAGGCCTGCTGTCTTAGGGTTTTACTGCTGTGAACAGACACTGTGACCAAGACAACCCTTGGTGGTGCTTTTCTCCTTTCCCCATGTGGGTAGCAGGGATGAAACCCAGATAGGCTTGGCAAGCCAGCAGCTTTGACCGACTGAGCCTTCTCGCTGGCACCATGATTCTGGCAAAGAGCTTTGGAATGAAATCTATGGACCTTCATGGTAAAGATGGTTTGTGTCTGGTACAGTCTAGAGAGCGGTCTTATTAGCTTTTGGGTATTTCATACTGAGCTATCTTAATTTTTATCTTCTGCCTTTTTGGTTGGGCCACCTTCAGATGACAGGATGGCAGTCTGATTCCATCTAACTGGTTCCCTCCCCTTTGAACTTACTGCAAGGCCTGAAACTCGCTGTGAGTGAAACACACACACACACACACACACCTGCTTCAGCTGTGAGTAGGCAGATCAACTCAACACTTAAACACTAACGCCTCATAGTTTTAGGATCTCAGTTCTCCTGGGGGGATGTCAGACAGCACAGGCAGGCCTAAGGACCACTGAGGATTAACCTCTCCCTTTGAACCTCCTTAAAACTTAAAATGCCAAACAAAAGGAAGGAGATAGATGTCAGAGCTTCGGTGAGGCCCACTAAAGGGAAGCTACTTCCTCCCAGTCAAAAGAGTGGAATCTGGATTTGTTCTAAACAGCTCCAAACATTACATACTATTACTGTCCCCTCCCTTAGGGGACAGCTAGTTCTTCAGTCATGTGACTAAGAATCCACCGCCTGAGAAAGCTGATTCACCTCAAGACCAGGCTGAGGGGAAGGGGGTGTGGCCATCTTAATGAGATATGGTACTTCCAGGCCAGAAGCCCCTCCCTAGGTGCAGCTGAAGGCAGATCTCCATTGCTGAAAATGCCACTTTTTCAGAATTCTCATTTCAAAGGGATAATGCTTCCTTCCCTCCCTCCCTCCCTCTGAGTAGCAGCCACCAGCCTAAGCATGCTCATCCCAACTCTCAGGACACTCAACTCCTCAGCAACCCCCAACCCCACCGATATATGGCTGCTTAATGACCTACAGCGCTCAACCTGTCTTCTTCCATGTCTTAAATGCCTTGGCTTTCTCTTCCGTCTCCCTCCTGGAACCTGCAAAGACTTACAACGTGTCTACTCTGTTATTTTTTTTTTTTCTGGCTTCAAGATTTCCCAGAGTAGAGGACTAACCCCTGGTAGGAGGCAACACAGCTTGCAATGCTGGAGAGAGATACAGGGAGAACCGGGCCATAAATCAGGTACCTGGAGTTTGCAAGTTGCAACTCTCTATGAGCAAAGGTTTCACGGGGTTCAATAATATTTGGAGGAACGAGGAAGTCTGCAGGTCCCGTGTCCTTTTCCCATTTGAACTACACCTCCCATGAGCTCCATGAAGCTGGAATGCCCCATAAGTAGTAGCTTCCAACTGCCGATGGTGCTACTGGGAAATGTGGTTTTCCTTTCCTTTTGGTTTTCTTCCTTGTTAAGAAGGGTCTTAAGGACCAGAGGGGTTTAGAGGAGGGTGTGACATGGGTTTTCCTTTGGGGTTTGTCTTGAATTTCACAGCTCCAAGGCCACCGCCCCCAGGTCTGCTTGTGTGTTTCACTAATTCACTATTGCAAAGGAAGGCAGGAAAACCACAAGCTTCAGCGTGTTAAACGGGATCCCTGGAGTTTTCACCGGGGCCCTGGGGATGGCAGAGGCCACTGCGCCACTGCAAAGATACCAGAGAACAGGGGAGAGCTACTCACCGGGGTCTCAGTGGCCTGACTGTCCTGATGAGGTGCTGCGCGGTCCACAGGCACTGCCAACACAGCAGACAACGTCAACAGAGGTGGTATGAGAAGGAAAGAGGCCCCGCGGGGCACAGAGATAGGCATCGTGGCTGGTCTGTGAGAAGAGATGGAGAATAAGTTCTTCTTGTTTGGTTGTGGTTTTTCTGAGACGTGTCTTAAATAGCCCAGGTTGGCCTTGAATTCCTGACCCTCCTGACTCTCCAGGCGTGTAGCACTTACTGTCCATGGCTAAGGATGTCCCAACCCCGTATCCAGTTGGGCAAACGGGTGTGCACGCCACCCTATTTGCAAAAATGAAGACTCCAAGCGTTTAGTCACCTAGAGCCCAGGATACCAGGCCTCCAGCCTCCCCTTCCTGGAAACGCAATCCGCAGACCCTCATTCCGGCGCCCTTAGAGTAGGGAATACTCCCCTGAACCGAGGACTCCAGGCCCCTAACCTCCCCTTCTCACGGGACCGCGGAGGCCTGACACCGGGTAAGTATCCCATGCTCCAGTCCCTCTGTTCTCCGCTTCTGAACGCCCCTCACCTCTCCAAGCACAGAGGGCGTCTTCCCAGCCGGCGACCTCCGCCAGGTTTCTGGTGATTTCCCTCCTAAGTCACGCCCACTTTTCCACCCGCAGAGAGCCCGCCCCCAAGATCCTGATTGGTCCACGCTGGCTCTGAGCTTCCGCCCGCGTTAGCGGCCCCGCCCCTTTCTGATGAGGTTGCCTTATTTTTTAAAAAAATTTCCGGTTTTCTTGGAAGCTCAAAATCCTCATCGCAACATTTCCTGCGTCGTTTTCAAATAAAACTCAAAACCCTGCATACCCAGGGTCTAGGGGTGGGGGTGGGGGTGACGAGGGGCGGGGCAGGAAATGAGACAACTTTGCGGACATCTTGTCGCGGTGTCTCCTGGGAGTTGTAGTTTTCTCATTTATCCTCGCTCCACAGGTTCCTGCAAGTTAGAGCTTTAGTGATAGGAAACTACATAGTACATGATCATTGTTTTAAACAGAGTCTCACTATGTATCCCTAGATGGGACTCTATGTAGACCAGGCTGGTCTAGAGGTCATGGAGATCCTTGTGGAGTGATTAAAAGTTGATACCTAGCGCAGATGAAAGTGAAGAAGCTGCTAATACCTGATTCTGTCCCGTTTTTCCACTCACAATCATATACTTAAGTACCTTTTTTTTAAACTTTGAGGGTGACTTAAAAAAAAAACTTTATTTACTTGTTTTAAGTATATGAGTACACTGTAGCTGTCTTCAGACACTCCAGAAGAGGGCATCAGATCCCACTATGTGGGAATTGAATTTAGGACCGCTGGAAGAACAACCAATGCTCTTAACTACTGAGGCATCTCTCCGCCCTACTTAGGTATCTTTTGACCCCAGGGAAAAGATATGTAACATTCAAAATTACTGATGACAGGAGGAAGAGGGGGAAAAATCTTTTTTGAAAATCTAGTTTTCCCTGCATAGTAGACTCTTAAGCATGTTCTCCGAGCATGCGGTGTTCTAGTGTAGGACCCCTTTCGGGGACCCCCCACTCGAGTCTCAGGACACGGGGTTACCCAATGAAACGCAAGAGACCTTCTTGCTGCAAAAGCATGAGGTAGTTTAATGATGGAGCTCCGGGCTGATACATATCTGACGCAGGAGACAGAAGTAACGACCACGAGACTTGAAAGCTGGGGGTTTTTATGGGGGGGGGGAGGCTGGGAAGAGAAGCTGGACCAACACTCACTGCAGTCAGGAAGTCAGGAGCCCGAGCCCCACACAAGGACCTCTTCACCCCATTCCCCTCTATGTGAGAGCATGGGCTCTTACAAGAATTAATTACAATCCGGGGTTCTGCAGTCCCAGGCACCGTGGTGTTTATACAAGATAAGTTACAGCTTCGCTAATGACTGTGAATTCCAGAGCTCTGCAATCGATGGTGCCCAGGTGTCCCTAGAAGGCAGTTAAGCCCTAAATCTCCTAACTAACAACTGACAAGATACTCCTCTCTGTGTGCTCACCCCGCATTCCATCTCCTTGTGTAAGAGATAGCCTAAACAAATCATATTCAGACAACTAAAACTAAGGAAAGTATGGGAAACATTACTTCTCCTTAAAGAGAGAATTCAGCATTGCAGAGACTGTCAGATTGTGGAAGGTCTTAATTATTAAAGACTAAAATATACTATGAAGAGAATACCAAAAACCAGCAGCAGGATTATCAGACCTTGAATTTAATTTCCTTTCACTAGCTGGATATCTTTACACTCACAGGCAGGTATTTTCAAAAGGCCAACCTGAGAGGCCTCACTGGCCTGCATAGCACTAGTGCCTACACTTTGGAGGCACCGGTCTGTTTGAGAGTCCCGAGCAATTTCTCACCTCACATTCTGGAAGAAGCACGTTGGCAGTTTCTCCACTTTCATTTGTGTGTGAATTTTTAAAATAAATGCAAGATGGAAAGCATTAATGTGAGCAAAATGTTTCAGTGGACACGTCCCAACACTTCAACTCTATAGCAATTACAAATAAACCTGTTAACACTTTTTTGGATTTTTAAAAATTTGTTTAATTTACATGAGTACACTGTAAATGTCTTCAGACACACCAGAGAAGGACATCACATCCCATTACAGATGGCTGCTGGGAATTGAACTCAGGACCTCTGGAAGAGCAGTCAGAGCTCTAACCACTGAGTCATCTCTCCAACCCTATAGTTTTTTTTCTTCTTAAATAACTAAATTTCTTATTGACGACAACTAAATGGTATTGGTAGCGTTTTTATCATACGGTAGATTCCATCCACTCACTAGACTTTTCTGAGTTGTCCTACATGCAAGTACACGTTTTTAATGTTATCTTCCTTGCTCTTCCTGTAACTTTGCTATTAAAATACATTATACTATTTTTAAAACTAGCTACCAAGACTCCCAGCCCCTCTTTTTTAAAAATACAATTTATTTATTTCCTGAAATGCTTTTATAGATTCCAAGTCGACGCCGATGGATAGATTCCAGGTTCTAAACTTCTAGCGCTCATCTCCTTCTCCCCAGTGCAGGAGCTGCAGGCATTAGCCAGTCCGTGTTGGTTGACCTTATACATTTCTTAAAGACTCTATATGTCGAGCTATATTGCTGGGTGGATACTCTTGGGTCCCTTTAAGGAACGTTGACTCTTGGTTCCAATTCAGAATCCCCAGAACAAGGAATCCGCCTGCCCTCGGGGCCCGGGGGCATTACTCTGTTGGACATGGACCTTGAGGAGCCAAGCGGGCCAAGTGGAGGGCAAGTGCCTGTGGGAATCCCCTTTCTGAGAAAGAGTCCGGATAAGTTTTAGAGTTCCATCTTCACGAGATTGCCAAACTGGCGTTAGGGAGGTTTAGGTGCCCCTGAGGTTGCAGACAGGTGGATCCCGAGGGTTTGGGATATGTGGCCCTAAACCTCCAATGCCCATCCTTCGGTATTTGGTAGAGAACCAGATTTTTGCCCCCTCCGTAGTGCTTAAAGCTCGACACGAGCTACTAATTCTCAGGGAGATGTTGGGGATCTGGGTTAAGGCCAGTGAAGGCCGAGGGTCAGGTATTAGAGGGTGGTCTCTTTTGAGATATGGGGTCTAAATCTTGATTACGTCTTCCCAACCCTCTAGAACGTCTCAGGAGAATGAACAGTGGAAGAAAGAGTGAGTGGGGGAACCTAATGGGCTCTGGGTTGGGAGAGGGAGAAAGCGGATGCGCAGTTAGGGGTACACTCAGCTTTGGGCTCCGCCCTCAGCCTCACCACCAGCAACTTCGTAGCAATGGACGCGGCCTTTGGGCGGGGGGGGGGGTGCTGGACTCCCAAGTCCTTTTGAAATAGATGCGAGGAGAAAATGCTTAGGTCTGTGAGAGGAAGGAGCTCAGAACCTGGACCTCCGAGTCTCCCGTGATAGCAAAAACCTGGGGTCTCTGCTTGGGTCCGAAAATGGGGGAGCCCTGGGAGAAAAGACCTAGAAAGTTCAGGTCCCGCGCCGACTGTGACATCACAGGCGCTCAGAACCCAGATTGGCCAAGGGGAGGGGCAAGCTGTCTGCTGGTTTTAGCCACTAGCTTGTGTTTCTCCCAGGACCCTGGAGGATGAATTCTCTGGCGTGAGGCTGCAGAAGTTGGAACAACAGGTATAGCCTGGAACCCCAGGCATCCGGTCTCCCAGCCTTTTCAGAAGGTTGCGCAGAGCTGCCAATCTTTCCCTGAACTGAGAAAATAGGAAGTCGGGTTTATTTTGAGACAGGACCTTGCTGTCTGGCCTCGCCGCTGGTCTCAAACTCGCAGCTTAGGTTACAGTGAGCCTGCCTGTTGATTGTTTTATGTTTCGTTTAAAACCCCATGCATTTGGGGTAGGGTACATGAACACCATGTGGACACAGCTTGCAAGCTTTTGAGATTTATCTGGAGCAGGTCCTTTTCTCTGACATTAGACTTGAACTCAGGTGTCAGGCTGGATTCGGGATGGCAAGCACCTTTACCCACCAAGCCAATTCTCAGGGCCGGATTGGTCATTTTCTGAGACGGCCTCGCTCTGCAGCCTGTGCGGAGCTTTTGTATTTTGAAACGGGGACTCACTAAGTTGTGAGTCTGGAAATTACAACCTTCATTCCTCTGTTGGGTGGCTGAGGAAAAAAATTTTCAGGAACAAAAGTTCCAGCGCTTTTCGAGGAGGAGGTGGAAATGGATCAGATCTGACAGGAAAGGACTGGAGGGACCGGATACCTAGCGCCCCTTAGGAGGAAGGGTACCTGGACTCTCCCAGGCCAACCTCACCCCAGTCTGTCTGTCTGTCTGGTTTCCTTCTTGCTTCTGCAGCGACAGCTATTTGAGAAGAAGCAGCGCAGGAAGCGCCAGGAGCCCCTCATGGTTCAGGCCAATCCTGATGCTTCTCTGAGGCACCGGCGACCAAGGCGTGGGGAGGAGCGCATCCAGACTGACAGCAACTGGGGACTTGGTCTGAAGCAGGGGGTTTAGGGGCGCTTGAGGGCAGGGCCTAGTGACCACTAGAGAGAGGGTGGAGCTTAGTGAACCCCAGGGCGGGGCGAACTTGGTGGGCGGTGCTAGCTGGAGGAGGGACTGGCCTATCAGTTTTCAGGAAGTGATGATCAACCGGCATCAGTGGTGGGGAACATCTAAGAGGCCCTCTTTGAGGATAGGGCTGAGGGTCAGGCCTATAGCGTATCAGGGCGGGGCCTAATGGATTTATAGGGGTGGCATTTAGGATCAGGAGTTGGTAAGGGGAGGGGCTTGTTAGACTGGCTTATGTGGGGGGGAGCATAGGGGCGTGGCTTGAGTGGGGCTTTATGAGGGAACAGAGGCGGAACCTTGTGGATTGGGTTATGGGTTTCTTAGGAGCCATCGAGATTATCCGGTCCTGTGGTAGTACCCAGACAGAGGACAGAGAAACTGGAGAGGCAAACCTCAGAGATTCCGGTGACTGGTTTGTCAGAACCTAGTGGAGTCTGAGGAACCCAGGACTACCCTGGAGACAGAAGTCCTTCTAGTAAAGCAGCAGGGGCTTGACACCGGTTTCTTTCTGTAGTAATAAGGATCAAACCTAGGGTGACACCCAGGTAGTGCGAGTGCCTTCCTTACTGAGTTTTTGACTTGGGCTGGGGAGGAGGGTGCTACGCATCTCGAGCTAGCCCAGGCTATTCCGGAATTTATTCTGTACTGCAGGACTCGGGGCAATCCTTCTGCAGAGTAAATGGGCTTCTCTATACTTGCTCCTAGGTGTTGGGAGTCCTTTCCTCCAGGAGAACGTACCACAGGCGCATCTGCCCTCAGGGGCGCACAGTGCCCTGGTCACCATGAACTTTGTTGGAGATGGGAGTGGCGAACGGGCCCCCCTACTGTCACCCAGAGGAGCAGGTAACCTTGGGCCACTGGTATTTAGAACATGTCCCCTTCGAAGTTCAGGATCTCACACACACACACACACACACACACACACACACACACACACCTTCTCCTGACACTGGAAGCAGATCCTGTGCTGCTGCCTCTTGCACCAGCGGTTCCTAAACCGGAAACTCCTCTTTCTCCAGTACATCCTCGAGGCAACGGCCCTGCTGTCCGCCATCTCTGCTGGCTCCCAGACACCTCCGATTCAGATGTGGAGGAAATGACTATGGAAGACATTCCTGTCATCCCCCGACCTCCCAAGACGCATCTAGCAAACCGACGCAGGGGCTGGTTAGCCTCCCCAGGACCTGGTAATTTAGAGAAAGGGAATAAAATCTGGCCCCTGGTTCACGTGACAGGTTGTCATCCTTGATTTGGTAACAGTTTTATATGGGACATCATAACTCCTGGGTCTCATATTTCGTCTGTCAGGGTATTTAGTCCATGTTATGGTGGATTCAGATGTAAAAACATCAGCCTGTTGAATGTATTTATTTTAATTTGGGGAAGGAACGGGTCTTCTATTCATGCGGTCATGGTACATCTTGAGATCACTGGCCTCTGCCTCCTTTCGTGCTGGGATTAATGGTGTGTTGTGTCATATCCAGATTATTATAATTCCTTTTAGTTATATGTAGCGCATCTGTGTGTGTTTGTGAGTCTGAATGCAGTTCCTACGGAGGTCAAAAGAGGAATTCTGATGCACTGGGAGCTCAAGTTCTAGGCATTTATGAGCCATCAGATTTTTGAATGCTTGGAACCAAACTTAGGTTCTCTAAATTGGCAACACGTGCCCGTGACTATTAATATCTCTCCAGCCCCTCTACACATTTGTTTTTTGAAAGCTTTTTTTTTTCTTTTGGAGGTGGGGCAAGAGTTATGACACATCCCTTTAATCCCAACACTGGGGAGGCAAAGGCAGGTGATCTTTGAGTTCAAAGCAAGCCCAGTCTACAAACCTAGTTTCAGGCCAGCCAGGGCTACACAGTGAGAGCTTGACTCTGGCCCGTGGGTCCTCAGGGAGATCAGGTGAGTCTTAGACCTTGTGGATCCCCCGTATACATGAAGCGCAAAGAATGTGGTCAGTGAAGGAGACGGGAAAGGCAGCTGAGAACTTGAGTCCCTGTCTTACCTAGCTGACAGTGACCCTGTCCTAATCAGGATTTAGATGTCCTGACCTGTAGTTGCTTTCTGCCCCTTAGGGATCAGTGAAGAGGACGAGGTGGAATCCAAGGACGCCATAGTTGAAGAGGAGACACCCAGCCCAGACCCACCCCCTACAGAGTACTCTGACAGAGTTGATGGAGACTTGGCATCTTGCAAGATGGAAGAGAACACGGATGAAACGAATATAGAAACAGCCTCTGGCGTTGGGGTAGGGTGGTACTAAAAATCTACAGCCCAGTCTGCAGGGCGTTTTGAGTGAGGTAGCAACAAGCAAGGTAAAAGCCTTCAGAACAGGCCAGTATTTCTAGTAGTCAGGAGGCTGACAGAGGGGAGTGGAGTTCAAGGCCAGCCTGGGCTACATAAGGGGACTCTCTTCCCTAGAAAAAACAAAAAACCATTGGTCAGATGGTGACTCAAAGAGTCTACAAGGCATGATTTGGAAGGCTCATTTTGTGGTCAGTATTACATCATGGTTGCTAGGCAAGTATTCTTACCACCGAGCAACCCCTGAGCCCCACCACAGGATTCTAGGCCAGGGGTGCTACAGCCTAGCAATGCCCCAACAATCTCGCTGGCATGTTTTGAAAGGAATATGTTTGTATGTTCTAGAGGGACGGTCTCAGATTATCCGATTGTTCTATGGAATATCGGTGAGGCCGCAAGCTTGACCAGGCCACAGATGTGCCAACTGGGTTGGGTGGCTGGGCAGATGTGCGTGACTAAAAGAAACCTTGGGTCTTCGAAGGTCATCTCTGAGCTGGAATGGCCGGATCAGTCTGCAAGGCGGAGTGGGGCCCTGCTTCTCAACTTCTGATTTGCACTTTTGAATTAGGATGAAGACGCAGAGAAGAAAGAGGCCACAGAGTCTACAGAGACGAACAATGCCCAGGTGGCATCCAAGGCTTTGCAAGGCGACGGTGACACCAGCAATGTCTGGAACATGACCTGCCCTGTGCCCCGAACTCCAGGCCCTCGGCTCGGGGAGGACATGGAGGCTTATGTATTGCTCCCTGCACCCGGAGACCACATGGTGCAGTGCCGCATTGTCCGAAACAAGCATGGGGTAGACAAGGGCATGTTCCCTTCCTACTACCTCTACTTGGAAGCAGAGGATGGCGTAGCAGTGCGCTCCAGCCCTTTGGGGGTGGGTAGGCCTCACACTGGAGGGAATAACAGAAACAAACCCCAAATTGTAGGAACACGCCCCCTTTAGGACAAGGTTAAAGGTTTCTGAAGCCAGATGTAGCAGTATACAACAACAATCCTAATACTTGGGAAATAGAGGCAGAGGAGTATCAGGAGAAATGGTCAGCTTTGGTTCTAAAGGAGTTCAAAGCCAGCCTCCTGATCTAACATGACACCCTGTTTCAAAACAAGACTACAAGAAGGGCCAGAGGATGGTGGTACAAGCCTTCAATTTCCCCCCAAACACTAGTTAAGCAGAGGAAGGCCGACCTCTGAGTTGGAAGTGGGCCCTGTCTAAATATTGAGTTCCAGGTCAGCTAGTGCAACAACATGAGACCCTTTAAAGTTTTCAGGACCGTGACACAAGAGACTTGTCAGTTCCAAGCCTTGCCTGCTTCAGAAAATTCAAACTTTTAAAACATCATGGCTTAGGTTCTCCCCACTCTATAGCCAAGCCTTATGTCTTCCATAGCTAGTCCATATCTGCCACACCTCCCTCCCCCTTGGGTTATATAGGTCCCTTTGGCCTCCCCTGAGTCTCGATGGCAGTCTAGCCACACTCAATCCTAGTACAAACCAGACGCCTCACGGTGGTTTGTTCTATAGCTCAACCACACCCCTTTCTGGCTGACCAGTGTGGGAAGGCCTCCCATCTCCTCCAGAAAAAGCCTCCTGTCTGTTCAGACCTGTGTCCAGGACCCAGGTTCTAGACAGATGTCAGAAATCAATCCTGAAGCCTGTTCCTCTGATCTATAGCATTTCCTTCTGGCTGGACGCAAAAGGAAAAGAAGCAAAACTTCAAATTACCTCATCTCCCTGGACCCCAAAGACATGTCTCGCAATGGGAACAACTTTGTAGGCAAAGTTAGGTAGGTAAAGCCTTCTAGGTCTGTGGTGCTCCTAGTGAGGCAGCAGGGTAGCAGGAAGTCAGGAGAAAGATAGGCAAACAGACTACGTTTCCCGACAGGCCTCAAACCACAACACAGCACCTGCACTAAAGCCTCATGGGTTTTGTAGTTCTGTAGATTGTAGTTCCTCTTTTTTTTTTTTTTTTTTTTTTTTTTTTTTGGAGAGGCAGGAGGCTGGGGACTCCTCAGTCCCTGTTGGGAAAAAGGCTTAGAGTGTGTAAGCTCTTACCTCCTAGGTGGAAGAGGGTTCTTAAAAGAGTCATTGTGGGCTAGGATAACTCACGATTATTACTGTCCACCCACCCACCTCCGTCCCCGGAGCAGATCCAACATCTTGGGCACGAAATTCACCATCTTTGATAATGGAGTGAATCCTGAGCGGAACTTCTGGATTCCAGACAGTGCCCGGATCAGAGAGGAGCTGGGAGTTGTATGTTATGTAAGTATTCTGGCAGTGGCAGATTGGGGGTGCCAATAGGTAAAAAGTATTGAGCTAGACCTGGAATTTATCTTCCCAGGAGACCAATGTCTTGGGATTCAGGGGGCCTCGGAAAATGACTGTGATCCTTCCAGGAATGGACAGCCAGAAGCAGAGGATGAAAGTCCAGCCACAAAATGTGAGGTTTTAAGGTTGGAAATCTCAGCGATGAGAGAGTTCCATCAGAGATCTCGAGGTGGGGCAATGGCTTTCCCAGAGTCCCATCTCAGAAACTCCCTGAGACTCAAAAATTCTGGGACCAGGGCTGGAGAGATGGATCAGTGGTTAACAGAGCCTGTATTACTCTCCTAGTTGGAGAGGAAAGGCTGACCTCATAAGTTGGAGGCTAGCCCCATCTAAATATCAAGTTCCAGGCCAGCTAGGGCTATACAGTAAGACCTTGTTTTAAAACAAACAAACATACAAAAAGATAAACAAAACAAAACCTCATAGGACTTAGAGGTAGAGGAAGGCCGACCTCTGTGAGTTCAAGGTTAGCCTCATCTATAGAGTTCCAGGACACAAAAAAAAATTCCTGTCAAGAAACAAAAAGTAAACCTGGAAATCTAGAGACACTGATACTCAAACAAACAAAACAAAACAAATAATATATGCATCAGAACTAAAAATCGGGGCCCGGGGGGGCTAAAAAACCATGCCCCCCGACTGTATCTTCAAGGATCAGGATTCAATACTGAGTCGCGTACAGAAGGGCGCTAGACATGGACTGCTCCTACTGCAGAACAAGGCCCCATCGTGGAGCGACGAAAGCGGCGCATACGTACTCAATTTCCACGGTCGCGTCACGCGGGCTTCAGTCAAGAACTTCCAGATAGTGCACCCGGATGAACGTGAGCCCCTAACAACCAGAAGATCAGGGATGGGGGGCGGAAGCAGACGATGCTTAACTACAGCTGAGGGCGGGTGCCGCGCTGTCGCAAGGCCTCCTGGGAGATGTAGTTCATTGGGCTCCTTGAGTTTCCTAGCTTGGTAAGGGTACAGCGGCATGTTCACAAAAAAAAGGAATCTGACTAGTTCCTTGTTTGCTCATCAGCGGACCAGCTGGTGCTCCAGTTTGGCCGTGTGGCTCCAAACATATTCACGATGGATTTCCGGTATCCTCTTTGCCCGCTCCAAGCCTTCGCCATCTGCTTATCCAGTTTCGATGGGAAACTGGCGTGTGAGTAACTGAATAAAATACCATCATCACCAACTTTGTTCTATGCGTTTGGAGAAAGCTTCACGCCATGCCTCCTCCTCTCTTTTATAGTTTTTTGATACTCAGTCTGGTCTCCAACGACTATGTAGCTGAGGCTTGCCCTGAACATCCGATCCTCGAAGTATTGGGATGACAAGCACGCACCTTTGTGCCTGGCCTTGTCTCTTAACAATAAACCTTTTGATTATTTTTTTTAGTTAGTGTACAAAATGATGGGCTTCGTTATAACATGTCGTCGTTGTACCTTGTTATGCTTGTCTTAAAACTCAAGCCAATCCTCCTGCCTCAGCTCTCCAAAGTGCACCTTACATCAGAAAAGTCCCCTACCCGGGATTGTACTTGAAGAGGGTCTCACTATGTAGGTCAGTTTGGACACAACTCACTGATAAAAATAAGTACACATTTAGAGCTTATCAGTACAAATCAAAAGGCTTTATTTCTTATTAAATAAATAAATAACAGGAAGCTACTAGGGCTTAGCCCCGCCTCCCTCCCAAATCCAGGCAGGGAGGAGGGACTTCACTGGGAAGGGGAGAGGGTGTGGCCACAGCTTGGCTCAGGGGCGTGGCCTCAGAGGAAGAGCAAGGAGGAAGGGGTGGGTTTCTAAGGCGTGCCCACGCCCTGGCTCTGAAATCCGGGGTAAGGCAAGGACCCAGCTGCTCCTCTGCCTGCGCAATCCGTCGAGCAAAGCGGCTTCGGTCTCGCGCATACTGCTCCCAGGGGCCGCGACGGGCAGCCTGGGCTGGTCCTGCCCAGACAACAAGGGAATGGACTGTGACTTTCTCAGAGAAACGCACCTGGGGACAGATGGACAGAGGCAGGAAATCAGAATCTGTCACACAGAAAAGCTTGACACTTGAATAGTACCTGCCCCTCTGACTCACCAAAGACACATGAGCCACAACTGCCACTGTCCTGCCTCTTACAGGAGATTGCGAGAGATTGAACACAGCCCTCCCAGCAGAGTTCCCATGCAAGAAGTTGTAACACATGGGCTCCCTGGAGGCTCCATCTCCAGCACAATTCCTTAGGGATTTTTCAGGTCCCAGACCTCCTCCTGACTCAGAATCTAGGCCCCCTGAATAAATTACATACTTTTAAAAAAGGTCAGTGTAAATTCCTGAGCCAAATCCAGGTCCCTAACACTCACCTTTCTAGCCTCTGGAGGAATCTCCGGGTCCTGATTCCGGGTAGGGGCTCTGAACAATCTGAGCCGCCTCTGCAGTCGAAGGGGCAGCTTAGGAGCAGCCCAAGGTGGCAGTGGCTTCTTTCCAGGTAGATAGAAGGCCACCTGGAAGAGAGAGGGCTCCTCTTCTCCACCTTCCTTGGTCTTCTCTCCTGGAAGACAACACTGGGGCTGAAGGCAGGGACTCTGGCCTGAGTCAGCTGAGGCTCCATTCTCGCCTTCCTCTTCCTCTTCTGTGTCGTCCTCTGAGTCCTCTCCTGGGCGATACACCCAGGCCTTCAGGAGGGCACTTGTGTGTGGGGTGGTACAGGTCTGAGCTGTGTCTTCCTCAGCTGAACCAGGATCACTGTCCTTGTCCTCTGAGTCCTCGTCCTCTGAGTCCTCTCCTGGGCGATACACCCAGGCCTTCAGGAGGGCACTTGTGTGGGGGGTGGTACAGGTCTGAGCTGTGTCTTCCTCAGCTGAACCAGGATCACTGTCCTCGTCCTCTGAGTCTTCATCCTCTGAGTCCTCTCCTGGGCGATACACCCAGGCCTTCAGGAGGGCACTTGTGTGTGGGGTGGTACAGGTCTGAGCTGTGTCTTCCTCAGCTGAACCAGGATCACTGTCCTCATCCTCTGAGTCCTCTCCTGGGCGATACACCCAGGCCTTCAGGAGGGCACTTGTGTGTGGGGTGGTACAGGTCTGAGCTGTGTCTTCCTCAGCTGAACCAGGATCACTGTCCTCGTCCTCTGAGTCCTCTCCTGGGCAATACACCCAGGTCTTCAGGAGGGCACAGACAGAAGTCTCAGGTCTTTCTTCCTCAGCCTCTGCACTCCAAGGGTGACCAGGCTCTGCCCCCCGTTGTTCTGGCTTGGCCTCTCTCTCCTGCCTAGGCCTCTCTCTGGAGTAGCACTCCCAGGCCCTGGAGTGGGAGGCTGGAGCAGAGTTGGAGGGGTCAGCCTTACTCTCTGTTCCCCTTTCCTCCGTGGCTTGGTGTCCTGCCTCCCCTGGGCAATACGTGCTGGGTTCGTGTCCTGGAGCTACTAGAGAATCAGCAGAGGCTTGGTAAGCCTTCACGGTTTCTTCACACTCTTCATCCTCAGCCGGAGCACCCTCCCAGTGTGTTGTGGGATAAGCCTTCTCAGTCACACCCTCGTCCCGAGCCAGCACCTCCCCATGGCTCTTATCTGCCCCTTGCAGGCGAGGGGGCTGTAGCATAGGCCGGCCAGTTGTGTGTTCCATTTCTTGCTCTCTAAGGCCATCTTGTCCTGGCTTCGAATTATATTCATCGGCATCTGAAAGTCCCCAAGTTTCAGGAGGAAAAGTTTTGGCTTCCACATCAAGACAGAGCCTCTGGGCTGTTTCGCTCTGCTCAGGAGAGCAGTCTTCCGAGACAGGGAGGTGGTTCCCAGAGACAGGGGGAGACCTCAGCACAGCCTTTATCTGATCTGCTCCTGTTTCTGCCAGCCAGGACTCTGGGATTTCAGGGCCCCTCAGGCGGCTCCAGGCCCGGCTGAGGAAACCCATCAGTGGGGTCAGGAGGTAGAAGGAATGGGCGTCCCTCCAGTGCAGGGTATGCTGGGGTCTTGGGCTTGGGGCCATGTGTCTGAGCTAGGAGGGGGAGGAGAGAATTTGTTTAGAAGTCGCTCTGGAAACAGGGTCAGGGCCATAGCACTGAGTCATTAGGTTACAAATAGTCACGGCTGCACGTGAATCCCTGCTTCAAATTCCTAATAGCATTGCTCACACCAAGCTCGGCCACTTGGTTCTGCCTCAACACCCAAGTTCTACATCCTTAGAACCAGAACCCACACTCTTAAACCCTTCCCTCAGCCCGTCACAGTTCCTGGCCGGCCCCTCTCAGACCTGTAAGAGTGGCTTTTTAATGACTTTTCTCTCCTCAAGCCTTGGGCTCTCCTCTCTCAGACCAAATACAGCATCTGGGCTTCAATGCCCTTTCCCCACCCAAACCAGGGATCGTCCCTAGCTTGCCCCTCTCCCCCAGATCCCACAACTCTCCCCAGCCCTGCTCCAAAGGCTGCCCCATCCCCCACTCACCAGCGAGCTGCACGTCACCCCGGGGGCAGGAGCGCTGGCTCGGGTTGCCAAAAGCGGTCGTGGGTCTGGATTCCTCCTCGCAAGGCCAGCGCATTCATGTCGCCCTCAGGCGTGGGGCTCGGGGACGTGATGTCTCACAGGCGGTAGCAAAGGCTGTCCCGGCAAAGGGATGCGGGGTCGCGCGGGGACTCGCATGTAACCTTCACCAAGCTGAGAACTGGGTCGATCTGCGCCGGCTCGGGCGCCGGGGCGAATATAGTCCCGTGCTGACGTCACCGGAGGGGCGGGGTTTCGGAAGTCCCTGGGAAAAGTGGAAAAAGGAAAACAGCGCTGAACTTCTCGCGGAGATTCCGGGCTTCGTGAGGTCACGGTGGCTTCCCAGGCGTGTCCTCGGTTTAAATCGAGAGCACCGTCAGTTTCGCGGAAATGAGCAAGCGCGCCAACTTCGTCTGGCAGTCACGTGCCGTCCCATTTTTCCTTTTCTCTCTCTCTCTCCTTTTTTTTTTCCCTTTATGTATTTGAGAGGTATCTTGAACTCTGTAGACCAGGCTGGCTTCGAACTCCCAATATTGTTGTTGGGATTAAAGGTGTGAACCATCACGCCCCGGCCAACAGTGAATTTTTATTAGAAGATAAAACGCCCAATGTTTAAATTTTTATTTCTGTACTATTTTTAAATGTAGGAGTGATCTGTCTGCATGTATCCCTTTTTAGATGGTTGTGAGGCACCTTGTGCTTACTGATATTTGAACTCAGGACCTCTGGAAGCGCAGCCAGTGTTCATAACCACTGAGCCATCTCACCAGCCCTTGTTTGTTTTTCCAAGACTAGGTCTGGCTGTCCTGGAACTTACTTTGTAGACTAGGCTGGTCTAGAACTCACTAAGATCCAATTGCCTCTCCCTCCTGATTCTGGGATTAAAGGCGTATACCACACCCGGTGAGAGATTAAGACCTCAGGCTGCGCTCCCTGGCCAAAATAAAAAGTACTAAACAACGGAAAACAAGATTTTTTTTTAATCTTTATTTTATGTGACTCTGTGTGTGTGTGTGTGTGTGTGTGTGTGTGTGTGTGTGTGTGTAGATTTATCATGTTTGTATGGTGCAAATGGAAGTCAGAAGATGGCATCTGATCTTGTGGAATAGGAATTAGAGATAATTGTGAAGCTTCACATGGAGGGTTCTGGGAACTAAATTTGGCTCTGCAAAGAACAGCAAGTGAGGGGCTGGATAGCTCAGTGGTTAAGAGCACTGACTACTGCTCTACCAGAGGTCCTGAGTTCAATTTCCAGCAACCACATGGTGGCTCACAACCATCTATAATGAGATCTGATGCCCTCTTCTGGTGTGTCTCAAAACAGTGACTGTACTCACATAAAATAATAAATCTTGAAAAAAAGAAAGTAGCAAGTGCTTAAGCTCTGACCCATTTTTCTGGTCTCTTGACTGTTTTTGGTGTGTCTGTCTGGGTTTTGTTTTGTTTTCAAATAGAGCTTTTCTGTTTAACCCAGGCTGTCCTGGAACTTACTCTATAGTCCATGCTGGTCTGGAACTCACAGAAATCCACCTGCCACTTCCTTCTGAGTGCTGTGATTAAAGGCGTGTACCACCACGCCTGCCTAGTCTGTCAGTTTTGAATAGGGTCTTACTGAAAGGAAAAAGAGATAATCCAGTCCTGAGGAAATCGAATCTCTTCACACAGGGTACCAATAATGTGTATATAAAAAAGAAAAAGATGATGTCCCGGATTTCCGCACCAGTGTTAGGAAAAAGATGAAGAAAGTGTACCTCAGAGGAGGCACCAATATTGTTCAAAGATGAAGAGAGAGTATGTGGGGGGCTGTACGGCCCATAGAGGTGCGGCGAGACCTGGGGGCAAGGAATGCCTCTGCGGGACCCGTGTTGGGAATCCCTTCCCCCTGAGGACCAGCCAGCACCATACAACAGTATGGTATGGAATAGTTTATTTAGGGCATGGGGTGGGGGAGTTAAGAGAGTAGTAGAGACAGAAAGATAGAAGTAGAGGCCAGCTATGAGCACGTGGAGAGAGGAGGGAAGGGAATGGGGAAAGGAGGGGCAAGGGGGAGAGCAAGAGAGAGTAAGAGAACAAGAGAGAGGAGGGGGCAAGTAGCCCCCTTATATAGTGTCAGGTAACTGGGGTGGGGCATACCTGGGTATTGCCAGGTAACTGAGGGGTGGGGCTTACAGGCTCCCAACACTTGCAGTATAATCCACGCTGTCCAGGGACTCATGGGGTACGATCAGGCCAACCAATCTTTGGGCAGTTCTCCTCCTGTGAGGAGAGAAGCAGTAACCCCACCCAAGGCCTGCCTTCACGAAGCCTCCTTCCACTCCTTTTTTTAAAAGTGCGTTTTTGTGTCTCCTTTGTTTCGCTTTTGTCTTTTGACAGGGCCGGTATTGTATTTCCAGGAGTCCCTGGAATTTACTATGCAACCTGGGCTGAACTCAACCCATGCAGCCCCAGCCGTCCCTGGGACTCTCAGCAGCCCGACCTCGTATGGAGGTCACAAGTGTGACCTCAACAAATAGTGTGTGGAGAATACTGCTAAAAAGACTCTTTGTCTTCACAGGCAGGCGTCTGCATTTTTTAAAATTTAGACAAAGGTTCTGCTTATGTAATTTGAATTTCTGATTGGCCTGCATTCTTATGGGGGTGGGGTTCAGTTCAGATCCCAGATATAGATTTAGAGATCCAGAGATCCAATTCCAGCCTTTCCTCCTGGTGTGTGTGTTTGTGTCTCAGAGAGAGAGACAGAGAGGGAGAGACAGAGAGAAGAGAGTATGTGTAGCCTGTATGTGGTGTTTCTGGGGATTGATCCCAGGGTCTCACACCTCACACACACTGGGCAATGCTCTCCTGGAGATATTCTCTGAGCTGTCTTCCTCAAAATGTACTGAAATTCCATACCTCCCTTATAATGGGTTATCAGAATGATCTCAGGGAGAAATTTCAAACGGGCCACTGAACTCCTAGCCAGAACCCAACACATCTGGGGCTGTCTTCTCCTTCCACGATTGGTGCTGACCATCACTGTCCCATTTGGTCAAGGCCACTCTTGGGGACCGTGGGTGAATAGTCCATGAATCCTTACTTCTGGTTTACACCTTCCAAGGCCCTGTCTCAGCTTTCCAAGTTGGAGTTGGAGATGCCATCATTGGAAAGACCTAGGACAGCTCTCTTGAAGGTGTCAGAAGCTCAGAGCTCCAGTAACAGCAAACCCACGGTTCCAGCCCCTCTCCAGGCACAGAGGAGTCCCAGCCACAGCTGAGGGGGGCCAGGAGTTGGGGGAGCCCAATCCCTCCCCTTAGCTGTAGGGGCAGCTGAGCCAGGGGTCAAGTTGTAGTGGGGAGGCCAGAAGAGGCGGGGATAGCCAGGATTGGGAGGGGAGACGGGCCTGTGTGGGCGGCTGCCAGAGAGAGGGAGAGCCCAGCTGAGAGGAAAGAGAAACTGGGAGAGGGAGGAAGAGAGAGCGAAGAAGAGAATTCGAAAAGGAAAGGAAACAGATGTGTCTGGTCAGGGAGATAGAGGAAGAGACTGAGTGTAGAAGGAGGAAGTAGACGAGTGGGAGGGGGAGGGCAGGGGGCAGGGGACGTGATTGGACAGCAGCAGTCAGGTAGGGAGAGGGACTGGGAGAGGTGACATAGACAAAGGGGAGAGGGAGAGAGAGACACAGAGAGACACACAGAGAGACACAGAAGAGAGAGAGACACAGGAGAGAGAGACACAGAGAGAGACACAGAGAGAGACACACAGAAGGGGGGAAGAGAGGGAGAGAGAGGGAGAGAGAGAGAGAGACATATACAGAAAGAGGGAGAGAGCACTCACAAGCGAGACAGGAGAAAGGAAAGCAAATATCAGGTGAGGAGAGAGACCAACTCTGAGAGGCAGTGTCTGAGACACAGAAAGAGGTGACAGATCCTGTCACCGGGACACCAGAGCTGGGTAAGTCCCTGGCTGGGCTGGGAGGGACTTGTCTGAATGCCCATTCCTGGTGTCTTAGGACTTGTCCTGGGGAATTGGGAAAGATGGTTTGGGGGTTCATGAGGGAAGACAGGGACAGGTAACCCAGATACCTTGAAGGAGGCAGGGATTGGAATGCCTATGCATCAAGGGGCCACATTCTTGGTTAGTCCTCAGTGGGCAAGAATAAAGGAGTCCCTATTCTTATGGCCTGGCTGCAGACAGCTGCCCCCTCCCCACAGCTGCCAGAGCCGCCCACCTCTCTTGGCATTGCCTTTGGTATGTGATCCCTGGCCATGGCCTTCCCCCAGCCCCTCAGTCCCCAAACAACAGTTTCTTTCTCCTCAGCCTCCTCTGACCCTCGAGCCCTGACCCAACTCTGTCCTCAGCCCCCATCAATGGAGAGACACAGCCCCTTTTTCTTTTTCCCCAAGCTCTGATGGAGCAGGGCCGACCCCGGAGCAGCCTCAGCCTGGCCAGCAGTGCATCCACGGTATCTTCTCTGAGTAACCTGAGCTCCAAGGTCCTCCCAGGCTTCTGGATGGGATAGGGAGGAGGGGGGCTCCGGGCTGTCCTGTCCCATCTCCTAGCGGTGGGTTCTGTGCTGTCACAGGGGCTGCAGTAGTCAAGGACAAGGATCCTTAGTGATTCGGTATGCCAGACTGGTCCCAAGTTGAATATCAGCTGCAGCCCGGGAATTTGGAGAGATTCCCAGCTCTGTCCCCACCCCTCCCGGTCTTCCTAATTCTAAGCCAGAAGAACAAATAAACCCAGACTGAGAGGAGATGACTATTCTTGACCGGACTGGGGGATTTCCTTTCTAGTCTGTAACCATGGAACCCACTACCTATAACCAGACATGGTTGTTCACAATCCAGTACCCGTCAGGCAGAGACAGCAACAACCAGAGTTCAAGGTTATCTTGGCTACGTATCAAGAGGCAAGGTGAGACTCTGTCTCGTGCAAGACAGGAAGAACCTAAGCCAGAGCTAGCTGTGGTGACAGACACCTTTTTTTTTTTTTAATGTTTGTTTATTATATGTAAGTACACTATAACTGTCTTCAGACTCACCAGAAGAGGGCATCAGATCCCATTACAGAAGGTTGTGAGCCACCGTGTGGTTGCTGGGAATTGAACTCAGGACCTCTGGAAGAGAAGTCAGTGCTCTTAACCACTGAGCCATCTCTCCAGCCCCGACAGACACCTTTAATCTCAATGCAGAGTCAGGCCGACCTTGGTGAGTTTGAGGCCAGCTTTGTCTACTTAGTGAGTTCCAGGACAGCCAGAGCTACACAGACCCTGTCTGGGGAAAAAAAAAAAAAAGCAAGCAAGCAAACAAACAAAAGACAAAAACCAGGCCGCATATAGCAACACGTAACTGACATTCCAGCTTTCAAGATGTAGAGCAGGAGGATGATCAGAAATCCAAGGTCATCTTTGCCTACATAGTGATTTCAGGATAGCCTGGGCTATATCGCATCGCCTAGGACAAAATTTGTCTTACTCCCTTAAGTTCAGAGACCAAACAGATTTTTTTTTCCAGCCTTGGTCAGCCTACTCCCAAGGAGGGGGGATCCAGGACAGCTTGGACATGGGGTATGTGCAGTCTGTGTGTCCACAGTTGTCCCCTCTGAGGGACGTGAAGGATGAGGAATCCCCCCTCCCAACCCCCATTTGAAACTTTCTTCTGTGGGGAACCTCCTGGCGTGGTTTGTAGAGGTTCTCTGGCAGGTCTGGCTGTGGGAGCAAAGAACCTGTTCTTGCCAGGGACACTGCTTCCAGCTCTCAAGAAGTCCATGCTGTACTTGAACTCACCATGTAGCCAACAGTGACCTTAAACTTTGTGTTGTTTTGAGACAGGGTCTCACTGCGGATCCCTGACTGTCCTGGACCCCCCTCTGTAGCCCAGTCTTGAATGTGGAGGCCTGCCTCTGCCTCTCAAGGGCTGGGTTTAAGGCGGGTGCCACCACTCAACAGTCTCGAACCTGTAGTTCTGCCTCTACCCCCAAAATGACGGGAACCCAGGAATCGTGTAAACCTTTGGTTTATGCAGTGCTAGGATTTGAACACTTGCTTCCTGTGTGTTAAGGAAGCTCCTTACCAACAGAGCTGAAGGAATCGCCCTGTTACTTTTTTTGTTTGTTTTGAGACGTGGTCTCAAACAGCACTGATTGTCCTGGCTGTATCTCCCAAGGGCTGGTTTGCCAGCCATGTGCCGCCCTCGCCCTCTTCAGCCTCCTTGCCTGCCTTCTAAGAGAAATCCACTTGGGATCCAGTCCCAGGAGGAGCCCTCATTCATTTGTCCCTACTGCACCCCAGAAGCCTACTCGTGCAGTGCACAAGGTCCATGCCTTTGGGAAAAGGAACAATGCACTTCGGCGAGACCCCAACCTGCCGGTGCACATCCGGGGCTGGCTCCATAAACAGGTAAGGTTGGAGGGAGCTTTGTGGTCCCTGAGTGCTGTGCGGGGCTACTGAGTTCCCTTTCACATTCCCAGGGGTACACCCAGCCCCATCCCCAGCCTGTTACCATTCCCTCCACACCTTCACACTCCCTGTGCTTCAGATTCCTGGGCCTAGGATGCAGGTTATACATGAGATGAACTATATGTAAGATCATTAAGGTTACATGCAGAGCGAGGTTGCACACGCCTTTAATCCCGCCACTCCTGAGGCAGAGGCAGAGGCAGAGGCAGACAGACCTCTGTGTGGTAAGAATGGTCTATAATGTTCCTGGACAGCCAGGGCAACATAGAGCGAGACCCTGTCTCAAAATACTAAACCAAGTCAAGAGAAAACAAAGTGACCATCAGGGTGGAGCAGGAATTGTGTGATGGGTGGATAAACAAAGAAACAGATACGCCCGTAATCTCAGTGCTAAGGAGATAGAGGCTCTACAGGGCTAGCCTTGGCTACAAAGCAAATTCAAAGCCAGCCTGGGCTACTTGAGACCTTGTAGCAGAACCTGCATAACTTTGAATAGGCTGTTGGAGGTTTATGGAGAAGAAACACAGGAGAGGAACCCTCCTACATCTTAGACTTTGAACGTTTGCACCAAGTCTCTGTATGTGAAACCTCTGTGGTGTATCACTGTAACCAAACCTTCCAGAAACTTCTCAAAAGTGGGCAGATGGGAGGTCTTGAGGCTCCGAGAGGAGACATGATGTTCTAAGGCATGGTTTAAAAGTGGCCGAATTGAAGCCAGATGGTGGTCCAGCATTAAGGAGACAGAGGCAGGTGGATCTCTGTTTTGAGGCTAACCTGGTCTTCAGAGTGAGTTCCAGGACAGCCAGGGCTACACAGAGAAACCCTGACTCCAGGTGGGGGAAAGTAGCCAGATGTGCCATCCCCTGGTAGAGCATCGAGTTCTCAGCCATCACATCAGCATGGACTCTCCCAGTCACGATACCCTCTCTGGGTCTCGGCACCCCCATCTCTTTCCTCAGGTTTCTCTGGGCCTTTGTCCTTCTGTCTCTGACTTTCTTCCTCACCACCACTCCCCCAGTCTCTACCCCTCTGTTCCCTTGTTTTCCTTCCTCCATCTGGCTTCTTCTGTCCCCTCTATTCAGCCTCTTCCTCGTCTCTCTTCCTAGGACAGCTCAGGCCTCCGGCTGTGGAAACGCCGTTGGTTCGTCCTCTCAGGCCACTGCCTCTTCTACTACAAGGGTCAGTGTCCTGGCTGCAACGTTTCTCCCTGGGGCTTCTGGGAACCATGACACCTTCCTGACCTCTGATCTAACTCTCTCCGCAGACAGCAGAGAAGAGAGTGTCCTGGGTAGTGTATTGTTACCCAGCTACAGTGTCAGGCCGGACGGGCCAGGAGCCCCACGTGGCCGGCGATACACCTTCACAGTGAGTCTGTGGATTCTAGTTGGGGGTAGTTGGGAACTAACTAGACCTAGTCCATTGGGGTCATTGGGGTCTCCACATTCAGAGATAAGAAGTCTTGCCATGTTTCCTCTGCGTTCTGGTCCCACGCCTCTGTCCCTTGCAGGCAGAGCATCCAGGCATGAGGACCTACGTCCTTGCAGCTGACACCTTGGAGGACCTGAGAGGCTGGCTCCGGGCACTGGGCAGAGCCTCTCGTGCAGAGGGCGATGATTGGTGAGTGCAAGCCGAGTATGCACCCCATAGGCTCCTCCTTTTGCAGGATAGTCATTTAAATATGCAGTTACTTTCTAGCTCCTAAGTCGACCCTACCCTCAAAGACCCCTCCCCACAAGGAACTTCCTCCAATAGCCAAAAAAGGGTTCTCTTTTAAGATCTGCCTACCTTCTTGTCCAGACTCCCAACTGATCTTTCAGTACCCCACATTCTCAACTCCACCCAAGGGGTCAGAAACTCCCCTGGATAGATTTCCTAGCTAGTGCCCTCTAAACAGTCAGCTTTGAGGCCATGCCACATTGTTAAACAAAAGGTTTGTTTCTTTTTATGTGCATGAGTGTTTACTGGCATGTATATGTGTGTGACACATATGTGCCCGGCGCTCTCAGAGGCCAGAAGAAGGTGTCGTTTCCCCCTGGGATTGTAATTACAGTCATTAGTTGCCTTGAGGGTTTGAGGGATTGAAGCCAGATCTTCTGGAAGAGCAGTCGATGCTCTTAACCTGAGCCCTCTACCCAGCTACAAGGGCCATGCCACATTTAAAACTGTTTGCAGGGCTGGAGAGATGGCTCAGTGGTTAAGAGCACTGACTGCTCTTCCAGAGTTCAATTCCCAGCAACCACATGGTGGCTCACAATTGTCTGCAATGGGATCTGATGCCCTCTTCTGGTGTGTCTGAAGACAGCTACAGTGGACTCATAAATAAATAAACTCACAGGGTTTCTCATTGACCTGGAAGCTTGCTGTATTAGTCAAGCTGACCAGCCCACAAGCTCTCAGGATCTGTCTAGATCCCAGTTTTGTATGGTATTGGCCCACAGTTTGTATGGTTGGTTGGTTGGTTGGTTGGTTGGTTGGTTGGTTTCTGTTTTTTGAGACAGGTTTTCACTATATAACCAGATTAGCCTGGAGCTCAGATCCACCTGTCTCTGCCTCCCTAGGGCTGAGATTGAAAGTGTGTGCCGCCTTGTCCTGATTGGTTGGGTTCCATTTGTACTTATCCAGGATGGCCTTGAGTTTAGGCCCTTCCTGTGGTGGGCCAAATCTTTTGTTTTGTTTGTTTCTTTGTTTTGAAGGTTTATTTATTCATTATATATGAGTCCACTGTAGCTGTCTTCAGACACACCAGAAGAGGGCATTGGATCCCATTACAGATGGTTGTGAGCCACCATGTGATTGCTGGGATTTGAACTCAGGACCTCTGGAAGGGCAGCCAATGCTCTAACCACTGAACCATCTTCTCCAGCCCCTGAGAGCAAAAAAATCTTTTAAAAAATGTGTTCACACCAGATCTTGGGAGACTAATGCTGGGTAATCACCAAGAACTCTAGGACAGCCCGGGTTACAGAATCACTGTCTCAAAAAGCAAATAAACAAACAAAACCCAAAACCAATCAATCAAACAAGCAAAAACCCAACACCCCCCCCCCCAATTTCCCCCAGAAATGTCAGACTGTCTCAAGCATTTTCCCATCCTGTCCCGATTCCTAGACCTCAGGGCACTGGGTCCTGAGCCAGTAGACCCAGTGTCCTATTAGGAGCAAGAATAAGGAACGTATCCCTCTTTGTGTCCACTTACTAGTGGGCTATCAAGGTCACCTGCACGTCCCAGGCCTGGGGAAGGTCCTGGGGGTCCCGGAGGACCCCCAGAGGCGAGCAGAAGGGAAGAGGGGCACATCTCAGAATCACCAGAGGTAGCTCGGCTCTCCAGAGGTCCCGGCAGACATGAAATGTACACTCCCAGCTCTACCGCTGATCTGCAGCCGGACACCTGGAGTCGGAGAACCAGGAGCCCAGAGTAAGAAGGAACACTTTGGGACCTTAGCCTAATGGTATGGCAGAGGAAGAACTGGTTGGACCAGTGAGGGGCAGTTGGAGGTCTAAGGAAAGAGGGAGCTAGCTGGAGGTGTGGTGTAAGGGAAGGATGGGGCCCCATGGCTTTGCAGGTAAATGGATGCGTATATTCCCAAAGGGAACTCACTCACTCTGCTTAGCAGAGAGGGCCAGTGAGACTCAGGGAAGCCAGACACCCGTGTTGGGTAGTGAGGTGGATAGGGAACAGGGACTCAGACTAACTCAGTTTTCCGATTCTCTCTTTTCCACAGGCTGTTCTCGCCCCTCTCCCGGCCTCCCTCCCCTCTGAGCCTTCCCCGTCCTCGGTCAGCCCCAGCCCGGCGACCCCCTCTCACTGCAGGAGACATTTCATTTCCTGCCCGACCGCACACTCCCTTGAGTCGCATCGATGTACGACCTCCTTTGGATTGGGGACCCCAAAGACAGACCCTCTCCCGACCTCCCATTGCTCGCCGAGGACCTTCCTCTGAGGCTGGCGGAGGACGGCCACCCAGGAGTCCCCGGCCCCGGACACCAGAGCTTAGAATGCAGGTGCGCGAAGGGAGCGGACTACATTTCCCATGAGGCTTCAACGCTCGCTTTCCAGGCCAGTGATTGAGTCATGCCTCCCAGGAATGATGGGGATTATAGTTCACAAGGCAACTGGTCGTCTCCTTCACCCCGACCCCCTGCTCCTAAATCAAAGGCTAATGATTCCACGTCCCATCGGGTCTCAGGATTGTTTTTGTTTTGTTTTGTTTTTGAGCGATTGTTCCCGAGTATTGTGATTGTGGGTATTTTAGTCCAAACCACCCTTCTTCTAACTGTGAAACCATAGTTTGGTTTCTAGTTAATGTTTCAAGATAGCCAGCCTCCTAATAATTTCTCTAAGAATCACGGGTTAACAGCCCAGAATATCTGTCGCTAACTTCCAGCAGCCCCTAGCGGTTTTGCCGTGCTAGTCCATGTATTGAGACTTTGTAACCCTACTCCGCGGTCCTCTCTTTAACTTATTTTGAGACAGGGTCTCTCTAAGTTGTCCATGTAGGCCTTAAACTCACGGTATAACCCAGGCCTCCAGTGACCAGCGCCACTAGGCCTAACCAGATGTTTCTACACATTTCTATTTCAGTCCAACCAGGTTTCCTCTGGTTCGTCCACCTACCTCCAGCTGCCCCCAAGACCCCCTGCCACTCAGGCCTCCATGATTTTGCTGGTAGGTTTCCTGCAGCATCAGGAATCCACTAGAATCCATGTTTTACCTCCTTCCCCTCCCTCCCCCAGGATAGTTGTCTCCTGGCCAAAGAGCCTTGATAGGACCATTGAGGATCCCTGGGTAGGGGATCTTATTCTTTTCCCATGGCTGACGGAACAAGGTATTGCACAGAAAAATGAGGACATGTCTGCTCCTAGGTTTAGTCGAGACGGTTTATTACTGTAGATAAGAGGGATAGAATGGGAAAGCAAAGCTCAGGGGCTGGAGGGGGTTCAGGTTAGGGGACTGGTGAGAAAGGTGCTGAGTCTGCGGTCAGCTCCCTAGTCCCTATGTTAAACAGACATATTTAAATGTTTTACGCGAATGTATGTTGGTGAGACCTCTGCCTGCCTAGTGTTCAGGGAAATGCTTCAGAAGAGGCATTGGCTTCCCTGGACCTGGAGTTACAGATTGTGGGCTACTGTGTAGGTGCTGGGACCTGAACCCTGGGCCTCAGGAAGACCAACAGGTGCCCTCTTTCCCAAAATGTATTTTATGTACGTTGGTGTTTTGCCTTCATGTATGTCTGTGTGAGGGCGTCGGGCCCCCTAGAACTGGTATTACAGACAACCGTCTCTCCAGCCCTGGCCTGAAGTTCTCCTGTGTTGGTCTGCAGCGTGCTGGGGTAGAAAGTGTGTTCCTTCCTGCCAGGCTTGCCAATTTTCAACGTGTAAAGCATGCAGGCTGTGTAGACATTGTTTCCCATCAACTGTGTTTTCTGTGGCGATTTGAGTACTGAGCCCAATGGAATCGTTCCAAAGCCAAGATTCCTGCTGTTAGTTCTAGAGGTTTCTAAGGCTTGGATGCCAATCAGGAGGTGGTTGTTGGTTACTGTGTCTGCCCCTGGTTTGCCTTGGACAGTGTGAATGCCAGTCACTTTTGACTCTGGAATTTTCTCCTCCTCAGCCAGGACCCCCTGTGGACTCAACTTTGCATCAGAGCTTGGAGACAGATGTGAGTTCTCCCAGATCCAAACCTTGCTGAATTCAGAGTTGAAAGGGTTCTCAATCTACGGGGTCTCACCTTTGAGGTGGCATATCAGATTTTACATCATGACTCGTAAGAGCAGCAAAATTACAGTTATGAATTAGCAACAAAAGAACTTTATGGTTGGAGGTCACCCCGACATGAGGAACTGTGTTAAAGGGTTGCAGCGTTAGGAAGGTTGGCAATCACTGCTCTAGATGGAACTGGGGCGGGGAAAGCCAGGCGAGCTCGATAAACACTTCTGAACTTCCCCCAGACTTTGTTGACCAAGCTGTGTGGGCAGGACCGGCTCCTGAGGCAGCTGCAAGAGGATCTGGACAAGAGGCAGGAGGAGAAGGTGCAGAAGGGGGTGTGCCTTATCTGCTCACACCCCTGATCCCTCCCCAGTCACCAGGGTCAAGATGCTTTCCCTGTGGAGGGCTTGGGGAGCCTGTTGGCCCTCCTGACTGCTTCAGAAGTCTAACCACTGTGTTCTGTGCAGGAGCAGCTAGAGGCAGCCTTGGAGCTGACCAGGCAGCAGCTGGGTCAAGCTACCAGGGAGGCCGCAGCGTCCGGGAAGGCCTGGGGTCACCAACGCCTTCTGCAGGACCGGCTGGTGAATGTGAGGGCTGCTCTGTGTCACCTGGCTCAGGTGAGCATCTGAGAAGAGAGGCTTGGTCTTCTGTGGGTCGCTGTGTAGATTCTGCGGGCTTGTAGGTCGTTCTTGAAACGTCAGCGCCCTCACAAAACCGACGTATAACTCTGAATCTGTGATCTTTAAAAAAATGTGTTCTTATGACATGTGTATGTGTGTGTGTCTGTGTGTGTGTGTGTGTTGTGTGTACGTGTGCACATGAAAGTGCACATGTATGTATCCCACGGCACCCATGTGAGGGCCAGAGGACAACGTGAAGGAGTCAGTCTCTTTTATTCTGTTAGTCCTGGGGACCAAGCTCGGGTCATCAGACTTGGCAGCAAGTCCCTTTAACAGATGAGCTATCTTACTGTCTCCTTAAATCCATAATCTTTTCTTTTATAATTTTTATTTATTTATGTATGAGTACAGTGTGGTTGCTGGGATTTGAACTCAGGACCTCTGGAAGAACAGTCAGTGCTCTTAACCGCTGAGCCACCTCTCCAGCCCTAAACCCATAACCTTGATTATTATAGAGGCTAAGGGGCAAGTAGCTCAGCTTAACAAAACTTAAAAACTTACTTTAGTAGCTTAGGATGCTGGTGACTATCATCATCATCATCATTTTGTTTTGTTTTTTTGATGGTTTTTCTCTGTAGCCCCCAGTCACCTGGAGCTCACCATGTAGATCAAACTGGTCTCAAACTCAAAGAGATCCACCTGCCTCTGCTTCCCTAGGGCTGGAATTAAAGGCTTGTGCTATGACACCTGGCCTAGAGGATGATTTTAAAATGTGTTTTCTGTTATACATACATGTGTGCATGCCTGTGGACACATATGTGCACATACATGGATACACACATTTATGTGAACCCAGGCCTTCACTCACAAGGTCTGACCCGATTTGATTTTATCTTACATTTTTAATAGTCTCACTATGTGTTCCTAGCTGGCCCGGAACTTAGAGTTCTGCTTGCTTCTGTCTCCTTGTGTTGGGATTAAAGTTGTGGGTCCCCATGCCCTGCCAAGTGGAACCAAGGGCGTCATTTGTCACCACCCTGATCCTGCATTCTGTTGACTTGATGATGTCTCAGGTCAAAACATTTGCCCCCAAGTCTCAGGGCATGATTCTTGGCAGATAAAGAGAAACAACTCAGGCTGCAGAGATGGCTCAGCGGTAAGAGGACTGGCTTCTCTTCCAGAGGTCCTGAGTTCAAATCCCAGCAACCACACGGTGGCTCACAGCCATCTGTAATGGGATCTGATGCCCTCTTCTAGCGTGCAGGTGTCCATGTAGGCAGAACTCTGCAAACACAAAAAGTAAAGAAATCTTAAAAAAAGATAAAAGAAACAACTCCTACAGGTTGCTTTCTCCTGCTCACACTTCACCAAGCATGGGGGAACATTTGCACACACAAGAATAAATGCTTAAAAATAAGCTGTGTGTTTGCATATGTCGTCTGGCGAAGGTCAGAGGTCAATTTATAGGCTTTGGTGCTCTTCGTTCATGTGGGGTCTGGGAATGGAGTCTTTAGGCTTGCTGCGAAGCACCTTCTCCTGCGAAGCCTTCCCATAGTTCTCCTTGGGTGATTTTTACTGGGTTTGGATATGCTTTCCCTCAAGGTTACCATGTGACCTCATGAAAGTTCTCTAGATAAGAAAAATAGAATTGGAAGAGGGAGATCTCTGTGAGTTCAACCTCAGCCTGCCTGGTCTACATAGCGAGTTCCAGGACAGCTAGAGTTACCTGCTGAGACTCTGTCTCACAGAACAAAACAACACAAGAACCAAAGAAGAAAAATTGTACTGGAGAGATGGCCCAGTGGTTAGAGCACTTTGCTTTTCTAAAGAACCCAAGTTCAATTCCCAGCACCCACATGTTGGCTCACAGCCGTCCATAACTCCAGTTCCAGGGGGATCTGGCACCTTCTACCGGCCTCCGTGTACACCAGGTATGCACATGATGCACACACATATATGTAGCCAAAACATACATATAAAATAAACCAAGGAAATTTAAAAGGAAAAATCGTATTTGTTTCGCATGATCTTTGTGAGGATCATGTTAAAACCCGGACATTAATAATAAATAGATACTTAAAATGTAATCTATAGGCTTCATGGCTGTAAGGACCAGTTCATGTCCACAGAATCACATGTAGCGTGTGGACTGGGGTAACCAGTAGTTCGAGGGAAGAAGATCGTAGGAGCTGATGTCTGTCTGGACGAAGACTATCTGGAGGAAGCTTCTCTTCCTCTCCGCTGCGGCAAGATCTGGTAGTTCGAGAGGCTGACCATGTACCGCCATCTTCTCTGGCACTTTAGGAGCGAGAGCGGGTTTGGGACACGTACAGCGGCCTGGAGCAGGACCTCGGCACCTTAAGAGAGACTCTGGAGTACCTGCTGCACCTCGGGTCTCCCCAGGTACACCCTTGTCATCCCTGCCCACAGCACCAGAGCCATAAGTTTACCTGGGGGCTGTGGGCACTCTAGCGCTGCCTCAAGCCAGAGTCCCACCCACCGGATGAGTGACTTTCTTCTCAGTGTGACTTGCCAGGAAGCAGTTAAGGGAAACGTGCTCTGTTAGGTTGTATTTTGGTGTTCGGTTGAGGGTACAGTTTTTCGCTGTGCCGAAGGTAAGGCAGAGTTAAGGTTGGCAGGAGCAGGGGCTGGGACTTCTCAAATCTCAGTGGATCAAGATGCAGAGTCAGGGCTGGAGAGAGGGCTCAGTGGTTAAGGGCACCTGCTGCTCTTGCAGAGGACCGGAGTTCAGTTCCCGGCACCCACGTGGTAGCTCACGACCATCTGTAATCCAACTCCAGGGGAGCTGTTGCCCCCTTGTGGCCTATGCCTGCACCTGCAACTCACATACCCATATATGTAGACACATGGATCTACATACCTTTAAAACAATAAAAATAAACATTCTTTTTAAAAACGTGGAGTGGGGAGATGTTAGCTAACATGGTATATTCATTTCAGTGGTGGCAGCCCTTTTGGCTCTCTGGTGCCAGCAACCACCCACTTTGCTAGCCACCCTCTCCTGGCAGTGGGCCAGCTGCGAACTTCGCCCCACACACCAACCAGCCTGACAAATTCAAAACTCCAGAAACTTGTAATTAAACAATGGCTTTATCTCAGTAATATTATCTCAGCAGATTTACAATCCACAAAATGTCTACTCAATAAACTCAGAGCCAATTGATATGATATAATCTGCCCATCTAGATAAGACAAATTGTCCTATAACAATCTAGCTCTTATAAGAAATTTGTAACTACCTGTGGCTATGCAGAGCCACGTGGAGATGGATCACCTTTAAAAAAATATATTTATTTACTTTATGTATATGAGCACACTGTGGCTGTCTTCAGCCACACCAGAAGAGGGCACCAGATCTCATTACAGATGCTTGTGAGCCACCATGTGGTTGCTGGGATTTGAACTCAGGACCTCTGGAAGAGCAGCCAGTGCTCTAACCACTGGGCCATCTCTCCAGCCCTATTTTACTTTTTGAGAGATGTCCTGTGATGGTAGGTCCAGAAAGCCTTTAATTCATTCATTTTTTTATTTTGACATGTCCTGTCCATAATACATTTTCAACTTAAAAAATTTGTGAGGCCAGGCATGACGGCATGTGGCATACATACACATGAATCAAAATATAATAATCATTTTAACATCCGGGGCTGGAGAGATGGCTCAGTAGAAAAGGCACTTGTTACCAAGCCTGCTGACCCAAGTTCAATCCTGGAGACCCCTATAATGGAAGGAAAGAAACAAACCTCCCAAATCTTCTGACACACACACACAGATATTCACACTCTCACATACACACAAACACACGCTCTCTCTCTCTCTCTCTCTCTCTCTCTCTCACACACACACACACACACACACACACACACACACACACATAATTAAAAACCTGGAAGGTGGCCACACGGTTTTGGCACACACACTTGGGAGGTAGCACTTGAGATACACAGAGAAATCCTGTCTCAAATAAACAGCAACGAAACCCAACAACAACCCCCCCAATTTTCTGTGCAAATTGGCACTGGGACAGTGAGTTGTACAGTGTGAAAAGGCCAGACAGCCACGGCAGCCTCCAGCCTGCTGGATTTGATGGCTTTCTGACTGGAGCGGTCGACTGTGTACTTTCTCACTGTGAACGAACCCCTTTCCTTTCCCAGGACCGTGCGTCCGCTCAGCAGCAGCTGTGGATGGTGGAGGACACGTTGGCAGGTCTAGGTGGCCCCCAGAAACAGCCCCCACACCCTGAGCCCACGTCTCCGTCCCCTGCACCCCAAGGAGAGGAGTCCTCAGAGCGGGAGGTGAGAGTCCCAGCCCCTCTCTCACCTGTCCTGAGCATACAGTTACTGAGTGGCGCTCAGCACATCTGGCTCTGGGTTTGTCATCTTTTCCAAGCTATGCCTCAGCTAATGACAGGATTGAATCCCCATTCCACCCTTCCAGAGCCTTTCGGAGTCACTGGGGCTCAGCTCCTCCCAGTCCGCTGAGGTGGACTGGGGTCGACCCCCAGGAGGCGACAGAGCCCTCAGCAGCCCCCAGTCAGGTGAGCACCCCGGTGGGGTGGGGCTCTCTCCGCGTCCTTGTTCTGACAACGTCCCCATTTGTCCTTCAAGGTGTTGGGTCTCCAAGGGTCTCCCGGGCATCCAGTCCTGAAGGTCGCCAACCCTCATCGCCGCCGCTGAGAACTAAGGTAGACCATCTCTGAGACACCTTGAGGCTGCCTTGTAGCTCTGTGTTCCGGTCACACTAGGAGAGGCCAGTTCAAAGGCTACACCAGAGCAGACACGATTTTATCTCAAGCATTTGAAGCCGCGTGATTTCGGGTAGTTACTGAGCTTCTCTGAGCCTCCGTGTTCCCCATCTGTGTAACGGCACGAATAGGCTTCTTACCAAAGTGCCATGAGGTTTAAAATAACATCGATAGGGGCCATGGCTTAAAGTGGAGTCCTGCGTAGAATCTCCCAGGGAGGGGGCTGGGGGCGTGGCCTGGCAGTGACATCACCGCCTGGCCCAGGGAGCATTGGGTTGCTACTGTTTTTCACTCAGTGTCAAGTTATTGGGAGAATTGTGATACTTCCTTCTAAAGCAGGAGGGATGGGGATGGAAGGAGACCAGAGACCGGGGTAGGAATCAGGCCATTCCCAGCCTGGAAGCCTTTGTCCTCGGCTGCCGGGTCATCCGGGGCCAGAGAGGTGATGCGGCAGGTGTCCAGGGGTCCCCTCGGTGACAAATGCTCTGTAAAGTGCCAGGCTGTGGGAGGAAAATGTCCTGGGATAGAAAAAACCGAGGTTAGATTTTTGGTCTCTCTCTTCCCAGGCCCCACTGGCGCGGCCTCGGATGAGCGCTCAGGAGCAGCTGGAGCGCATGCGCAGAAACCAGGCATGTGGGCTCCCTCTTCCTCGCCCTGCCTCCCCTAGGCTCCTGACCCTGGGGAGGACAGTGTCCCCAGCTCCACGCCAGCCTGACAGAGAGCATAGGGTGAGAGAGCGGGGTCTTGGGTGGGGAGCATGTTGGGTGGGGATCCTCTGCTTTTAGATCGAATCTCCAGGTGTTTTTCTTTCTTTTTCATTTTCTTTTCCTCCTTCCTTCCTTCCTCCTTTCTTTTTTTAATTTCCTTTTCCTCCTTTCTTTCTTTTTCATTTCATTTTCCTTCTTTCTTTCTTTCTTTCTTTCTTTCTTTCTTTCTTTCTTTCTTTCTTTCTTTCTTTCTTTCTTTCTTTCTTTCGACCAGGTCTCATGTATCCCAGGCTAGCCTTGAACTAGCTACCTAGCCAAGGCTGGGCTTGGACTCCGGCTCCTCCTGAGGGATCCATGATTACAAGCTTGTAACCCACCCTGTCTGGTTTAAACAGTGCCGGGGGCTGGACCTAGAGCTTTGCACGTGCCTGGCGAGCACACGGTCATCAGCCGGGGACACAGTCCCTGCCTCCTCTCCTTGTTGCAAACTAAGTCATCCCACCCTCATCCCCCTGCAGTTGCAGGTCGGAATTAGGCAGGGAGGTATTGTGTGAGAAACTTTTCCTGAGGAGATACAGGGTCCACAGGTTCCCTGACCCCAGAAAGAGAAACCACTATAGACCATTAACAACAGTTGCAGCAAAGTCTACCTTAGCAAACCAATGAGGATTTTGGGGGTCACTCACAGAGCTCTGTGTGAGGGGTTACTCCCAGGGATAACCCAAAAGCAGCTGCATCACCAAGAAGCCCTTCCCGGGGTGAGAGACAGCTCGTGGGAGCTGCAGTGCTAGAGCTGTCTGAGAGCGTGCAGCCCAGTGGGTGTGAGAGCCCTCTGTCGCCTGACTGGTCCCTCAACTCTTCCAGCTCTGTTTGCTGCTTCCATAGGTCAGCAGAGGACGTCTGTGCTTCGCCTCAGCCGCAGGCTTCTCCCCTCTCCTCCAGGAATGTCTCAGTTCAGAGGAACTAGGAGGGAACAGGCATCTCCCTCTGTTTCCGGTCAGAACACAGGCTCTTAGTTGCCCTGTGGCTTCAAAGAGGCCATGTCTCCCTGTGGCTGTATTCCGAGCTCCTGCCATGCCAAAATGAAAGCATGTGATCTGAGGGGGACAGCACGTGATCCCAGGGGGACAGGGGAAGGGGGGAGGGAGACAGAGTATGTATATAAAATCTTTCCCGACCACACCCTCTTCTCAAACGAGGCCCTGCTTCCGAATAGCACAATTAGCTGTAAAATGTAATGAAATCAGAGAGAGAGCTGTCTGGTCATAAAGGAAGCTGACATATAATTGTTAGGCTGGACAATTGTTCCCCCGCACAAGCTGGGAAACCTGTCTGACCCCCCCCCCAACCCCACCCACACACAGAAGATTCCGGGATAACACGTCCTCACTTCTCCTTTGCCACGTTTCTGGCTACGCACCCATGAGTGCCCGCCCAAGGGCTCGGTTCTTTACCATGTATGGGCACAATCCCAGCTCCAAGCTGGCACATTGTCACTCCGGTCTAAGCTCTATAAAACCCCATGGCTTTAACCTGGGTGTGTGACCTCACTGACCTTCACCTGTGAGGTCGGAGAACCCACCCCAGAACTTCCTCCTAACAAGCCCGCCTTTCCCTGCTTTTAATCTGGTCTAATCTAGCCTATATCTGCATGGCTGGGGGGGGGGGGATGAAAAATATCAATAGTCTCATCAATGAAGCTGATAAGGAAAGAGCCCCAAGGCTGTGGCTGGCTGTGGGGTAGAAGGGGAGGCTCTGACAAACCTGTGTGGATCTAACCGTAGTGGTGCCTTAGAGGGAAGGAGAGACTTCATTAAGAGTGAGGGAAAGAGGAACCCTAAGAGGAATGGTGAGAGACGGGAGGAGCCCTTCAGAGAGCACCCTCAAAGCACCTCTCAGAGTGGGTTCCATTGAGGAATCTCAGACTCTTCCCAACAAAGCAAAGGTCTGACATGTTCTGGCTGTGGAGAGACTATGGAAAGTTCCAGATTGTGACTTAGTTCTGTGTAGCCTATGTGACAGGGAGGATGGAGGAGTCAGGTACCTCGGGTTGTCAGCTGTGAAGAAACACTGATTACTGAAGGCTTGAACTTTAGGGAGGTGTGGCCTGAGTCAGGCCTGTGTGCGCCACACCTCTGTGGGTTAATTCACTGGTCAGACGCACACTCTTACAGTCACATCTCGGCAGCACCAAGGACTGGGGACCAAACCTTGTGACACACAACCTTTGGGGGATATGTATATCCAAGTCAGAAGCCTTTGTAGGGAAGTAGACAATGAACCACAGGCATGGTCTTGACTTTGTAAACCTGATGTTCTCTGAGGCCCTTTCACTGCCCCCCCCCCCCCGCCAGCATCACCATAAGCATAAGGGGAAGCCCAGTGGGGCTGCTGCCCAGCGCCCACGCCAGCACTGAGGCGGTGGAGGCAGGAGGAACAGGAGTTCAAGGCCGTCTTCACCTATAAAATGAGTCAGAAGGCAATCTGAATTTCATGAGAACCTGGCTGGGAAAGGTGGGGGACCCGGGAGATGCTCAGGGAATTTCGGAACCCATGTATAAAGACTGGCAGTACATACCTGTGATCACAATGACACTGAGACAGGGAATGGAGACCACGGATCCCTGGAAGCTCAGGGGTCAGCTAGTCTGGCCAACTTGCTGAGGTTCCAGGCTGAGAGATCTTCTCTCAACCAAGAGCAGAGGACCATAGGGGAGACACTTTCTGTTGCCCTCTGACCTTTCTAGCATCTGCATGTAGGTTGGCGGGGAGAGGGGGACCAAGGAGAAGGGGAGGGAGAGAAAACAGGGGCTTCAATGGCAAAATTCTATCCTCACCCCCCAAGCCCTTTTCTTTCTTTTCTTGCCCCCCTCCCCTCCTTTCCTCACCCAGCTCTCCTCTCTGCTTTCCATCTGGACACAAGGCCGTCGGGCTGTCCCTGGACTTGTGACTGTTCTCCATGACAAGAATTGTAACCGATAATTCCTTTCCAGCCTATTGTAGGAGCTGCGAAATGGCTCAGGAGTTCTGGGTCGTGGAGTAGGTACGAATCTAGAGTGGGGAGCCATGACGGGGGGGTCCTGGATGCAGACAGTGGTGTTATCATAGCTTCCCGTGTACCAAACAAGTCCCCCAAACTCCCTTGAGTTCCTGTGGTATGTACAGAAAACGCCAGGAAGCCCCTGCTGTTCTACTGGTAACCAGTGCTGAGATCATGCGCTTAAAGTCCTCCAGATACAGGCTAGAAAGAACTCCCAGCAAAGCCTCAGTGGCCTGTGTGACGCCAACGGCTTGTTTTCTTTAGTCCCAGGCACCCCACAACCTACTCGCCAGGACCTGGAGGCCACCGGGAGCGAGTGCTCAGCCTCTCCCAAGCTCTAGCTACAGAGGCTTCCCAGTGGCACAGACTGATGGCAGGTGAGCTAGCTGCCCAGGCTCTGAACCCCTGCATCTGAGGGAGGAGACCTGGAAGCGTGTGTTTCACATGTGTGAGCTAACACTTCTCTCGTCCTCTCTTTAGCCTCTCCAGAGAGAAATTCGGACGCCAGGGGGGACTGTCTCCAGCCAAGCCCACAGCCTCCCAGTGAAGAACTACTCCGGGTCACCTCCTCTCCAACTTCTCACAAGGCTGACTCGGCTACCACAGGGTTCTCACGCCAAGGTAGCGGGAGAGGCCTGGTCCCGTGGGAGCCCAAGTGGGACCCTGGGAAGGCCCCTCCAGCTCTGGCCCAGGAAGAGGGGACATGGCCCCTGAGAGTCACTCTATTACAGTCCAGCTTTTGACTCCCTCCCGTCTTTGCACTCGGCACCACAAGCTGGAAGTACAACCTTGAGGTGTGGGACCATTGAGGACCACAGGGCAGGGGTTCATTCCAGCGTGTGTTCGAGGAGGGCCGGGGGGCTAGTGTGGTCAAAGATCGATTATCCCAACACTGTCCGAACTTGGATTAAAACTTTTGAGCTGTTAGTCAATAAATAGCTTTATTCTCTCTGTGGTTGTGGCATTGTGTTCCGACAGTTGTGTTCTGACAAGCAAGAGTCCAAAGAATCCAAAGCCTTGGATTCACAGGAAATCGGGGGCTAGATCTTAAAACATGGGTCCGAGGGAGGAGCCTGGAGCCTGAATCAAGGCAGAAGAAATGGTGCTGGTCTTACAAGTCAAAGAGAGCAGGGCTGGAGTCAGTCTGAGGGGGTGGGGCTGGTGTGGGGGTCCCTGACTCTGAAGGAGAATTGTCAGAGTGGGGACCCTGGGTCTGAGAAAGGCTAGGAAGGAGAGCCCTCAGGTTTCTCAGGTATGCCTTCCTGGAAACACCCCCTTCCAGGGCCAGCCTTCAGCGACCCAGCCTGTATATCTGGTTCCACCCCCTGCTTCTCTGGACTTGGGAGGTGGGAAGACAGCTTGGAATGGCTGCAGGCACCCGATATTCTGGGAAGGTGGTGGTGGTGACTGGGGGTAGTCGGGGTATCGGGGCTTCGATCGTGAGAGCCTTTGGTGAGTAGGGGTCTTCCGGCCCAGTGTCTGAATTGTAGGAGAGAAAGGATGTGTGACAGAGGTTCCCAGAGTGGGATGAAGAGACTCGGGTTGATGTCTTCAATGATTTATTTGTTCTTAAACGATTGATTTGTTGTTTTGTTTCGTTTTTTAATTTTTCTCTTCCCATTGTTGTCTGGGTGAGGTTGTCAAATCCCTTGGAACTGGATTTATAAATAGTTGTAAGCTGCCATATGGACGATGGAAATTGAACCCGGGTCCTTTGGAAGAGCAGCCAGTGCTCTTAACCACTGAGTTACTTCTCTACTCTCTGTTTCATTCCTACAGGAATCCATTTGGAGTGTTGAGTCTTTGCTGATAGGTTGGTCATTAAAAGTTCTTCCACTGGCCTGGCAGTGGTGCACGCCTTTAATCCAAACACTTGGGAGGCAGAGGCAGGTGGATCTCTGAGTTTCAGGCCAGCCTGATCTACAGAGTGCTTTCCAGGATAGCCAGGGCTACACAGAGCAACTCTGTCTCAAAACCCCCCAAAAAAGTTCTTCCCTGGATGCGTCCCTAGCTGCAGTGATAGCTCTGAGTGTATGATTGCTTGTAGGTTTGGGATTTTTTTTTCTAGAATCCAGGATGGGAGCCAAGCAGAGGCTTAAGGAGGAAGGGTAGGTAGGTAGTTTGTCACAAGATTCTGCTCTTGTGAGAGGGCTGTCACGAGGCAGTCACGAGAGCCGCCAGAGAGACAGGTGCTCTGAGTGGCCACAAGAGGGCAGCAGAGGCAGCGACGCACGTCTGCATGGCCCATAACCTTGTTCTCTTTCTGTTGGCAGTGGACAGTGGGGCTCAAGTGGTTTTCTGTGACAAGGATGGTGAGTGAACCAGTGTTCCGGTCTCCCATGCCTCCCTCCGTCGGGGAAGGGGTCCATGCCTAGCCCTTCTCCCGCGGACCCACACACCTAAGTCTCCTCCCTTGGACCCAGGAGTTCAAGCCCTTGCTTTCTTCTTTCAGATCCAGGGCTCCTCCCCAGCCCTCCACCCTCAGACTGTGGTGCACAAGCCTCAGCCCTCCTCCCTCAGACCCAGAGTCTTTCTCTTGCAGAGGCTGGGGGCCGGGCTCTGGAGCAGGAACTCTTGGGCACTGTCTTTATCCCGGGTGACGTGACTCGGGAAGGAGATTTGCAGGTGAGTGTTTACTGTCCCACATCCCATCTCCAGTCTCTCCCTCTCGGGTCGTTAGGAATGAACAGGACTTGAAACCCTCGGCTCCTGTAAGTTTCTGACTTCCCGGCACTTAGAATCTGTTAGGTGTCTCCAAGTCTAGCCCGAATCTGGGCCTCTGTCTCTCTCCGTCTGTGTGTCTCTGCCTCCGACTCTCTGCTCCCCACCGCGCTCTGGGGAGGAGCTCCTTCTAAGGCTCTGTCTTCTGTACACACACCCTCCGAAGTCTTCTAACCTGGCATACTGCCTAGTGTTGTTTCCACTCCACACAAGCTGCAGTCATCGGGAAGACGGGATCGCACTAGAAAATGGCCCCACCACAATCGGCATGTGGGCAGTCCTGTTGTTCGTTTTCTTATTTAATGGTTGATGTGGGGTTTCCCTGGGAGTTGTGACATCGCCGGGCAGGTGGTCCTCGATAGTATCAGAAAAAGGGCTGAGCTGGGGCTGGAGGGATGCCTCAGTGGTTAGCACTGACTGCTCTTCCAGAGGTCCTGAGTTCAAATCCCAGCAACCACATGGTGGCTCACAACCATCTGTAATGGGATCTGATGCCTTCTTCTGTTGTGTCTGGAAACAGCTACCGTGTGCTCATATAAATGAAAGAAAAAGGGCTGAGCGAGCTATGGGAACGAGCCAGTGAGTTGCGCTCGTCCCTGGCCTCTGCTCCAGTTCCTGCCCCGAGCCTCTGCTTTGAGCTTCAGTATCGGCTCCGTGACAAATGACGGCCACACTGTGTTGCTCAGTCCTTTCATTCTGGGTCCTCGGCCTCCTGCACCCTCCTCTCTTTCCAGATCTACTCTGAGGCCCTGGTCCCCCCCACCTCACCCTACCTTGTCTTCCTCCGCTGAGCCATCCTTGCCTTGGGGCTCCTGGCTTTCCCAGATGCAACCTCTCAGCTCACCACCTGCTCTTTCTTCTCTCCTCAGACTCTGATTTCTGAGACCCTCTCTCGATTTGGCCACCTGGATTGTGTGGTGAATAATGCTGGCTACCGTGAGTTGTGTGGCTTGGGGGCTACTGTCCCTGATGTCTACTTATACCCTATCCCCCATTCCTTCCTCTTAAAAACTATTACACCTATCTGTCATCTATCTATCTATCTATCTATCTATCTATCTATGTGCATGGGTGCAAGTGTGTGCACGCACAAGCAAGCACACACTCATGCACAGTACATGTGTGGTGTTCAGTGCAACAAGAGGGAATCAGTTCTCTCCTTCTGTCGTGTGGGGTTGAGCTCAGGTTATCTATCCAGCTTGGCAGTAAGCGTAAGCACGCAGTTGAACCATCTCGACAGCCCCAATCCTTCCTCTAAACCTCAGTTTACTCCTTCCCAAGGCTACACAGTCCTCTCCCTTCTGTGTGTGTGTGTGTGTGTGTGTGTGTGTGTGTCTGTGTATTTACACTTGCATGTATGTCTGTTCACTCCTTGCATGTCTGGTGCCCACAGACACCAGTAGAAGTTGGATCCCTGGAACTGGAGTTATGGACAGTTCTGAGCCACCATGTGGGTGCCGGGAGGTGAACCTAGTTCTGTGGAAGAGCAGCTGGCGCATTTAACCACTGAACCATCTCTCCAGCCTCAGCCTCACTTTCTCTGCCGTGTGCCTAGGTTCTGCTTTCTACATCTCTGTGCCTCAGATTCCATCTCTGAAATAAGAACTATCCCCCTTTCCGTTGTGGGTGCTGTAGTCAATAAAGGAAGTTACACTGTCCCTCAGGATAGTCCCAGAGTCTGGGGAGCTCCTGCCTTGCTGAAGGCTGATGGCCCCCGGGGCCCCAGGTGAACTTTAGCTGACTCTAGGTGGTGTGGCACTCTGGGAAATTTTCATCAGCCCAAGAGCTGCGCTATAAAACAATGCATCCCCATGGCAACAAAGGCTCAGGAACACCCAGGCCCTCTTGAATACCCTCCAAAGCTGGAGGTGCTGAGGACTGTCCCCTGACCAGCTGGGCTCCCAGTCTTAGCTGCTTTTCTTCACATCTTGATAAGGATTCGGGGTTGCTGGAAGTTCATCCTTCTTTCCTTTGGCTGATGTTTATTCAACGCCTGCCACGTACCAAATTCCGTTGCGGGGAGTGGTATAAGCAGGGAAATTCACATTCCACAGCGAGGAGAAAAGATAACCAGCTCGTGAGCTGGGGGCTCTGGTTCAGCGGCAGAGCATCTACCCACAATCTCCCATGAGTCCTAGAATGACAGGCAAGGGCCAGCGTGCCCCGTTTTGCAGAAACGGCTGCTAGACGCAGCATTGTGCAGCTTTCATCCTTGGCTTTCTACCTCGACCTTGGCCTCCCCTCTGACCCATCGTCCCTGCCCTCCCTCCCTCCCACCTTCCTGTCCTGGCCTCATCCTCTCCTTCTCTTTAGACCCACCTGCACAGTTGCCGGAGGAGACCTCTGCCCAGGGCTTCCGCCAGCTGCTGGAGGTGAACCTCCTGGGGTCATACACCTTGATCAAGGTGAGACAGGTAGCAGCTGCAGTCATCCTGAGCACATTGCTTTCTGTCCCTTGGCAGAGACTGATGGCTCCCCGTGGCTGACTCGCCAGCCAGTCTACCAGAATTGATGCGCTTAGATTCAGTGAGAGACCTTATGTTTAAAAAGAAAGGCTGCAGCGATGGCGCTTGTTTCTGGGGGCTCTGGTGCCCTCTTCTGGCCCGCACAGGCACTGCATGCATGTGGTTCACAGACCTTCATGCACAAGTGCTGATGCAGATAAACCAAGATAAAGACGTGAAGGCAAGTAAGCAAGAACTCAAGAGCAGAAGATCGAGAGGGAGACAAATGGCCAGGGAATACGATGGACATCTGGGTTAGGTGGTAAAAGCTGGGGCCCTCGGCTGCTGCCTAGAGTCACATTGAGAGATTGTCAGCCAGGGACATACCCCGGAAAAAGTCAGGGGAGTGGGGCAAATATTTATTAAGTGATAGCTCTGCACTTAGTACAGGGAGGAGAACAGCCAAGGAAGATATCTGGGCCTATCAGAACTGCCACTGTGGAAGGTGGGGAGGAGATGAAGCTGGCTGGAATAAGGTGGGCGGGGTGCTTCCAGGGTGTAAGGGAGAACGTGTGTGAGATGGGAGAGGGTGAGCCCGTCCCCTGGAGGAGGGCAGAAAACCTCCCTCACAGTGCTGGGTTCGAGACTTCAGAGCCCTCTGAACTTCTCATGTGTTTATGACTTTTGACCTCCTGAGGCCCAGCCGCACTCCCTGTCACTGGCCCCTTTAAGAGGAGACGAGGGGGCCCCGGTGGGGATGGGCAGGGCTCCCTTGTACTTGGGATGTTCTCACTATTGCAATATCAGTTACATGGGACCCCCATGACAGTCTCTTGGGATCTCTTATTCCAAGGCCAACTGAGGGTACTGTGTGACCAGTGTGGCTTTCTCAGGATGCAGTGGTCCAGGCAAGAGGCTTTGAGGTTGCAGACCACACAGAGGAAGGGGAGAAGGCTGTGTTTGGGGGTGGAAGAGTTTTGGGGTGAACTACAGTAGGGATCCTCTTAGGTTCCTGTTCCGGGAGCCTCCTTAGGAGCTAGTTTGTGCTCAGTCATGAGTAGAACAGGCTGGGGCTCCTTAGCTCCAGTGCCCACAGCAATGGAGAACAGACTGAGCTTATGAAGGTCATACAGGGAATGAACACGCCCGTGGGGGAGGGGCCCCGGAGAGCTGCAGAAGGTGGCAGAGAGCGGGGACGCATCCCGAGGCTTTCCCACAATCGTGTCATGATCACAGAGTTCCTTGTACAACCCAGACACACCATCTCCCTCTGCCGAATAAAACACTTCCTCCTGGTTGGGCCAAAGAGGCAGGGTTCTGTATGGTGCTTAGGTTTCCCTCGCTTGCGGAGGGCTGGAGACGGAACAGCAGATGAAGGGAGAGAAAAGACAGACAGACAGACACACACACAAGAGAGAGAGAGACATAAAAAAGACAGAAAGCCCTTGTAGAGGTGCTCTGGCAGACCATACATGTCCACTACACCTGTGCCCATTGAGATCCTCTGGGCACACCCACTGCCCCACACTTGCGAATGCCGGTGGCTGCTCTCTGGGACCCTGCCACAGATGACTGACCTGTCCTCTCCATAGCTTGCCCTCCCCCACCTTCGGAAGAGCAGAGGGAACATCATCAACATCTCCAGCCTTGTCGGGTCCATCGGCCAGTCCCAGGCGGTTACCTACGTGGCCACCAAGGTAGGCCAGCCCCTCTCCTACCTCCTGTCTTTTTGTCAGGGTTACAGTTCTGAGGGGAAGGGTAGCCCAGTGTCAGTGTGAGTGTTACAGCTGGGCTGGTAAGCCATCCTGCCAGTCAGGATGCCTCTGCTCTGGTGAGAAGCAGGAGAGAACTGGGCAGAAGACAGGGATTATATAGGATTTCTTGCAGGGCTTGGGAGTCGTGGAGCTTTCTGGGGTGGGGATTGGTGGGATTTCAAGTCCAGAGTTTGAACTGTTTTACTCTGTAGGGCAGGGGCTGGGTTGGGTCCCACTGTGGATGGAACCTGGCATTTGGAGGTCCTGGGGGAGGGGCCTGGTCACTTACCTGCCTGCCTTGCCTCTAGGAGCTTACATCTTTCCTGGGTGTTTTGCTCTCAGCTTCGAACCTGTGATCTGTCCCCACTTTCTTATTTTTTAATTAATTAATTCTCCCTCTGTCTCTCTGTCTCTCTGTCTGTCTCTCTCTCTCTCTGTCTCTCTCTCTTTCTTTCTGTGTGTGTGTGTGTGTGTGTGTGTGTGTGTGTGTGTGTGTTTGTCTTATGTTGGTAGTGGTCATAGAACAACTTTCAGGACTCAGCTCTCCTACTACATGGGTCTCAGGAACAGAATCAGAAACCTGGACTTAGCAGCAAACACCCTTATCTTGAACTTAGAGAGCAGTAAAGTCACTTTAAAAAAAAAAAGTGACCCCAGTGCAGGGGAATGTCAGGGCAGGGAGGTGGGGAGGGGTGGATAGGTAGGGGGACACCCCATAGAAACAGGGGGAGGGGGTATATAAGGGGGTTTGTGGAAGGTAAACCAGGAAAGGGGATAACATTTGAAATGTAAATAAAATATATCCAATAAAAATGTATGTTTAAGTGTCTGAGTGTTTTGCCTGCGTGCATGGAGTTCAGAAGAGGGAATCTGATCCCCTGGAACTGAGCCATCCTGTGCTTCTGGGAATGGAACCTGCCTCCCTTGTAAGAGCAGCCAGTGCTCATAACTGCTGAGCCACCTTCCAGCACTGATCTTTATTACATTTTTACTGGTTTAATAGGTGTCTTTGTCTATGTGTATCTCTTTATGTGCACACATGTAGCTCCAAGGACAACTGAGTGGAGTTAGCTCTCTCTCTCCACTCTGTGAATCCCAGGGATTAAACTCAGGTTGTCCGGCTCGGCAGCAAGCGCCTTTAATGCGGAACCTTGCAAGGCCTTTCTAGATTGTGTTTGAGCTAGCATATCAGCCTGAAGCTTATCTATGTTAGCATTGAAGTCATGGCAACACACCTGTCTTAGCTCCCACGTCTGGCCTCATAGATGTCCCAAGAGCATCCCATACTATATCTCCAGTTCAGTCTTGAGTTATAGCATCTGTGTGCAGGAAGTAGACGCTTGAGGCTAATGCCACTGCCTGCTGTCTAGAAGAGGACCAGAGGGAATTCCATCCTCAAAGACTAAACCCTCTCTGGTCTCTGCCTCCACAGGGGGCAGTGACTGCTATGACCAAAGCTTTGGCCTTGGATGAGAGCCGACACGGTGTCCGAGTCAACTGGTGAGCTGATCAAAGTAGACAGAGGCTCAGGGGAGCTGGGGATGCCTGGGCATAGCACACACGGCTCTCATTCCGTCTCTCCCCCACCTAGCATCTCCCCAGGAAACATCTGGACTCCACTGTGGGAAGAGCTTGCAGCCTCAACTTCAGACCCCAGGGTCACCATTCTGGAAGGCACCTTGGCCCAGGTAGGAGGTGCTGAGGGCTGGGAGGGATGGAGGTAGCTGGGAGGGAGATTGCTTGGGCTGGGGGCCTCCCTCCTCCCCTCCTTCTTCTTTTCTCTGTCTCTCTGTGTGTCTCTGTCTCTTCTGTCTCTGTCTCTCAGCTTCATATAATCTAGCCTTGGATCTTGCTATGTAGCTGGGGATGGACATCCTCCAACTTGTGATTTTTCTGTTTCCATTTCCTGAGTGCTGGAGTTATAGGCATGTAACACCATTCTCTGTGTGTGTGTGTGTGTGTGCCTGTACATGTGTGTATGTGTGTTCGTGTGTGTGCGTGTATGTGTGTGTTTGTGTATTTATACGTTTGTGTTTATGTATGTGTGCTTGTGTATGTTCGTGTATAAATGTATATGGTATATGCTTGTGTATCTGTGTGTGCTTGTACATGTGTGTGCATGTGCCCACTTGAGTGACTGTGGTTCACTCTCCAGCCTAGGCTGGATTTGAACTCGGGGCAGGCCTCTTGCTTGTGTTTCTTGTTTGCTGAGATGACAGGTGTGAACCAGCGTGCCTGTGTGGGGGCTACTCCTAACTTTCTCCCTCCTTTCTTTCCCCAGCCCCTGGGCCGCATGGGTCAGCCAGCCGAGGTGGGGGCTGCAGCCGTGTTCCTGGCCTCTGAAGCCACCTTCTGCACAGGGCTTGAGCTTCTTGTGACTGGGGGTGCAGAACTAGGGTACGGACGCAAGGCTAGCAGCAGCAGCCTTGTGGAAGTCCCCGTCGTGCCCCCCAGTTTACACTAACACGTCCTACCCAGCCGTCTCCCCCTTCCTTTTCTTGTAGTACTGGAGATTAACCCCAGAACATCTTGTGTGCTAGGCTGGGGCTTTACCACTGAGTCCCACCCCAGTGCCCCCCACTGGAGGATTCTGGGCACTTTACCACTTAACTCTCAGGTTCCAAAGAAACTCAGGATAAACTAGCGGCTGTCTGCCAGGCCCCCTCAGTACCTGTGCCTTCCTCACCGGGTTCCTAACCTCTCTAGCAGAGGGATTTGGCGTCCCTTCCTCCAGTTTCTGATTCCTATAAAAACCTGCTGTTGTGTGGACATGTGCATTCTTGGTCCTTGGCTCCTCTCTTGGTCCACTTGCCCCCTCCCTTTCTCTCCCCCACCTCTTCTTTCCATTTCTTTCCTTCACTCTCCTCTCTGCTCTCATGGACCAGTTTAGTCTAGAGTCTTCAAGATGCCTCCTGCTGTGCTCTCCCTTATAGCTACAATAAAACCCATCTCACCAGCAATAACTTAAAGTCCTCATTTATTCATGAGCCACACCCCCAGCCCCTCATTGGTAGTGCAGTGCCACTGAGCCACACCCCCAGCCCCTCACTGGTAGTGCAGTGCCACTGAGCCACACCCCCAGCCCCTCATTGGTAGTGCAGTTCCACTGAGCCACACCCCCAGCCCCTCCCGGCGCTATACTAAGCAGGTGCTCTACTCCTGAGCCCTGCCCCACCTCTTACCAGGGGCTCTACCATTGAGCAGCACGTGGCCAGCTCCTCTGTAGCATTTCCTACCCCAAATTCCAATCTTTCTCCCAGCTTCAGCCCCAACACCATTCAGCCCTCACTCATAAAAGGGGTGGCACACACCTTTCATCCCAGCACTCAGGAGGCCGAGACAGATGGGTGGCTGTGAGTTGGAGGCCAGCCTGGTCTACAGAGTGAGTTCCAAGACAGCCAGGGCTACACAAAGAGAAACACTGTCTTGAAAAAACAAGGAAACAACTGGCATCCAGAAAGGAGACATTTGTTTCCTGTTTCTTACACAAGTCTGTCCACCCTAGCGTTGTTTCCTCCCCAGCTACATTTAGTCCACGTGCGTTCTTGACTCCAAAGAACTCTATCTCCCAGAGGCCTCTCAGCAGGCGCGAGAGGCACCAACTCCGGTCTCCAGGGAGCGTAGTTCCGCTTCACCTTTGTACTAATTAAAGGGCTCACTGGGAAGAATTAAATAAAGTGGTAAGTGGCAGATAATGAAGGAGGCGCAAAAGCGCCTGCGTTTATTCTTGGCCCTCGGGGGAGAGGCGTTTTGCTCTCTTTGCCAGTGCAATAGTGACAGTGGCTGGTAGAAGAATCTTGAGCGCCCTGCCGCGTCAGAGTTGAGACATGTGGGTCAGAGGGAGGAGGCTGGCATTTGTATTGCTTGGTTTGGGGCTGAAGGACACCGCGGGGGCGTGTTGGGGGAGGAGCAGGCTCTGGACACTCCCCAGGTCTGGGCGCGGGGCGCAGCGGCTTCCCCACACCCCAGGTAAAGGGGTGGAACTGCAAGGCTGCCGTGGATTGGCCAAGGCAGAGGTGTGTGTGCGGCAGCCGCTGATTGGCCGTGACGGGGGCGTTTGCTGCAGTTTGGAGGAGTTAGGGAGGAGGGCAGGTTTAGAAACGGAGAGTGGGAGGTGGGGGCGGGGTGGTTAATGGCTGCGGGGTAGAGTGTGTGGTGTGGTTTGGTTACTGTGCCCGGGTCAGTTTGAAGGACAGTAATTCGGCGTTGGGATTTGGGAGCAGTTGTGGCTGTGGATTCTGAGAACATTGTGCAGATTTACATAGACACAGCAGTTTAGTCCGTGTGTATGTGTTTAAATGATTTCTGGTACTGGTTATCTACCTACCTCTTGAAGATGCAGAGCTATAGATGAAGGGATGTGGTTCATATACCTAAGCTGTAGGCTGAGATCCTGTAATAAATTGATGTGTGAATTTTTGGGGGGAGGGGCTGGAAAGATGGCTCAGTGGTTAGAGCACTGACTGCTCTTCCATAGGTCCTGAGTTCAGTTCCCAGCAACCACATGGTGGCTCACAACCATCTGTAATGAGATCTGATGCCCTCTTCTGGTGTGTCTGAGGACAGCAACAGTGTACTTATATATAATAAATAAATAATTTTAAAAAAGAAAGAAAATTCTGAGCTTCACTGTCTTAGGAAACTTGGAGGCACAATGAACCATAGACCCATGAACTCTGTGTGTGTGTATGTGTGTGTGTGTGTGTGTGTACTCAAGTGCTTATCTCAGGATTACAATGAACATGTCATGTTATCTCCTTGTGCAGAGTGAGGAGTCTTAGCTCCTAGCCATCATCCTCTCTCTCCAAAGTCCTGTTCTTTTTGTTGCATTTATTTGAGACAAGTGTCTAGCTTTCTCACTTAGGATGCTTTTATATTTGCAGCAAACCTCTGCCTCAGCGTTTGGGGTGCTAGGATCCCAAGCAGGTACCTCAGGCCAGGTTTAAAGTACATTTTCTTTGACCCTCTGGCATTTACAGTGAGCTGTTCCTTTTTCTCAAAGATGCTGGCTGTTGCTTTGGCCACTTTACCACTTCCTGTGAAGACCCAATGCTTTATTTTTAAGGAAATCTTCTTACAGCAAGCAGTGGTGGCACACCTTTAATTCCAGCTTGGGAGGCAGAAACAGGAGGATCTCTGTGAGTTTGAAGCCAGCCTGGTTTACAGAGTGAGTTCCAGGACAGCCAGGGCTACACAGAGAAACCCTGTCTATAAATAAATTATAAATAAGAGAAAGAAAACCTTTTAAGGTTTCTGTGTATAAATAAATAAATAATAAAGAGAAAGAAAAAAATTTAAAGTTTTTGTGTATGTGTATTGCTTGCATGTATGTAACCGTGTCATGTGCATGTCTAGAGTCTGTGGACTTCAGAACAGGGCACAGGATCCCTTGGAACTGGAGTTACAGGCAGTTCTGAGCTATGTGGGTGCTAGGAACCGACTGAGCCCAGTCCTCTGGAAGACCAGCCTAGTAGTTTTAACTGATGAGCCCTCTTTCCAGCCTTCTTTTGTTTTGAGACAGGGTCTCACCATATAGCTCTGGCTGGCCTGGAACTAATTAGGTAGATCAGAATGGCTCTGAACTCATGGAAATCCTCCACCTCTGTCTCCCAAACGCATCGATTAAGGCGTGCCCCATCATGCCCAACAATATATACAAAATATAAAGGTCTGGATCTGTTCTCTGTGTTCTGAGCGCTTCCTAAACCTTGAGGCCCTGGGTTCATTTTGTATTCAAATGCAAAAGAAAAGTCAAGGTAAATGGGCGTGAGTGTGGCTGGGTAGAGCAGGGCAGGGTGGAGGCAAGGAGGGAGTGTATGACAGTTCTGGACTGTTCCAGCGCATGTTCTTCACAGAGTCTGAATCCCTGAGGTCCTATCACTAAGAACTGCCTGGCAGAAGTGAAGCTTGCAGACAGCAGCCATCTGCGGGAGGGGGCGTGAGCAGGGCGGGGCCGGAATGCCTTTCGCCAGGCCGCGCCCCAGGCAGGCACAGTTACCAGCCACACAGGATCATGGCTGCAGCCATACTAGGGCAGGTGGGTGCATGGCCGACCGCCGCTGGGGGCTCCGGGGAACCTGATGGGGGGCGCACTTCCGGGCGGACCACTAGCGTGAGCCTTTCCGGGTTGGCGTCATTCCTCTGTGCCCTCGGGTTCCGCTGCCGGACTCAGAGGCAGATGGGCCCTTTGCAAAGGAGTACCAGGCTTTAACGGGCGGCAAAATGGGTAGACAAGGGTGGGGTGCGAGAGGTGCCTGAACTGGGAGGTCGGGAGTGGGAGCCATGGAGGAGAGCTGTAATGGGAGAAGTACAGGGGGTTGTGGGTGCGGGTAAGATGTGGCTGGGACGTGCAGCCTGTGGGTTTTGGACAGCAGTCACTCTTGGACAAGGGGCCCAGGACCTCCGGGACTTAGTGTATGTCTTGGCACGGGGTCTTGGGTGGGAGTTAGACCCAGGATTTTATTTCTTGGAACAAAAAGCACATATGGACGCGTGGAGTGTCTAGGGCTCCCTGTACCTGGTTTTGTAATCCCAGCCGAGCTTCTGTCTGTCAAAATGATAAAGATCCTCCAAATGAGAACACTCAGTCGGTGCTCACCCATGGTGTCAGCAGCAGAGTTCTGTAGAATCAATGATCTGTTTGTTTGTTTGTCTTTTCGAGGCGTGGCTTCTCTGCATACTCTCAGATATCCTATTGCTCTGTAGACCAGGTGGCCCTCGAACTCAAGAGATCTGTCTGCCTCTGCCTTCCGAGTCCTGGAATTAAACTCCTGGGCTACCACCGCCGTGCTTGAGAGTCTGTGATCTTAAGAGAACGTGATAAATAAGGGTGCAAACAGCTGGTCATAACCTTGGGAAAAAACGTTTGCCTTTAGTTGCACCTGATTATCAGAAGTTCTTACTCCAGGCTGGTGAATTCTGAAATAAACCTTTAAGCCTCCTGGTTCTTAGTGACAGATAGAAATGTTCTGTGCAGACAGTCTTGGGATATGACAGGGACCAAAAATTAGGCTCTGACAGTTTGGTGGCCTTGGATGGGTACAGCTTTGCCATACTGGACCAATCTTCAATTCTAACGGGACAGATCTGGATTCTGAGGAAAACAGTTTTGCCCTGTAATGGAGACACTCTGAACATGAGCCTGCTCAGAGCTATGAGTACCTAGTGGTGAGTATACACGCGCGCGCGCGCACACACACACACACACACACACACAGACACAGAGTAAAGTTGTGGAGTATAAAGGAGCCTGCTGGCTGGGATTTGGCAAGGACTATCTTGCAGGGACTAGCCTAGACTGAGATTGGGATACTTCTTGAGTCTGAAAGAAACAGCCCTTTGACTTGCCAAGGACAATCCTAGGCTGTCCTTGGAGAAAAGGGGGTCAGGAAACTGCCCTGGGCTGTGTTAGGATACCACATGGCTCTGTAAAGGGTGGTCCTAAGGTGATGGGTTGTAACAGAGTCCTGAACTTCTATAGGACTGAGGGAGAGTCTGCCCTAGAATAAGGAGGGCCTGGGGCTATGCCAGGAGCAGCCCTGAAATTTAATGAGATAGCTTGGTGTGAGAACTGTTCTCTGAGAAAGGACAACACCTTACTATGATAATTACTTGGCTTACCAGTGACATCAGAGTGACCTTTTGACCAGGCCACCCTGATCTTGTGTTTGTGGTTCAGGGCTGCTGGGTTGTGAAAGGAACATGGCTGAATCTCATGAGACCCTGCCCAGCACACTCCCCTTTAATTTCTGAGCTCTGCGTCTACCCTTTAATATTTCCTGTTGCCCCTCTACCTCTTTCTTTAGGCTTCATTCCTATCCTATGGGGTGGGGAAAGAGTGTTCTTTGATCCAAGAGAAGACTGTTGGCCTTAGACAGTTGTCCCAGAAAGACAAAGGTAGGACTTCCGAAGTCACTAAAGCTCTGTGACCAGTTTGGACTTACCATCTCTGGACCTTGGCACAATGCCTTCTCTGTGCCTCAAGGCTGCATGATGTTTTTCTCCCTCCTTTCCCCTGGATCTCTTTAGCTCTGGCTGGGCTTGAACTTTCGATCCTCCTGCTTCTGCCTCCCGAGTTTTGTGAGGATGGGTTTGTGCTGCTAAACCCAGTTGAGAATTCCTTTGACTCTCTGCCTTTCCCTCCCCTCCTAGTATTGCCAACCCCTGCCCCTTGCCCCACTGCAGTTTTATTTATTGCCTGTGGGTCCTGGGAAACAGACTCTCAGCCTTGCTGATGGGTGCTTTTACCTAATTAGTCATCTCAGTGAATCTTCTCTATAATCATAACTCTTGAAATCTCTTGACCCTTTTATTTTTTTCTTGAGACAGGGTCTCACAATGTAAACTAGGCTGGCCTTAAACTCAGAAATCTGCATGCCCCCCCCCCCCCAGTGCTAGGGCTAAAGGTTCTAGGACCACCACCCTTGGATCTCTCCCTCATTCCTTATTTCTTCTTCATCATCATCATTACCTTATTATTATTATTAGGACAGGGTCTTATTCTTATATAGGCCAGGCTGGCCTTAAACTTGCTACATAGTCAAGGATGGCCTTGAGGTCCTGATCCTCCTTCCTTTATCTCCCAAGTGCTGGGTTCCCAGGATTTGTGTGCTCTGGGGAAGAAATTAACCCAGGGAGTCCTGCATGCTAGGCAAGCATTCTGTAACTGAGTCCAACCACAGCTTCATCTCTTCTTCATCTCAGTATCTCTGTGCTGCGCTCTTCAGCTTTTCTGGCTTACTCTACTAAAAGGGAAAAAAAAGAGTGTCCTTGTTTCCTCTGCTGTCCTTCCTCCATGCTGGCTACCCTACCCAGAGCGGTGGTCTTGTCCCCACACTGTGAGTGTCTGATGCAGGGTGGGAGCATTGGGCTAGCTTCATGTCACCACACAGAGACAACAAGGGGTCCTTACTCTTACTTAGATCACCCCAGAAGCTCTTGGGCACCACACCATTAAGACCACATCTGTGGCTGGGAGATGTCACTGGTGAAGCACCTGCCGGGCCTGAGTTTGATCCCTGAAACCCACTGGGTGACTCTGTCTTGTTTGCTTGTTTTTGTTTTTATCTTGTTTCTTAAGACAGAGTTTCTCTGTGTAGCCCTGGCCGACCTGGGACTCCCTAGACCAGGCTGACCTCAGATTCAGAGACTCATCTGCCCCTGCCTCCTGAGAGCTGGGACAAAAGGTGTGTGCCACCCTGTCCATTGTGACTCACTCTTAAATGTTATTGTTGGCAAGCTTGAGACCGTAGATAGCTCAGCAAAACTGGCCCACTTCGGGATCTAGTGGGGTTGTATACCTTTAACCTCAGCACTAGGGAGGACAAGACAGGAGGATCAAGGCCAGCCTGGTCTACACAGCGAGTTCCAGGACAGCGAGGACTACACAGTAAGACCCTGTCTCAACGAACAAACAAAAAAACCATGGTAGAAGTCACCCGAGGAATGCCCTCTGAGTTTGACCTCCACAGACCCATGCAGAAATGCATATAGCACACAGATAAGATCTGACCTCAGCCAGGTGTGGTGACACGCGCCTGTCATCCTGTCCTGCGCAGAATCTGAGGCAGGAAGATCTTAACCCCACCCACTGGGCTATAGATTGTGTTTGAGGTCAGTGGGTAACTTAGTAAGACCCTGCCTCAAGTCCTCTCCCCTTCAAAAAAGAAAGGAAAGAAGGAAGAAGGGAAGGAAGAAAGAAAGAAAGGAAGGAAGGAAGGAAGGAAGAATGAATCTGTGTCCTGGCCCAGATGTATCCATGTGACATTTGAGACTCACCCATTGATCAGTGGCCTCTGCAAGACTGCCCCATCTCACTGGTCAGGAACTGTTCCTGCAGAAACAGGCTGGGATCCTGTTTTCCTCAAACTTGGGACTCAGCTGCCTCTCCATGGTCTGCAGAGAAAAGCATGACGCCCAAATATCAGGAAGGGGTCACCCTCCTTACACAACCAGTCCTGAATCCCATGCTAGCCTCGGGGAAGGTCAGCAGGGATGTGTTCTGTCGGTATTTTCAGTGGCTGGCACGTGGCTGCCCTTCAGCCGCAGACAGTGAACACCGAAGTGAGCTCTGGGGTGTGAGGGAAGGTATTCCAGCTGTGTGGCTGGATGGCGTGGAAGTGGGAGCAAGCTGACTGATATTCCTAAAGAGGAAGCATTAAGACTCCCGTCTGAGGAATGAGGGCTGGAGTCGCGTAGCTGTGGGTCTAAGGGAGGAAGGTTAAAGAGGACCATTGGGTCGGAAGGAGGAGGGCTGGTGTCTGGAGCTCTGGGTTTGATAGAGAAGTACATAGGTCATTACTCCAGGGTCTGAGGGAGGAGGTCTGAGGTCTGGGCTGGCTGCTGAATTCTGGGATAAACAAGACCTACTCTTTACTACCTCTCTTCAGGTTTTGTGTCCCCCAACCCCCACCCCCCATAGCCAGGAGTGCTCCCTTACCTGCTCACTGTCCCTGGTCGTTGTCCCGTCTGAGCTGTCTACTAGCTGTGGCCAAAGTTCTCTAGTAGGAGGCACGCCTCTGTAGACTTTGCCCTGCATGGTGGAGGGGCTGGAGCTGACTTTAGTCTTTCTACGAATAGGCATCCTGGTGGGGACGTGGGCAGAGCACAGATTGTCTAGAATGCACTGCGCCTGGGACAGAGCTGACTTCAGGGGCCTCCCAAGAAAGAGGTGGCAGACAGGTCCCAGGACCTCTATTCTTCCTGGCTCTCACCTTGGCCATACTTATTTCTCTCTTCACCCTAGGTCTGGGCCCGAAAGCTTCTGCCTATTCCCTGGCTTCTGTGTGGGCCCAGAAGATGTGTGTCCTCCAACTTCAAGGTAAAAGGAGACCCTGTGTCTAAGGGAGGAAGCCTGGGGTCTGTACCCCTATGTCTGAGGGAGGACAGGACTCATCTCTCAGGGGTCATCTAGCTGTCCCCTGTTGGGTGCTGTGAAGAGCTAACACTGTGTTTCTTGGGTACCTGCCCCTTTTCTGTGGGTCTGAAGCCGAGGTCCCGCGGAAGCTGAAGCCTTGCAGGCTGATGACTCCAGGTCCCTCAGGTACCGTTCGTTTGTTTTTTTTTTATTGTTTTGCTTTGTTTTCCCTTAGGCTGCAGACCTCCAGGTCCAGGTGACCAGAGAGCCACAGAAGAAGCCAGCCCCTAGCCAGCCACTGCTGTTTGGGAAGACATTCACAGACCACATGCTGATGGTGGAGTGGAACAGCAAGACAGGCTGGGGCCCTCCGAGGATCCAGCCCTTCCAGAACCTCACACTGCACCCAGCCTGCTCCGGCCTTCACTACTCCCTGCAGGTAGGACCGGCTGCCTCTGTCCCCAGTCCGCTCTGACTGAGGGAAAGGCCAGCTCTCGAGGTGGCTTTGTACATCCCTTCCTCTGTGGAGCTGTCGTCTCTTCCTGAGATCACCTGTGTTCCGGGACACAGGTGAGGTGACAGCCAGTCCCCAAGATGAGCAGATCCTGCTTTGTTGGAACTCTGTGCTCTAAAGAAAGTGGAGTCCTCCCCGCAAAGATAAAAAACGTAGAACAGACAGCTTACGCAGACAGGAGGGCTAGGCTGGCAGACCTGTGGGGCAGTGGAGGCTCAGGATGTCAACAGGGCCACAGAGGAGATGAGCTCAGGAGGAGTCTGAGTAGGAACAGGACCAGCCTGGATAGAGTAAGAGCCCTCGCAGGCCCTGCGGGAGATGGTGTGACTACAGCACTGGGGGAGGTCGAGGCAGGAGGGCTGCTCAGTTTTGAGGCTAGCCATGACTCCAGAATGAGACCCTCATTGGGATCTTTCAGTCTAGCAATCTGATTTTCCTGTGACCGCTGCTGCCGTGTGATAGTCCATCCGACAGTTGTAACCACGAGCCTTTCTACGTCTACCCTAGCTCCCAAATAATGATGTGGAGGCTTATGTTTATTTACAATGCGCTTGGCCTTAGCTTAGGTTTGCTCCTAACTAGCTCCTAATTAACCTGTTGATGTCATTCTATTTGACATGTGGCTGGTTAGTCACCTCTCTTCAGTTTCTTCTGTTTGGCTTCCTCTGAGTCCAAATGGCAAATCTCCCACGTCTTTCTCTTTCCCAGAGTCCTCTCTTTATCTGGAAGTCCCACCTTCCTATTCTGCCTTTTGCTGTTCTCCTTAGTGTTTTTATTTTAACCAGTCAGAAGGTGCCTTAGGGAGGATGGAGACCCAGCTTTACACACTGTGCAAAAACATCACTCCAGCATCTCCCCTTTTTAGTCCAATGACTGGTTCTTTCTCTAACATCAATAAGCTATACACAATAGGAACAATTATGAAAACTGTCAGATAAGAGTTACATTCACAGTGTCCAGTCCATACGGATTTGGCAAACTTGGAGAAAGTGCTCTACTAGCTGTCCATCTGTCCTGATGAGTCCAAACTTCTGTACCTAATTCACTTCCTACCAGAACTTGTATTCATCAGCCTAAAAATGTCTTCTTAGACCTTTTTTTTAAAAGAGTTAATTTTTTTTAGATTTATTTATTTATTTATGTAAATACACTGTCAGTGCCTTAAGACACACCAGAAGAGGGCATCAGATCCCATTACAGATAGTTGTGAGCCACCATGTGGTTGCTGGGAATTGAACTCAGCACCTCTGGAAGAGCAGTCGGTGCTCTTAACCGCTGAGCCATCTCTCCAGCCCCGTCTTCTTAGACCTTAAATTATTTTCTCAAACTTAATTTAAACAACTTAAATTTAATTGTGAGGCTATAACTATCTGTCTTCAAGCTCATCAGAGACCTGAGAAGGAATAAGTATGACCTTAGTAAACAGGAAGTGCAGAGCAAGCAGCTTCCAAAACTATAGAAATGACAAGAGTTTGCTGGATACCCGGACAGTCACCATGTCATTGGAATGTCATCTTCATCCTGGCCTGGCATGTGACAGACTTTTAGGAAGGACTGGCCTACCTTGTGTTGGGAAAGTTTGGCAGGTGACTTCCCTGTGTCCTGCTTGTCCACCGTTTGGACAGCATGCTGTCAGCAGTTGAGGCAAGGGCAGTCCTTTGGCTGGTGGCAGCTTTGCCACAGAGAGGCAGACTCCAGATGGAGGTTCTATGATGCGTGTCATCTTCTCAGAGATAGAATGGGGTGAAGCCAGGGGCAGACATGTCTCACTTATGTACATGAGTACACTGTCGCTGTCTTCACACACACCAGAAGAGGGCATCAGATCTCATCACAGATGGTTGTGAGCCACTGTGTGGTTGCTGGGAATTGAACTCAGGACCTCTGGAAGAGCAGCCAGTGCTCTAACCACTGAGCCGTTTCTCCAGCCCCCAATTTACAATTTTTTATTTATCCTAAACAGTTTGTAATAGTAGCTTTTAAGGACTAGAACTTTACATTATGTTTTTAAGTGAATCCAACCTCCTTTACTTTGTTTCCTCCCTGACCAAGACCATCAGGAAAGCACAGGGCTTAACTGAAGTCCTGCTTGGAACAGAGGAAGGCTGGACCACTGGGGTCAGCAGCTTTGAAACTGTCCTGGATGTAGGTTTTTGAGAAAACAATCTGAAGTTGGATCACCTGGGCTACTTGTCTTCTTTTGTGTCTGGTCCTTTTGCTCTGTTCGCATAAAAAAGCTTTTAGAGGTAACAAACATTTCTGCGTCAACACATGTACAGACTATGCAGTGTCGGCAAGTCAGTTAAAGATGTCTCTCTGTTCTTTGAGCAGGTGAAGGGTATCAAAAGGGACCACGCTTCCCAAGTCTGTTTGAACTGTATGACCACATGCGACATAAATCTCCATCTGTGCCATCTGACAGGACGGCACCATTAGTCCCAAGGACTCTGTAGCCAACTCTGTAGACTTAGTGGCTGTGCTCAGCCAGTCTCAGAGCTGTTCCCACGCAGAGCTGAGATATAAAACAGCATATATTTTACCTGTTGTGTTGTCTTCTTGGTTTTTTTCTTCATGTTTATAGTCAAGTATATAGGTTTCCCCTAGTCCATAGCGTTTCTTCTCCTTTTGAAACATACACAAAACCTCTCCTCTAAGCAACACATTTCCCGCCTTGCATTCTGAAGTTAAGACGTCCCTAAAATAAGTAGACTGGTCTGTTTCAACAGTTTTTTTTTTTCCCTCATAATCCAGTGCCTCCTGATTGCTGCTGCTCTTTTGTTTATTAGCATTTCAAAATGGGAAGTTCATAAAACTATGTAATCTATGTCTAGGGGCATTGTTACTTTTCCCTTTATTCAACAGCCCTCCTTTTTTTTTAAAAAAATTTTTTTAAAAGATTTACTTATTTCATGAATGTGAGTACAATGTAGCTGTCCCCAGACACACCAGAAGAGGGCATCCTATCTCATCACAGATGGTTGTGAGCCACCATGTGGCTGCTGGGATTTGAACTCAGGACCTCTGGAAGAACAGCCAGTGTTCTTAACCGCTGAGCCACCTCTCCAGCCCATGAGCATTGTCAGTCTTAAGGCTGGACAAAAAGCAACATGAGCCATTCATTTCCTGTCCACCAAGGGAAAACCGTTCTGAAAAACAACAAGAAAAATCAAAGCCTGACAGGACAAACAGCTGCTCAGGACTTAACATTTCTCTGTCTGTCTGTCTCTCTCTTTCTCTCTCTCTCTCTGTCTCTCTCTCTCTCTCTCTCTCTCTCTCTCTCTCACACACACACACACACACACACACACACACACACACACACACCTGCTCCTATGGATAAAACAAGAGATTCTAAAGATGCCAAAAGCCAGATACTTTGGTAAACTACATCAATGATAAGAGACCAAAGTTAAAACTGCAGTTAGATGAGTTGAGATTGAAGGCTTAGTGGATACAGGAGCAGATGTAACAATAATTTCACAAGATTCCTGGAATCCAGCTGGGCCACTTCAGAGGGTACACAACTCCTAAAAATTGGGACATCGTCTCAGTGGGGTCTAAAATGGATTGGATGCTTAGGACCAGAAGGTAGGTAGGAAAATTAAAGTCATGTGTTTCCTCTCTGTTCCCTGTGTTCCCAGCTGGTCTTTCTTCACCCCCTTCTTTCTGGACCCCTTTCTCTGCTCCCCTGTCTGTCTACCTCTACCAGAGTCTCGCTCCCCCCTTCCCAAATAAACCTCCCTTATACCAAAAAAATAATAATAAATAAATAAATAAAAATAAAGTTATATGTGGCTAATGTAGCCATGAATCTATGGGGAAGAAATCTATTTCAACATTGGGGAACATAGATCAGCATTTCCCCAGGGTCGGACACAGGCTGCAGAAGAGGAGAAATTCCTAATAAAGAAAATAAATATTATTGAAGACAGGGCCAGACAAGGCTGTCACTAAGCAGGATACAGCCGAGGCTGATGCTTCAACTTTATATGGGGAAGCCACTGTTGGATCACCAGCTGCCCCACCACTAAAATGGCAAACTGACAACCATGTTGGAATACAACAATGGCCTATCACAAAAGGAAAGTTACAGGCACTAGAACAGCCCGTCCAAGAACAGCAGGAGGCTCTCTCCCTCCCAGAGTCTGTGTCTGTCTGTCTGTCTCTCTCTCTCTGGAAGTCAGTCACCTTTGTTGGGCATTTGGGTTCTTTTCAGCCTGGAAATAGAGAAAATGTTGCAATGAAGACCAGCAGTTCTCTTATCTTTCCCTCTGACTGCAGTGTATCTCTTGCTAGTCAGTGAAAGCCATTTTGAACAGGTTGCTACAGTATTCTCCTTGGAACTTGTATCAATTCCCACACTGCTGCCCAGGCCTGTTTCCGCAGAAAGATGCCTTGCCTATAGCCATAGAGGTTTAGAAGTTGTGGGTGTGGCGCAGGCCTTTAATCCCAGCACTCAGGAGCAGAGGCGAGTTTGAGGCCAGCCTGGTCTACAGATGGAGTTCCAGGACAACCAGGACTACCATTTGAGATCATTTTGTGTGTGTGTGTGTGTGGTGTGTGTGTGTGTTGTGTGTGTGTGTGTGTGTGTGTGGTGTGTGTGTGTGGTGTGTGGTGTGTGTGTGTGTGTGTGTGTGTGGTGTGTGTGTGTGTTGTGTGTGTGTGTGTGGTGTGTGTGTGTGTGTGTGTGTGTGTTGGCAGGGGTGACAGCAAATGGGATATCTTCCTCGATTGCTCCCCATCTTGCGTTGTTTGATTTTTTTTTAGCATGGTTGCTGGATGCTGAACTCCGGTCCCCAGGACTGTACAGCAGACACTTCAACAACCATCCCAGGATCCTCAAGTTCATTTTAATTTGCATTTCCCCTCTAATTACAAATGATGCTGGGGCCCTGTAGTTAAGAGCGTGTATTGCCCTTGCACAGGACTCGAGTTCAGTTCCCAGCACCTACCTCAAGCAGTTCGCACCTTGAAACTTCAACTCCAGGGGACCAGATGCCTCTGGACTCCATGAGCACCACATTCTCACGCACCCATCCATACACACACACACACAACACAGAATTAAAAATAAAATACATCTTAAAAATATTTTGAATAAGGTAGATGATGTTGTGCATATGTATGAAATTCCCAAAGAATTGTAATTAAAAAAAAAAAAAAAGACCCATTGCTATTTCCTGTCCTGTAAACCGTCTCTCAGGCTGTGTTTTCTACCAACCTGGAATTTGTTTTAAAAGATTGTGTTTTTAATTTATGTGTATAAATGTTTGTATAAACAGTGTTTGTGTGTTTTTGTGTGTGTGTTTGAGTGTGTGTGTGTGTTTGTGAGTGTGTGTTTGAGTGTGTGTGTTTGTGTATTTGTGTGTGTGCTTGTGTGTTTGTGAGTGTGTGTGTCACTGTACCAGCAGTTCCTGCAGAGGCCAGAGCAGGGCATCGGTTCCCTTGGTGCTGGCGTTCCAGATGATGATGAGTAGGTGCGGGGAATTTATCCTGGATCCTCTGGGAGAGAGTCAGTGTTCTTAACCACTAAGCCGTCTCTAAGACTGGATCTCCTCTTGTAGACCAGGCTTTCCTTGAACTGGCCTTAACTTGGCGCGGTCTCCCTGCGCCCCTGAGGAGTTGAGATAAGGGGCTTTTGTTACATGTCTGCCTTGTCCTGTGCTTTCTGGCATCTCCATGTCCCCCCGACCCCCATCACTCTCCCCTTCTGTCTCCGTGTGCACCCATGTGTCTTTTGCTATCTCGATGCTGTGGAGTTCACCCCTGAGCACCCCCCCCCCCCCCGCCTGTCTCTGCAGCTCTTTGAGGGCTTGAAAGCGTACAAAGGCGTAGACCATCAGATACGCCTCTTCCGGCCCTGGCTCAACATGGACAGGATGCTACGTTCTGCAAGGCGCCTCTGCCTGCCGGTAAGTGGCCAGTTCGTCCTAGGTGAGAGGGCGGGGGGGGGGTGTGATAGAGAGAATCTGGACCCCTGACTCCTATGGAATCCACCCAGGACTTTGACAAGCAGGAGCTGCTGGAGTGCATCCGCCAGCTCATTGAGGTAGATAAAGACTGGGTTCCCGATGGCAATGGAACGAGCCTCTACGTGCGGCCCGTGCTGATCGGGAATGAGGTAGGCACTGCTGTGGGAGCTGGCATGCGGAGGCTGAGCCTGGACCCAGGGTTCTGAGGGAGGAGGCTCTGGGTCTGAGGGAGGAGGAGACTGAAGTGAGGACCCCTTGGTCTGATCCTGCCACTTCGCCCATCATAGCCCTCGCTGGGTGTCGGAATGGTCACACAAGCCCTCCTGTTCGTCATTCTGTGCCCTGTGGGCTCCTACTTCCCGGGAGACTCTATGACACCCGTCTCTCTCCTGGCGGACCCCTCATTTGTCAGAGCCTGGATTGGTGGAGTCGGTGACTGCAAGTTGGGGGGGTAAGTAGCTTCCCACATGCCCACGGAGTTGTGCCCTGGAGCCGGAGATACCGCAACAGGGCGAACTGTGGTACGCCTTGTGCTTCTAGGTTGGGGCTGTGCCTGGGTGCTGGGTAGGAAAGCTATTGTCACTGGCTCTGCAGCTGGGCTCTGGGCTTTCTTTGTGACCTTTGCCATTCCTGGTGCCTGACACTAAAGGTCAAAGGAGAAAGGAGCACCGTTCCCTTGAACAAATGAGCCCAGAGATGGGAGGGACAGTGGGACCAGGACTGAGTGATCCCCCTGGAAGCCTCTAGAAAGCAAGATGACCATTAGGTCTTCCTGGGTCACCTGTGCTGTCTCCATGCATAATCCCCCCCCAACATGACTTGGGTCCCATCTCCATTCTGACCCTCTGGGCGTCCCAGCCTTCCGTGTTGCCAAAGGCCCTGACACAATATATTGTGAGGAGGTGGTTAAGTCTTCTGGGGTCAGGTTGGGTATAAGCTACTGGCATGCTGGGACAAGTAGGAAGACTATTGTCTGTGGACACACAAGAAGACTATTCAGGTCACCCCAGAACACATCTGTGAGGTCTTCTGAGGGTCAGGCCATCTGTTAGCTGCAGCTGGTGACACAGATGAGGCCCAGCCGTACCCCCTGAGGGCAGGTGTGCACCCTTGTGTTCAGATCTGCAATCTCAATTGCAGGGTTCACAGGGTCTTGTGAAAGCTCCATTTAAGAGGTGACACTTCACCTGTGGTTTCTTGGCTACAAAGGTAGTAAGAGAAGCCAGGCATGGTGGCATACAGCCATATATGTCAGATAGTCATAATGCCTCAGTGGGCTGAAGCAGGAAGGCCACAGAAAGAGCTGTGGGTTGGGCTTAGATGGCTCAGGGGTTAAAGGCACAGACTGCTCTTCCAGAGGTCCTGAGTTCAATTCCCAGCAACCAAGGATCTGATGCCCTCTTCTGGTGTGTCTGAAGACAGCGATAGTACACACACATCTAAAACGAATAACTAAATCTAGGAAGCTGCAGGCTGTGGATCAGCAGCTGATACCTAGTATCCTCCTGTGGAGGACTTCAGGGGTGGCTTAGTGGTGGAGCCTAGAATCTCCCAAAGAGGGGTTAGGGTGGAGCTTAATGACAGGAATATTTACACGGAGATCCTGAGTTCAAAGAAAGAAAAAGAAAAACTGGGCAGACACTTTCTGACCACACTTGGCACAGGAAGAGAAACAAGACCAGTCTTTGCACAAGGCTCAGAACATGGGCTGGGGTCCTGGCCTTGGACACTAGGAGCCTTGTATGAGTAAGGAAAGTCTGGTGCAGCTAACACACCACAGGTTAAAACAGGACGAGAGCCCCTGTAGGGTTGCCCAGCTCTCCTCCCATCAAGAGGGTCAGGAGTTCAACACTAGCTTCAGCTGCAAGGTGGTTCTGAGGCCAGCCTCTGTTATTAGAGACCCTGCCTCAAAGACAAAAGAACCAACTGTGTACGGTAACATAAGCCGCCCTGCCCCCTTTAAAGATTTATTTATTTATTTATTTATTTATTTATTTATTTATTTATTTATTTAATGTACATGAGTACACTGCAGCTGTCTTCAGACTCACCAGAAGAGGGCATCAGATCCCATTACAGATGGTCGTGAGCCACCACGTGGTTGCCTAGAATTGAACTCAGGACCTCTGGAAGAGCAGTCAGTGCTCTTAACCGCTGAGCCATCTCTCCAGCCCCAACAAAAGCCAGGGCCACACAGAGAAACCCCGTTTTAAAAAATAAATCCGAAAAAAAGAAGTGTGGAGTAGAGCAAGCAAACCTCCTTGGTGTCACCACGCCTGTGACCTTAATCTCAGACGCTGGAGAAAGGAGGCAGGAAATGGGGCCGACCACACAGGGCCCCAACCTCGACCCCACTATTAGGTTAAGAAGTCCGTCTGGCAGGTTTAGAGGCGGCACTGTGAGTTCGGGAAGGAGACTGCTCCTCGGTCGTGTTGTGGGGAGTGTGGGGAATTCTCTGCCCAGTGTGACCAGGCTGCCTTCCAGGAATTACGGCCCCACTGTGGCGGTGCAACGAGAAGCCCAGAAGAAAGGCTGCGAGCAAGTCCTCTGGCTGTACGGGCCGGACCACCAGCTCACCGAGGTGGGCACCATGAACATCTTCGTCTACTGGACTCATGAGGACGGAGGTGAGCCCACTCATGTCCCACCCCACACCCCGTACGAGGGCCTGTCTAATTCCTTCCTGGTGGCAAGGCCTCGGAATCCTGCTGTGACTTCTAAAAGAAGGGGGAGATTGTTTAAGGGCGGGAAGCAGTGACACCCATCTGTCCTCCCTGACGTAGTACTGGAGCTGGTAACCCCCCCACTGAATGGCGTCATCCTGCCTGGAGTGGTTCGACAAAGCCTGCTGGATCTGGCCAGGACTTGGGTAGGGCCCGTGTGGCACCTGAATCTTTGGATCTAAGCGTCTTGATTGTGGCTCGGTGGTGGAAGCCTGGCCCTCTGCCAAGCCAGCCCTCTTTTCTCCGGGGTCTCTGTCCCGTCCCCGCGCCTCTGTCTTTCCCAGCAGCCTTAGGGAGGGGATGTTCTGCAGCAGGGCGAGAGTCTGGGTACTGGAGTGTTTCTGGGTCCGTTATGCAGGGTGAGTTCCGGGTGGTAGAACGCAAGGTCACTATGAAGGAACTGAAGCGAGCGCTGGAAGAGGGCCGCGTGCGAGAAGTCTTCGGCTCGGGCACCGCCTGCCAGGTCTGCCCGGTGCACCGGATCCTCTATGAAGGCAAGGTGAGGCAGAGCTGCCTGGGTAGGTGGGAGAGAAAGAGGGGGAGTGCCCCATCCTCATGGCCCTTCCCCCCCACCCCCCAGCAACTTCACATTCCTACCATGGAGAACGGGCCGGAGCTCATCCTACGCTTCCAGAAGGAGCTGAAGGCTATTCAGGTGAGCTCCTGAGCTTGGGAACACCAACTCTGATTAATGGCTTCTTTCCCCTGAACACCTGTGGCCAGAAGCAGGGGAATTTTTCCTGCCTCAGGAGTTGTAGGCCCCTTCAAGGAGTCTCTGAGGCTTCGGGTCCTAAAGACAGAACCCCCCTTTTCACGAGACTCTGGGATGTTGGCCACAAAAATAAATAATAACAAAAATAAAAAGTTTCAAAAAGGAAGGGAAAAAATGGGCCTCCCATGACTCCCTGGGATTCTGGGCTGTCCCTTTGGCCTGGCAATCTTTTTTTTTTTTTTTTTTTTTTTTTCTTGCCTGTCCCTGGCCTTGTGGGATTCCTCTCACAAGCCTCTGGTGCATTCCCAAGAGAGCTTTTAGAGAACCTCTGGGCTCATTTCCCGATGAGCTGGACCAGAGGTGACTGGGTATCCTGGTCCCGTGTTGGCACCTAGCACAACACAACTGAGCTGAAAACTACCTTTTCCCAAGAGCCTTCGAGGCTTTGCAACTCTGTCTTGATGCTCCCTTTGTTGGTGGGGGTCTCTGGGCCAAGGACTACACTTCCCATCAGGCACTGGGGTGAAGCTCTAGGAGCGGTCAGCTTGCGATGCTCCACGGCCTACTGGGAGTTGTAGTGCAGTGTAGTGCCGCTTTCTCATTGAGTCAACTTCGTTGTCCGGCAGTACGGAGCCAGTGCCCATGATTGGATGCTTCAGGTGTGACGTTATGGGCTGTGTCCTCCCTGGTTGGATCCGCTGACGCGCAGCATCCACTCCAGCGTACTCGCCTCCCAAGAGGCTCAAGAGAAGTGCAATAGGGAAAGGTCGGCTCAGACTGCTGGATCTCTGGTACCCTCACGTGGACGTTATACTCCAAAGCCTTAAGGGCGGGACCCATGCCATTTGGACCCCACCTCCAATTTTGGGTCTCAGGGCTCAGCTGCTCCGCGTCTGTTCAAAGGAGAACCTTGGCTTCTTCTCGATCTCCGTTCTCAGGCCGGATCCCCGGTGCTCGTCGTGTCTCCCTCCCATCCCCCTCTCTCTGTCCTTGCTGCAATTCTGAAATAAAATGCCAAAGAACAAGACATTGGCTGTCATGCTCTAAGCTCTAAGCACCATCCTGGGACATTAGGGGCTCACCCTGAGGACTTCTCTGACCTGAGGCTTTCTTCTGTAATTTAGTATCGAACCCCGCTTACTGGATTCTCCCTGCACTCCTGTCTGGGGTACAGTCTTACAGTGGCCACACCAGGTCTCTTAGGATCTCTTCTTACATTTCATTGGTGCCCAATCCCTGTAATGTGTCAGAGGTCAGAGGGACATCAGCTCCTCTGACAGGGCAAGCTACCTACTGAAGCGAGTCCCTGATTTGTTGACTGTTGCAGGAGTTAGAAGGATCACATCACTGTGATTTTGTGGTCCCAATCCCTGCCTCCGCGCACACACACATGCTTGAATAAGGTCCACATGGGCTTCTAGAGAGAGGCCATTAAGACCCGATGCAGATCTGGGTTCAAATCCTACCTGTTTTCTGCCGGCTTTGATTTTGGGCATGCCATTTCATTGCTGATCAAATTAGCCGGATGGAGAGAGAAACTGCAGGACTATTGGGCAGATGTGATCAGGGCAAGGCTGCCAGCAGCCTTGGGATAGGAATTCCGATTTCTTGGGGCCCTAACTGACCTATTGCCACATCTCATTCCCTTTTACCAGTTATTGCTCAAGTAAAGGTTAGGGGCCAAGAGGACCCAAGGGACAATCTACAGGCCCCTGGGAAACGGTCTTCTCTCCATCCTGTAAAAATCCTCTTTTTTTTTTTTTTTTTTTTTTTTTTTCTGCCAGGCAGTTATCCTTAATCCCAGCACTCGGGAGAAAGAGGCAGGTGAATCTCTTGAGTCCAAGGCCAACCTGGACTCTAGAGCTCCAGGAGAGCCAGGGTAACAGAGAAACACTGTCTGAGAAAACAAAACTCCAACCAAACAAAAACCTGAAACACACGTTTCTGTGATGGGCTGGCTGCAAGTGTTTTGCTGAGGGCTCATTTCCTCCTCTTGGCTTCTGGCTGTTCCCTGCTGCCGTCAAGGTCTTGTGTCCTTCACTGGGTTCTTGAGATGGTCTGAGGATCCCTACATTTGAGGGACAGGGACATGGTTGTTTGTTCGTGTAACACAAAAATAACTCATTTCAGGCTGGAGAGATGGTTCTGCGGTTAAGGGCACTGACTGCTCTTCCAGACGTCCGGAGTTCAGTTCCCAACAACCACATGGTGGCTCATCAGCATCTAGAATAAGATCTGGTGCCCCCTTCTGGCCTGCAGGCATAATGTCAGTCAGAAATACATATATATAATAACTCAAAGACCAGGTCAATATAGAGGATAAAAATGTATTGTAATCAAGCCGATACTGACCTCTGACCCTGAAGGGACCTTGTCTATCTAGGTATAAAGGGTTGGGCAAGGGAGTTTCCATCAGTCTGGTTAGGAGTTGGTTCTTAGGCCTGGGAACATGAACTTAGTTTGGTCCTGTCAGAAGATGGAGAAGTTGTCCCTGAGATGTCTGCACTCAGACTGATGTTTACCACAGAAGCTGCTCAGCTGTTGGGAAGTCCCCAGCTGCCCTAGGGCTTGGGACCTGAAATTTAGTTCCTCTGAAAGACCCCCGGAGGGTATCTTCTGCCTGAAGAGACCCGTCCCAAGGAACAGCGAGACCACTCACTTCGGATGCAAATAGCAAGAGGTTTAATTTACACAGGTACCTGTGGGCACACAGTCTCTCGGAGGACTTGCGCGCCGGACAAAGGGGCAGTCCCCTTTTTATAGGGCTTGGGGGGCAGAAGCAAGGTACAGAAGCAGAAGCATAGCAACAGGGTTCTAATTGGTTAGTTTAAATGTGGCCAGGGAGTGAACCCAAGGACATGGCTCCAAGGACACAACTCCTGGTTCCAGTCGGGGGCTGCAGCTTATCTGAAAGCTGGGCTTGTCTGAATGTCTTCCTTTCTTTGTCTATTGCTAGCTGGCCGCCCACCGGTATCTTGCTTGGCCACCTGGGACCCTGACCTAGCCTGCCCCGTGTGTGCACAGCCTTACAGACCCAAGTTCTCGGAAGAGGAGGGTGGCCTTGGCCCCTCCTTTGGGATAGGGAGTTGTTTTTAGTCCTTGCCTCAACATGTGTGGCAGGATGTCCTTGCCCTGGTCCAGGTGGTCAACTGCAGATATTTTTTGTTTTAACAGAGACTGGGCTGTCCTCTGGCTCACTTTTGTTTCAGTATTTTTTCATCCCTGCCTGTTCTGGACCTAGCAAAAAATGGTGTTACTGCAGCTAAAGCAGGAGGGGGTCTTTCACCTCCCTGTGACTAGGATGCTAGTACTGAGAAGAAGTTTCTTTTGCTTCTTCCCAAGGAAGACCACCTGGCTTCTTTGTAACTTTCCCCTGCCCTGAGGTGGTTCAAAAGTGGCTCCTTCTGGATGCAGAGTCTGGTCATCTCTGTTATGGTATGGGTGTGGCCCAGCCAGCTCAACCACATCCTGGCTCTTAATCTTGGGTTTTGAAGGTTACTTATTTTGCCATGGCAGCAAGTTAGGTCGATAAATGGATGGCTATGTAAACATGTAATGGGTTAAATATTGATTTATCAAAATATTTATTTATTTGTAGGAAGCCGTTGGCGCCAATAGATGGCGCCAGCTTCCCGCCCATTGTTCAGCCTACAAAAACCTTTCCCCTCGTGTTGCTTGGCAACCACATAAGTCACAGCCCAATCTCGGGGCACGTAATTGAGCTACAGGAGGATGCACCAATCAGGTAGCAACACAAGTCTCTTAGGTATATATAAGCAGTGCATTTCTCCCCCACGTGAGGAGATTGCGGGAGATCCCACCAGGCAAGCACCTAGAGAGATCCCCTGTTCAGAGAGAAGTTTCCTGCTCAGGAAGTCCCCTGCTCAGAGTGCTGTACAATAAAGGTTGTCCGCAGAAGAATCTGTTTGTTGTTGCACGCCTGTTTCGGCTGGCGGACGTGGGCGCGCGACATTTATTTATTATATGTGAGTACTCTGTCACTGTCTTTAGACACACCAGAAGAGGGCATCAGATACCATTACAGATGGTTATGAGCCACTTTATGGTTGCTGGGATTTGAACTCAGGACCTCTGGAAGTACAGTCAGTGCTCTTAACCATTGAGCCATCTCTCCCACTCCCTAAATATTGATTTTTTTTAAAAAAATGCATCAATATTTTCTCCATTTTTTCTTTTAATTGTGATTGAGTAAGCACCCATAGAGATAACCCACACAGGGCAATGTTCTTGTCCTCAATGCTTTTAAAAAAAAAAAACAACAACAAAACGTTTACTATTTTATGTGTATGTCTGTTTTGCCTGCACGAATGTCTGCACCACACGTGTGTCTGGTGCCTAAGGAGGCCAGGAGCCTACTAGAGCCTCTGGAACTGGAGTTGCTTGTAGTTGTGAACTGCCACATCACTGCCTGGAACTGAACCCCGGGTCCTCCGGAAAAGTGGTTGGTGCTCTTCCCCGCTGAGCCATCCGTAGGTCGATGTCAGCCAAGGTGATACATGATTGGACAGTAGAGAGTGGGGCGGGGACAACGTTTTGGTAGGGCTGCAGAGAAGGAGAAAGGGATATTCAGGAAGAAACAACATGGAAGCAGACGTAGATGTTTCTCTCGGCGCATCTCCATATGGATAAAGGTTACGAACATTTTATAAGGGATGGAATGGTACAGGATAATCTGACTCATCTAGGTGGGCAAATTATACCATACCAATCAGATCAGAGTATTTTGGTGTGTTCTTTGATGTGGCGACTTCATTGAGTTCAGAAGAGGGTGTAGCGGCGGGGCGCACAAAGCTACCATGGAGCTGGGATGTGTGTGTGCAAGGCTTGGCAACAACCCGCCAAGGGAAAGTGAGTGAAAACAACACGCTGGGGTGGTTGTGGACCACCCAGGACAAAGGCAGCCAGAGCAGGTGGAGCAGAGCTCCTGGGCCAAAGGAAACCTCAGAGTACTTGGGGGCAGCGTGGAGCCATTGAGATAAAAATACCCTGCAGTGCCATGTGGCACTATGGTGCCTGCACTAGCGGGGGAGAAGAGGTATGTGTGTGTGTGGTGAGAGATTATATATGTATATATATTATACACGCATGCGATCTCACATACACACACACACACTGAAAGAAAATGAAAAACCCTTTTTCATTTCTTATCTTCATTAATCCATTTCGTGCATGGGCCTGTTTTTGCCGGGACCAGATGACGCCTTTCAGAGTTCTCGGAAAGAAGAATTCTCTCCTTTTACCGCGTGGTTCGGGAGATGGAACTGAGGCCGGTAGGGTTGACAGCCAGAGCCTCCACTTGCTGAGTCATCTCACTGGCCACAAACCAAAGATTTGAAACCCCGGTCGGTCTGTAAGGGAGCCCTGGGGAAGCACTCGGGCCAGAGGCAGTGGCCTGGCGCCACCTGGAGGCCAGTTTGGGGTACAATGTCTGCTGGAGAAGTCATCAAGGTCAAGAATCGTTTAGAGAATGAATTTCCAAAACCAGCTGTCTGTTAATGGTTAAAACATCTGCATAACGATCACATGAGGGGTTGTTGGGCGAATAACTAAGTGATTTTTCTCAGCAAGCCACTGTTTTTTGTCTTTTGAGATGGGATTTCTCTGGGTGGCCCTGACTGCCTGGGGTAATCTTATGAACGCAAGCGCAGGGCTCTGGATTAGAGGCTGGAGGATCACAAGTTCAAAGCTCTTCTGCGCTATGTAGGGAGTTCATGTTTCAAAACAACAACGACAAAGAAAAATGACCGGCTAGGCTCTTACTGGCATCTGACACATTAATAGTTTTGTTTTCCTTTTAAATTACTTATTATTTTTTCTCATGATGCATATTTTTAATGTTAATATCAGGAACATTTTAATGTTAATATCAGTCTTGGCTGCCAAGACCGATGATGTGAATTTGATCTCCTGGAATTCACATGGAGGAAGAGACAACTGATGTATGCTCTTTCTTTCTCTGGCTCTCTCACGGGTGCGCGCACACACACACACACACACACACACACATGCACGGTTATACACCCACACTCAAATATACACCACAGAGAATTAAAAAAACAGGGACCAGACCGAAAATAGTATGTTAAAGTACACAGCAGCTAATAGACAAAAATCGTAAACAACTCAAATGTTCACCAACAAATGTAATAATCAAAAAAACGTTGTATTAACCAGGTGTCTTAGTGAGGGTTTCCATTGCCGTGAAGAGACATGCAAACAGAAGACTGGCTTCCAGGCTGCTAGAAGGGTCTCAAAGCCCACCCCCAAGGCAGCCTCTCTCATTGAATTGAAGGCTCATCATTTGGCTGACTATCTAGGGGGCTGGGATGAGCCTCTCTCCATTAGACAAAGCCATAGTTACGCGCATGCGCAGCCATGCTGGGCTTTTCCGGTAGATTTAGGGGACTCTCGCTCATTCACCCACAGAGCACCTCTCCAGCCCGTTTTACATTTTGAGGTCTCACATTCCAAGCTGGCCCCAAACTCACTATGTAGCAAAAGACAGCGTTGAGGACCCGATCCTGTTTCTACCGGCAAGCACCGGTACTGTCTGCCAGCTCACGTTAGGATTTGTATTCCTTCACTAAAGGAGATGGTGAGTGACACATGCTACAACATGGATGACCCCAGGGAACACTAAGTGGAGGCAGCCAGGCACAAAAGGCCACTGCGTGGTTGTTTTGATTGTTTACATGAATGTATGACGTAGTTTTGGCTTGTCTGGCAGGACCATGGAATGGGGGCAGAGTTGCCCTTTGGGAGATTGCTGGGAATATGTGGGAACTAGGCAGGGATGATAGCGGCTTGACTTTGTGGTTGTACTAACCACTGTGGGATTTCTTCTCTAGTTACAGATAAGAACTCTGAGGTTCTGGTGACAGGCAACTGAGGAAGCCCAGGCTTGGCCTGTGTCCAGGTAGCTAACCTCATAAGCTCACCGTTTGCTTGTGACCTTATTTAATGTTTTTTTTTTTTTTTTTTTTTTTGTAGTGTGGGTAGAATTTAGTGTCTCTCTCATGCTGGGAAAATTCTATACCCATCCCCCATCTTCTTGTGTGTGTGTGTGTGTGTGTGTGTGTGTTGCAGGGCTGACCTTAAACTCCAACTCCTGAGAAAAAAATTAAGCCCTTGAGCATTTCATCCTTGGTTAAACACCCTGATTCCTCCTGCCTGTCCCATTCCTCAGATGGCTGTACTTGGGGTTCCCTGATGCTCCCCTTGTCCATTTCTTCAGAGACACAGTTTGAGAGCTCCAGCCAATCCGATCACTGACTGCGTGTGACACGGCTGATCGCTAGGCAGAGTTACAGACCCTGGAGCAAGCTGCACTTTTCTGACCGATTGCTGTGGAAGCCTGCAGGGGTAGATGGACATGGCTTCCTCCCTCTGACTTACATGCAGAGGGCGCAGAGAGAGGACCTTCATTACTGGAACGTGAGGACACGCCCCCATATGTACACACACCTAAGCCCTATACAGGAACACACACCCTCCATGAACAAACGCCACTCCTCACATGTACACAGGTGTACACACGCGCACACACACACACTCCATACACGAGCCGTATCTCTTCCAATGGACAGGACACGTGCTGTCCAAGATACCAAACAAACCGGAGTGACTCATTTTCAGCTGTAGCAAACCTGGCTCAGCGGTGGAGAACGTAGACTTTGAGGTCAGAATCCTGGTGACATTTCCCTTCCTGGCTTGGCAGGTAGAGCAATGGTCAGTTTCACAAGTCAGCGTGGCCAGACAGTCCCCCGTGTGACTCAGTTAAAGTAGGCTCCGAGGGTCAGTGTGAAGGTCTCCCGGAGGTGTGACTGATGTCCGCGGTGATCGTGGGCTCTGACCACAGGCTGGCTTGATGAGCAAATCTGAGGTCGTCTCTGTGGAGGGAAGGTGAGTGCTGAGACCAGACGCGGTGTAGGGCCAAAAAGTCTTTCTGTGTTTCCACGTGTGTAGGAGCTGATGGTGGTGAGCTTGCTGCAGAGTCCACCCCGGGTGTCGGGGAGAAAGAAGCCACTGAAGCCTCACCAGCCTCATGTCCATAAGAGACCATGTTCCCATGACCTGCCGGGCGGAAGAAGAGATTTGGCCGGGTGGCCAGGAGGATCACAAGTCCACGGCCAGCCTGGGCAACTCAGTGAGGCGAGACCCTGTTTGAGGACAGGTTGGGGCTGGAGGAACAGCCCAGTGGGTGGAGGAGTGCTTGGCGTGCTGGCAGAGAGCTTGGGTTAGATCCCACCACACTTGGACACTGGGCCCAGAGGCAAGAATCTGTCACCTTAGCACTGCAGGGGCCGGAGACAGGCAGAGTCTGGGAGGTCATTGACCCGCCACGCCAGCCTAGAGGAACCACTGGGAGCCATGATTCAGCACTTACATAACAGCGCCAGACTGAGTTCGGGCTCCGGAAACCGTGGTGGAAGGAGAGACCTGAATCCTGAAGGCTGTCCTCAGATGTGTAGGCCTATAAGCAGTGCCACAGCTGTGCTCCCACTCACACACATACACATACATACACAGAAAGGCCAACAATAAACCTTTTAAAAAAGTTTAAAATTGTTTAAATCCGGGGGGCCGGGGACGGGGGTGGGGGGGAGGAACTATTGAGAAAGACCCAGCGCTGACCTCCCCATGATCACACATCTGCGCACAATGATCTGTGCATGTCCCACGTACCCAAAATAAGTAATAAGGCCCACGTGTAGAAGCCCCCAGTGAGGGGCTGGGGGGTGTGGCTCAATGGTTGAGCATCTGCTAGAACCCTCTGTTGAGGGGTGTGGTTTGATGGAAGTGTTCAGGAAGCGTGCTAGAAGCCCCGAGGATTGATCCCCAATATCTCAGCTACAAAAAGTAAATAGAGACCACCTGATGGTTAACTTTAACCGCCTGATACACCCTAGACTCACCCGGATAGAATCTCAAAGACTGACAGTGTACGTTAGGTTGGTCCATGAAGGTAGTGTGTTAATTACTTGACATGAAAAAACCCAGTCAACTGTGGGGGGCACCGTTCTTTTTTACTTTTCTTTTTTTTAACAGACTTAGTTCATTTATTTTGTCTTTTATAAAAACCCTTATGTGGCAGCCACAGCTGGAGCCTGGGTCCTCCAAACAGAGAGACTCTGGTGTCGGTTTTCACGAGATGATCAGTGAATTCCTGATAAGGACACTTGGTAGACACAGTTTCTTTCCAGGGGTCAGGGAGCTGCAGATCTTAGAGATGGCATCAAAGGTGGCCTTGGCAAAGTTGCCCAGGGTGGCAGTGCAGCCTCTGTCTGAAGTGTAGCAGTCATTTATACCGGCCATCATCAGAAACTTCTCGGGCACAGGAGCAGAGACAATGCCAGTGCCTCTGGGGGCAGGAATGAGACACCAGCACAGAGCCACAGCGGCCTGTCACCTTGCATGGGACAGTGTGGGGCTTGACAATCTTGTTCCCCCAGTAGCCTCTCAACACAGGGACAATGGAAAGCTTGGCCAGGATGGTGGCCCCTCGGATGGCAGTGGCAACCTCCTTGGAGCACTTAACACCAAGACCAACGTGACCATTGTAGTCCCCAATAGCGACGAAAGCCTTGAACCTGGTCCGCTGGCCAGCCCGGGTCTGCTTCTGCACTGGCATGATTTTCAGAACCTCATCCTTTAGAGATGCACCCAGGAAAAAGTCAATAATCTCAGACTCCTTAATGGGCAGGGAGAACAGGTAGATCTCCCCCAAAGACTTGATCTTCATGTCCTTAACCAGGCGGCCCAGCTTGGTGACAGGGATCCACTCCTTGTCTTCAGCTTTACTTCCACGAGCCCCGCGGCCTCGGCCTCGACCACGAACGCCGCCCCTAAGACCGCTGCCGAATCCTCCGCGGAAGCCGCCGCGGCCTCCTAATCCCGGGCCCCAGATCCTCGGGGCCTCCTGCTCCATCCGCCATTTGGTGTTTTCCTGACGAACTGCGTCAGTCACGCTGAGCACAAGCTAATATACAAGGGTGCACGGGTGCATCTGTTTCTCTTTGCCCCTGACGGTTCGCTGTGTGTCTAGCTGTCCAAGTTCCTTCTCCACGCAGAACGACTGTGACCCCGTGCTGATAGCTGTATGTCCTTATTTCTCCCCTGAGCTACTTTGGTCAGGGTATTTCCTAACAGCCAGAGAAATGAAACTAGAGAATTTTGGTTTAAACGGTTGTTACGGAGATTGTCTTTAACAATTAAACAAACAAGCAAAAAAAACCCAAATAGAGTACAATGTTAGAGAAACTGGGGTTCACAGGCTGGAATCCCAAACCTGTCTGTGTGCAACAGCTTCCCACTGTGAGAGGATTCCTAAGGGGCTCAGGCAAGAAGGGTTTACATGGGTACACGGCTTCAGAAGTCTCTGGCCATGGCTGCCTCCTACGATGTTTTCTGGGCCTGGGGTAAACGGAGCCTCCGGGTAGCAGAGCTGCCTCTGTGTGTGGGATAGAAGGGGACAGGAGACACAAAGAACTCCCTCTGCAGAGCCCTTGCTTTGAGGCCCCGCCTCCTAGCAGCACGTTTATGAGACCTATTCAAGTCCCATTTACCCATCAGGATCCAAGCACAACTCTGTGGCGCCAACGGGAGAGCCCCTGTTTAGAACCCCCCAGTGAGGGGCCGGGATGGAAAAGTGTCCGGGCAGTCACTGAGAGATGAAAGGAAGTGCGTTTCTCCGAGCCTCAGGCCAGCCCACGTAAACACAACTACCGTCACATGACCTGTGACATCTCTTCCAGGGCAGCCTGGCTGCCTGCAGGAAGCAACGCTGCGAAAGCCGCGCGGCGCAGGAAGCTTCCGGCAGACTCTAAGGATGGCAGACATTGCAGAAGTGAACTTCAAGGAGGAAGAGAGGCAGGGAGGGTCTTTCCTTACTCCGCCCCGTAATCTGACCATGCTAGGTGTTCATCAGTGTATTAAACCATTATAAACTGTGACCGGGGCCCAGTGTCAGGGTGCATACCCTGTTGGCTTACAGCCGGTGAGGCGCCTCACAGGGACCTAGCGATAGGCATCATGACCTGCTCTGGTGACAGATGCAGGTGGCTGGCAGCAGATGAGAGGACTGCTCCATCCCCCAACCCTCCTCCTCCTCCCCACCCCCTTCACACGTGTTCCTGGACAGCCTCTGTTTCTTTCTGTCCTCTTTCCATCTTTCTCCGTCCTCATGGCTCAGTCTGACTCTAACCTTTTCTCCAGGTCCTCACTCCCCTCCCTTCCAAATAAACCTCCCTTACACCAGATCTCTCCTGGACCTGCCACTCACCCCTGCCACCGTTGCAGTATATTTCATAACATACCCATCATTCAGGATAGAGGCTGAGGCAGGAGAATCGTAAGTGTGAGGCCAGCCTAGGTGACAGAGTAGGTCACTCAAAAAGCAAAACAAAAATAAACACATAGGTAAAGAGAGAAACGCCCCAGTTATTTGTGGATGCATTCTGGGGCAGTTCTTAGCCCTGTCTGTGAGGGTTTCTCAAATTCTTTTTTTTTTAAAGATTTATTTATTTATTATATATAAGTACACTGTCGCTGTCCTCAGACACACCAGAAGAGGGCATCAGATCCCATTACAGATGGTTGTGAGCCACCATGTGGTTGCTGGGAACTGAACTCAGGAGCTCTGGAAGAGCGGTCAGTGCTCTAACCACCGAGCCATCCCTCCAGCCCTCTCAAATTCTTTATGGTCATAACAAGAATAAACATTGATAGCAAAACTATACATGACAAATAGGACCAGGGTGGTCTTGACACCTCCCCCCACGACATTGCCAGCCCCAGTAGTCCGTGAAGGTCTTCGGACCCAAGATGCCAGCCACAGCCATGGTGTACCGCACTGATGGAGTTTTGCACAAGCTACACCTTTGTGTGCTGAAGGACCCACTGCTGGGGTGAGCTGGGACATCTGGGAAGCAGAGGCGGGAGGAAAGAGACACTGGAGGTCATCTGCTTCTAAGCAGGGAACAGTTTCCCGCTGAGGTAGGAAGTGCGCTCGATCCCAATTTGGGCCTGTCACTGAGCCTCCTTTGTCTCATGATCTTCTCAGTTTTTGTCCCTGCAGTTCCTTCAGATGATTCTGGGTCAGAGCTTTTGGCTGTGGGATAGCAACCCTATCCCTCCACTTGGGGTATAGAACTAAACAGAGAATTCACAACAGAGGAATCTCGAATGGCTGAGAAGCACTTAAGGAAATGTTCAAAGTCTTTCGTGATCAAAGAAATGCAAATTGAAACGACCCTGAGGTTCAATCTTACACTGATCATAATGGCTAAGATCAAAAACTCAGGTGACAGCAGATGCTGGCGAGGATGTGGAGAAAGAGGAACACTTCTCCGTTGCTGGTGGGACTGCAAACTTTCTAAGTGTCTTAACTGCAAACAGAGCCCTAACCTGCAAGGTATAGTTTTCCTGTTTTAGTCTCCCATTAATTTACAAAGTATATAGTTCCTATTTAGTCTCACACATGGCCTGCAGACTACATTGGACCATGAGAACGGAGACAGGGACGGAGGCCAAGAGAGGAGCCATTGGCCAAGAGACATAGTTTGGGCCAAGAGACCAGCTTAGCCAAATGGCTGAGTTGTGTGAGTGTGTGTGTGTGTGTGTGTGTGTGTGTGTATCACTTTCGTGAAAGATGTGGAAACCCCACAGGGTGTGCAGGGGAGAAGCTGGGAAGAGCTACAGGTACTAAGGGATGCTGGGAGAACTGGCCAGCATCCACTTTAGTATGTTAATAGGCACCTCAGCCAGCCATTTGTCCCCGGTTTCTGAAACCTTACATTATGCTTACCAATGTATCTTTATTCAAAAGATTTTTTTAAAAAGGTTGTGTGTGTGGGTGTGCACATAAGTACAGGTATGTTGCAGTAAATATTAAAAAATATAAAATGGTTTATCTCTATACTGGCCCTGTGGTTTCATTCCTCAGTCCCGACCCTGATACGGAGTCATGCGCACCTCTACCACCATGGCCAAACTCATCCGCACAACTCCCTTCTCTTGGCGGTTTTCTACCGCCTGTTCTCTGCCTCTGTCCTGGGGTGTTTCTGTACCCCCAAACCCCACACAAACACAACTCTACAGCCTGATATCTATTCACACAGGTTTATATGTTCAACTTTCAATCCACAAACTGTCTACACAAAAAGATTACATCAAATAGACAAAGATACAAACTGCCCTTCATATAAGATGCTAGACCTATAAAATCCTTATTGTTCATAGCTATTTAATGACAATTAATAACACCTGGGTCCAGCTGGTCCTTGGGAACCTCCATGTTGCCACAATGACCTTCACCCTCTGTCCTCTGACCTCCTCTGCCTCTCTGACCTCTGACCTCTTAGATCTCCCTTCTCTTTACCTCCCTAGCCCCTCCCAGTCACTGGCTTTCCTTTATTTTACTAAGTAAAATGGGAAGGTTCAGTTGGAGTCATGTGACTAGGCAGTCCTTCTTGGGGAAGGGGAATTAACATTAAAATACAAACAGCTTCGGGACAATCTACACCAGTACATTCTGAAGCATCAGGAAGGCAACAAACAGATCCCCCCAGGACCTGGAGTTCCAGGCTGCTGTGAGCAGCCAGACCTGGGTCCTAGGAACTGAACTCAGGTCTTCTGCAAGAGCAGCAGCAAGAGCTCTTAGTTCTCCAGCCCCTCACTGACCTCTGACCCACTGGTGGAGCCCCCCCCCCCACTCCACCATGCTGCTAATGCAGACTCTCAGTGGAGAGTTTGAGAGAAGGAGGTAAACCCAGACTGAGAAAAGTTTACAATAGACACAAAACATTTCCAAAGCAGGGGATGTTCTTTTTGGTTGAATAGTCTTTTGATTTCCAAATAAGTATGAAATGTTTGTTTTTATCAGGATTTCTTATCTTGCCTTCTTGGGAGGCTGGGCAGGGAAGATTCCAAGTTCTAGGCAGACGTGTGCTCCAGAGTCAAGGTCAGCCTGGGCTCCTTAGTGAGACTATTTCAAAACAGGAGTAAATGTAGCTGGGGATGTTCAGTGTCACTCAGAGCAACAACCTCACTGTCAGGTTTTTCTTTTTTTCCCCCAAAGCAAGGTCTTACATGTATCCCTGGCTGTCCTAGAACTCATTTTGTAAACCAGACTGGCCTTGAACTCACAGAGATTTGCTTGCCTCTGCTTCCCAAATGCTGGGATTTAAAGGCGTGTGCTGCCACCCCCACCCTCCCCCCAACAAAACAAAATTGACAGAAGGAGCTAAGGGACTACATGTTCACCACAAGCTGACATAGCTCATTCCTGTTTGTTCGTTTTAACTCTTTTTTAAATTATTTATTTATTTTATGCATGTTGAGTACACTGTAGCTGTCTCCAGACTCACCAGAAGAGGGCATCAGATCCCATTTCAGATGGTTGTGAGCCACCATGTGGTTGCTGGGACTTGAACTCAGGACCTCTGGAGCAGCAAGAGGTGCTCTTGACTGCTGAGCCCACTCTTACCCTTCGAATATATATATTTTTTAATGTGAAAAAAAAATCACAGACCTGATGATTCCTCCCACACTTCCTTGCCTCAAGTTCTGTTATGACGCAGAGTGCAAAGGACAGGCAGGAGCCTGTCGCTGCCACTCCAGAAGCTGTGCAGACACCGCATGGTTCCAAAATGTTTCATACAAAAGGTCCTCAGGAGTGCACTTCGCAGCTGGTAGCCCTGTAAGCTTCCAGAGTTGAAGGAAAGCCTGAAGAGCACACTGCCTGTAGATAGATGCCTTTCCAGAGCTTTCTCTGCCCAGCTGATGTTGGGGTTGTGCTGAAAGCAATATTTCCGGTCTGGAAATACGGCTCAGTTTGGTGTAGCATGCATGGAGCCCTAGGTCCATCTCCATCACCGCTAAAACCTGGCCTGGTGACTTACACCTGAAACCCCAGCACTAGGCTGGAGGAAAAGACTATAATGGCATTTCCCTTTTCATTGCTGAGGTAAAAGCAGCTCAAGGGGAAAAGGATTTATTTTAGTTGACAGTTCAAAGGTAAAGACAGGTCACAGAGGGACTGGGGATTTAGCTCAGCGGTAGAGTGCTTGCGTAGCTAGTGCAAGACCCTGGGTTTGGTCCTTAACTTTGGGGAATAAAAAAAATCCAGGAGTTGGATAGTTGGTAAGTCTTCTACCGCTCTCAGATCTTAGATCACAGATGGGTCACAGAGAAGGAGGCTGAAGCAAAGGGCAGTGGATGCTTGGGTTCAGATAGTCTTCTCCTGGTTATCTGGTTCAGGACCTAGGGACAGATTGGTACTGCTCATTTTAGTCTGACTCCTCCCACTTCCGTTAACCTAATCAGCACATAATCCTTCATGGATGTAAAATTAACAATCCTCAAACGTGTTATGAAGCAAATTCCTCTGAGTTAAAACATTCCATATTGAAGCAAGGTATGCTGGCACACAGTTAATTCCAACACTCAGGAGGCAGAGGCAGGAGGAGCTCTGAGTTCGAAGCCAGCTTGTCTACTGGGTGAGTTCTAGGACATCTAAGGCTACACAGAGAAACCCTGTCTTGGAAAGATGGATTAGCAGTTAAGAGCTGGCTGCTTTTCCAGATGACCTGGGTTCAATCCCCAGCAGCCACTTGGCATTTCAGAATGGTCAGTAACTCTAGTATCAGGGAATCTGCCTTCCTCACGCAGACATACATGCAAGCAAAACACCAATGCACATAAAGTGAAATAAAAATAATAAAATTAAATCAAATCACTAACAAAAAAGAAAAGAGAGAACAAAAATTTTTATCTTGAAAGGGAAACAGTAAGATTCAAACATCAGAGGGAGGTTTCTTAAGATTCAGGGGGAAAAAACAACTCAAAAGGCTCAGGATGTACTTGAAGCTGATCAAATTCACTACTCACTTCTTCCCCAGACTTATATAAGCAGTAATGGTTGCTGCACCCCAGCTCCTCTCACTGGGGGATTCTAAGCAAGAGCCCTAACCTGAGCCACACCCTTAGACCCTCTTTTGTAGCTATTTGGATCTGTTACTGCCTTGGCCACTGGTCTCTTTATAGTACACTACATAAACTTTCCTTTGAACTCTAAAACAAGTTGGAATAAAATTTTATGTGCATTCGGTGCATACAGACATTTTGTTTTCCCTAAACAAGTTCAAGAGCTATTTATACAGCATGTACACTGAGGCGGTGTTACCAGTCTTCCAGAGTGTGGAATAAAGAAAATAAGAAAATACCATGCAAGGGCTGGGCGTTGGGGTGTACACCATTAGTTCCAGCTAGAAGAGGGAGAGGCAATAGATCTCTGTGTGTTTGAGGCCAGCCTGGTCTACATAATACATTTTAGACCAGTCAGGGCTACAACAACCTGAGACTCTGTTTATGTGCCTGGATGTGTGTGTACCATGGTAGGAGTGTGGAGGTCAGAAGACATCTTTACTGAGCTAGTTCTCAGCTTCGCTAGGTTCCAGGGACAAGCTCAGGTGAGCAACACGTTCATAAGTGTTAGTCTCACTGTGACACTTCACTGGACCTTTGCTATGAATGTTGGCCTAAAATTAGCTATCCCTTTGTCTCAGTGGTCTGAGTGCCAGGATTAGAAGTATAATATGCCCCTTTGTGTTTTGTTATACTATTTTATTTGTGTGTGTGTGTGGGGGGGTAGCATGTGTGAGTTTAGTGTCTATAGAATCCAGAAGAAGAGATCAGATGTCCTGTAGATGAAATTCTTAAATATTGAGTTATTTCTCTAATTAAAAAAAAAGATTTACATGTGTGAGTGCATGTGTGTGTGTGTGGTATGCATGTGTATGTGTGGTGCATGTGTGTATGTGTGTGGTGCATGTGTATATGAATGTGTATGTAGTGTGTACATGAGTGTGTGTGTATGCGTGGTGCACATGTGTATGTGTGTGGGGTGTGTGTGTGAATGGTGTAGTGTGCGTGTGTGTGCACTTTAGATGTGTACAGCACAGCATGCATAAGGAAGTCAGAGGACAGCTTGCAGGAAGCTGTTCTTTCCTCCCAGGACTCAAACCCCTGCTGTGAGATTTTCCCAGTAAGAACCCTTTGTTACATAAGTTACTGTTGTTGAGCCTCTCCCTGCCCCCAGCCCATTAGCTGTATATCTGTGGAAACATTTAAGCCTAATATAAAACATTTAATCAGCAATAGTACATGGTGAAGTCAGTACAAAACACTCAGAGGTAAAGGAACAAAAAATATAAAAACAAAAAAAAAAAGAAGAAGAAGAAGAAGAAGAAGAAGAAGAAGACTAAAGAAGAAAAAAGAAAAAAGTAAAGAAACAAAAATATAAAAACACTCGGAAAACAATGTAAGCTTCCACGCCAACTACTGTCTTTTGTCTTGGAACCTCAATACATAAACCTTAAATTAACCTCAAAGGCCTGTTGTCAGATCTCCAGGTACGTGAGGTCTTGATGTTCCTTCACAGTCAGAAACTTCCTTCACAGCAACAAAATGACCAGAGTGACATTTCGCTTGTCTCAGGACACAGCAAACCTCTGTGTCCATTCCTTTCAGTCACATTTGATTTTGTTACAAGATTTGGGAACAGCTGCCCACATTCTCTTCTGCCAAGTTACTCTTTTTGCCTCTCAAAATAATACAGATGGGACGGCTGGGCACCCGGAGCTGCACACATCACAAAGCATTTGGAAGGTGGGTTACTTTTGGATTCATGTATGTGTTCCTCCTGTATCATCTCACATCGGAGCGAGGCTGTGAATGCTGGGTGTCTGAGCATCATATGACTACGGCAAGGCACCAGAGAACAGAATCCACACATATATGATGAGATATTTATATGTATGTATAAACAACTCTATTAGCTTTCTATTTCTATGATAAAATTCCATTGCTAGAAACAACCTGAGGTTGAAAGAATTTATTTTGGGGAAACAATAGGGATAGAGGTACATCATGGTAAGAAAGGCCTCCACACACTTAGCTGGGAGAGAGAGAGAGAGAGAGAGAGAGAGAGGAAAGGGGAAAGGGGAAATGAGAAAAGGAGGGAGACAAGGAGACGGAGAGAGGGAGGGATGAAGGGAGATATGGAGGGAGAGAAAGGGTGGGGAGAGAGGAAAATAGATGGAGGGAGAGTGGGGGAGGGAGAGGAAGAGATAGAGAAGGGGGAGAGGGGAGGGAAGGAGACAGGGGAATGGAGAGGGAGAGAAGGGGAGGGAGGAAAAGAGAGGGAAGAAGAAAGGAAAAGGGGGAGAGAGGGAGGGAGAGAAAGAGGGAGGGAGAAAGAGAGAGGAAAGACAGAGAAAGAGAGAGAGAGAGAGAGAGAGAGAGAGAGAGAGAGAGAGAGAGAGAGAGAACAGACAGTAGTAAAGGTATAAACTTGAAACTTGCCCCAGGGCCATACAGAAATGCTCTGCACCCTAAAGGCTCACATACCTTTCCTAAAGAGCAGCAAGGGTGAACTGGGAACCAAGTGTTCAAACATACGGTCATATCTGGAACATTTCTCATTCAAACCACCACAGCGTTTATACTGGTTGCTTTGGTTGTTGTGTTTGCTGGAGCTGGAAATCAAGACCTTAAACCCCCCAACACCGAGCAATGTCCCAGCCCCTCACCGGTGGCTTTTTAGCACTGATGGTATGCCCAGACCTCCAGTTGGAGTGGGTATTTTAGGCAGGGACTCTACTTCTGATCCCCAGCCCCATCTGTTTTATAAATCTGTGAATAAATCTACCTTGCCGCTGTTAGCTTATTAGATAGGCAAAGATCCCAAAGTCCGAGAACATGCTTTGTTTGGAAAGGAGTGCTTGGCTTGCATATAAGAGTTCAAACTGCCAAAACTTTACAGGGGTAAATTTGATATCATGCTGAAAACTAGCTTAGACTTTATCCCATGCATAGCATTCTCTCTCTCCTTTTCTTTTTTATTTTTATTTATTTATTTTTATACAGGGTTTCTTTGTGTAGCCCTGGCTGTTCCAGATCTCTCACTGTAGACCAAACTCACAGAGATCCATTTGCCTCTGTCTCCTTAGTGCTGGGATTAAAGGCCTGGTCACTCTCACACACAGTAAACATTTTATTTTTATTCATTATAGTATTTTGTGGTAGAACAAGAGATGGGAATAGAGCAGGTAAAAATCAAATTGGTGCATTCAATTATGATTTGTGTAACTAGCAAAATCAATATTCAGGTCAGTAAGTGAAAATAAGTACAACATGGCGTATGGTCTGTGCTGGCTGGCTGGTTCTTTTGTTCCTTGCTTGCTTGGTCTTGATAAGGCACCCCGGCTAACCTCCAACCTGATGTTTTCACATCAGCCTTCAGGCTGGCCTAAAAGGAGCCAGCCATATGCAGCTAGCCCTGATAAGTCACAAACCACCTCTGGTCCGATACTGAGTCAGCTCTGACACCATACAATGTAACAGGAGGAATTGTATTGTAAGAAATGACTGAATAGGGGCTGGAGAGACCGCTCAGCAGTTAAGAACACTGGCTGCCCTTCCAGAGGTCCTGAGTTCAAATCCCAGCAACCACATGGTGACTCACAACCATCTGTGATGGGATCCCATGCCCTCTTCTGGTGTGTCTGAAGACAGCTACAGTGTACTTCATATACATAAAATAAATAAGACTTAAAAAAAAAAAAAGACATGATGGAATAAAGTGAACATATTTGAGAAGCAAATCTGCGTGAGCTCCTAATAGCTCGGTGCCTCATAGACCCTGAAGTCTTTGAACCGTTTGGTGAACCGACTTTTTCCGTCAGTCGGCTGTCTTATCTTGGCCTCATGTAGTTCGAGGGTCACAGAGCTTGCCACAGTCGCCTTTGTCCTGAAGATGTAGTTTAAGTAGCTGAGTGTTCGTGTTTCACGTGTGAAATCTTCAGCCCCTTCTCCAGCACTACAGAAACCCCGTACATGTGATGCACACCTGTCTCAGCGTTTTCATGCTGGGCACAGGAGGCTCTGGAATTTAAGGCTATCCTCAGCTATGTAGCAAGTTCAAGGCTAGCCTGGGCTGCATGAGTCCCTTACCAAAAAAAAAAAAAAAAAAAAACCCTGAACAAACGAATAAATTTAAAAAGGGGCGGGGCTAAGTGGTGCACAGCCCTTGCTACGTTTCCATGGAGTGTGAGTCTGTGAGTCTGTATCACATGACACAACCAGAAATTTCCACCTCAGTCCAGTTCCCAGCACCAACGTTGAGGGGATCCCAATCCCCAGTAACTCTGTCTTTAGGAGATCGGCCGAGTTTTTTTTTTTTTTTTTTTTTGGCCTCAGGGGCACCTATACAAATGTGTACATAGCTAGGTAGAGACACACACATACATAAATAAAAATAAAACTAATCTTGCAAAACACGTTAATAGACACCCCAGGGCTGGTAATAGGGCTCAGCGGGAAAAGGTGCTTGCTGCCTGGTAACATGAATCCGGTCATCAGGACTCGTGGTAGGAGAGAGCTGACTCCCCCAAGTTGTCCTCTGACCTGTAAATCCACACTGTGAAACAACATTACACTCTCTTCCCAAGGCTGGCCCTGAATTTACACAGGGGAGGAGGACCATGAACTCCTGAACCTTTTACCTTGCCTTTGCCTCTCAGAAGCCACCACTCCTTCCTAAGCAGCTCTAAAGAAACTCCACTCATACTAGGCGAGCACTTCCGACTGAGTCAAGTCCCGGCCCCGAAGACTCTTGATTATACTCACAATGTTCAAATATTTGAAGAAAATAAAAATTGTGAAATTCTTGCCTTGCTATTTTTGGATGTGGTTACCTTGGCAGTGGGCTGTTAACGGAAAAGTTAATTCTTTAAAAATTAATTGATCATTAACAAAAACCCAAATAGTCATGCCTTTTTCTTGTCTACACAGAAAACATTAGTCAGATGTGAAAGAAGTTTCGCCACAATCTTTCCAACAAATGGTGCTGGGAAAACTGGCCCAGAATCTACAAGACGGTGCATTGTAGATTGAGTTCCCATTTCCCCAAAGGACCAATTCTCCTCTTTAGTGGTGGTGCACATGTATGTAATCTTAGAACTCTAAAGGCAGAAGCATTTCTGTGAGTTCAAGGCCAGCTTGGGCTATTTGAAAGTTCTGAAGCTGGGATGTGGGCCACCTCTAATCTCAGCACTCAGGAGGCGGAGGCAGGAGGATCGGGGGCTCCAGGCAGCCTGAACTACACACTGAGAAGCTTTCTCAGGAGGAAATAAAGAGTTAGAATACACAACATTATGAGTTTACTCAGCGTTTCTAAGCGAGTACACTTGTAGTCGACATGGTAAATTTAATGTGAAATGTTAGGGGTTTTTTTGTTTTGGTTTGTTTTTTGTTTTCATTTGTTTTGCATTCAGTTCTTACTATGTAGCAACAGGCTGGGCTCAAGTTCACGGAGGTTCAACCGCCTCTACCTTCGAGTGCTGGGATTGAAATCATGCACCACCGTGTATTTAATCTCAACCTTAATAAAATCTGCCAGGTAAAGTTAATAGTTCTTTTCCTGAAACTATAGGGCTGTGTTGGGTCCACAGCCTCACCACGGGGTGAGGATGACTCTTGCTTGTCCGTGCACCAATTGTTCTGTGACGCATGGCTGCCTGTTCGCCACGGTGTTATGACATTGTTATTTTGTGTACGAATTTATGAACTTATTGTTTTTAATGACATCACACGGAGCTCAGTCAAGACTTCTAGGGAGTGAAGCTCAATGGTCTGAGCCCGTTATTTCACTTACTGAAGAGGTTGAGGCTGGACTGTCACAAATGCAAGGCCAGCTCTTGGTGAGATCGTCTCAAAAGAAAAAGCAAAACCAAGAAACTGAGATGTGACAGAACAGTAGAGCCCCGTGAGGGGCTGGGGGCGTGGCTCAGTGGTACAGCCCCTGCCTAGAATCCCCCAGTGAGGGGCTGGGGGCGTGGCTCAGTGGTACAGCCCCTGCCTAGAATCCCCCAGTGAGGGGCTGGGGGCGTGGCTCAGTGGTACAGCCCCTGCCTAGAATCCCCCAGTGAGGGGCTGGGGGCGTGGCTCAGTGGTACAGCCCCTGCCTAGAATCTCCCATTGAGGGGCTACGGTATGGCCCAGAGGTAGAGCCTCTTGCTTAAAAGCCCCCAGTGAGGGGCTGGGGATGCCGTGCAAGATTGAGCCCTCACAGGAACAGAGCCCATGGTTCCATTCTCAGTACTGGAAACAAAAAAGAAATGTATCCCATTAAAAAGATATATTACTTTCCTAACTGAATTAAAAAAAAAAAAAAAAAAAAAAGGAACATGACTGGTCCTGGGTATTGTGAAGAAGGTTATCTATGTGTATGTGTATATATGTTGTGTGTGTGTATGAATATGTGTTGCGTATGTGTATGATTGTATATGTGTATGAGTATGTGTTGCATATGAATATGTGTTCTGTATGTGTATGTATACGAGTATGTGTTGTGTCTGTGTATATGGGAAGCCATTAGCTAGAAGCAGGGGCATTTGGGAGAGTTCAGAGTAGACATGACCAGAGCAGACTGAACTGTGCCATTGGAGGAAAAAGAGAGGGGAGAGAGGGGAGAGAGGGGAGAGAGGGGAGAGAGGGGAGAGAAGGGAGGGGGGGAGAGAGGGGAGAGAGGGGGAGAGGGGGGAGGGGGGGTACCAGGTGCAGCAGTCAGGAGGCCGAAGGTACAGAGAGCAGGTACCACAATTGTTGGAATATATAGGGAAGAGCAGGCCAGCCCCCAGGCTTGAGAGTCAGAAATTGAGGGATGCTGGGAGAAAACCTGGTGGCCAGGTCCTCTTTGATGTGCCAAAGAGGCCCCTTAGCTTCCTGTCCCAGGTTTGAGACCTCAGCTACTATAGATGGGACTTTATCTAGAAACAGGAGGCAGATGTGGTGGTGTACACCATTGATCCCAGCACTCAAGACAGAGGCAGGCACGTCAGTGTGATTCAGAAGTGAGGCTGGTCTACAAAGTTACAAGCCAGCCAGGGCTATGTAGTGAGACCCTGTCTAAAAAAAAAAAAAAAAAAAAAGAAAGAAAAGAAAAGAAAAGAAACACTGGAGACTATTTCAGTTCTTAACAAACACAGTTTTCTTTCAGACTCTTTATTATTTTAAGTAAGAAAAGAAATTTAAAATAAATAAATAAGATAAATACCCATAATAAATAAGAGGGAACCCACAAAGAGACACCCCTAGAGTCAGGGAGAGTCAGGATGCGTAGCTGGGGCTACGGCCCTGTAAAGACTCCACCATGCTCAGGGGGTCAGAGGAGCCTACATCGGGGGGCTCTGGGGGCAGGAATCCTGGTTGCTCTTGGGGCTCGTGGAGCAGGCCTGGCATGGGCAGGAAACGCATGGGACCCCAGGTTGCGGGATCCTGGTTTGGGGAGTCCTTCTGGGGCAGACGCAGGGGCAGGCCATGGGCTTCAGATTGGTACACATTGTATCCGTCCTGAAGCAGCAGTTCTCTGAAGCTGCAGGCCTCGGGGTCAAAGTGAGGCTGGGGGACAGAGAGAACAGTCAGACACACACAGTCCTTCTCTATTTGCCAGCCCCTGACCGAATGGTCCAGCCCCAAATACCTCCTTCAGATTCAGGTCCAGCCTCAGCCTCCTCTCTCAGACCCAGGGGCAAGCCCCAGCCTCCTCCCTCAGACCTGGAGCCTAGACCTGGCCCAACTCCATTCACACCCGAAGTTCCAGCCCCAGCCCTTCCCATCTGGGGGTTCAGGCTCGGCTTCTTTCCTCAACTTTCTGCCTAGGTTGGCATTCTGCCCACCCCCTCCAGTAATGTCATTTATTGGTCCTTTGGGTACCAGAGTGCCCCACTCTCAGCAGGAACAGTGAGAGGTTAGCCCAGGTACAGGGTTACACTCCTGACACTTGGCCTCTCTGAGGGCCAGTCCGCCCTTCATATATGTCAAGACTTGAAGCAGTGTTCTCTTGCAAACAGACAGTCTGCCCACAGCCAACGGGGAATGCCGGAACCTCTGTAAGCGTGGGGCTTCTGAGAGAGGACCACAGAGAGACTCACCGAACCATAAAGAGTTCCATCTGGCTGTTGGCAAAGAAACCTAGAGGCTTTCACGCCCAGGATTTGAATGACCCCTGGCTTCAAGGCTTTAAGTTCCAGGAGACCTGTGAGGCAAAACAAAGACACTCAAGGGTGTGTCCACAGGGACACGAACCCAGGAGCTAGTCCTCTCACCTCCGTGAGGCCCTGTCCCCACACTCACTTTCTGGACTGCGGTACGCTGCGCCTACCACTGTTCCGTCCTCTCTGATCTCCAGGTGGGTTTCGGTGTCCTGGTTGTCATCGGTGTAGAGGTACCTCTGCCGGACTTGACCCCCAAACTGGAGGAGGGGGCTGGAGTCAGGGATGGGGTATGCCTGGCAGACCCCCAGCAGGAAGATGGCCAGCAGTAGACTGACCCTTAGCCCTGGGGTCCCAACTCTAGATTTCATCCGGTCCATCAACGCTGCACCGAGCTCCATTAGGGAGAGCCCCTGGCAAGTGTCTGAGGAGGGAAGTCAGCTGGAATTGGCGTCTGACTCTGGTGTTTCTGGAGAGCGGGTTCAGGTTCAGACTGGGGCTCGGGCAAAGTGAATGCCTGTCTCTCCTCTGTTGACTCCCCAGCCAACAAGACACTAAGGCTGTCTGGTGAACGAAGAAATACCAGAATTTATACCCAGACAGGCCCGCCCACGTGCCCTCCCCACTCCTGACGCGTGATATTTGACACACTTGGCAGGAACCTGAATTCCACCGTGGCCAGGGCGGCCTGGTCAGATGATGCAATGGGGGGTCTTTCCAACAGGGGTCTAAGGGAAAAGGGCTAGGCATAGACCCCTGGGCTTAGGGGGGAGAATGCTGGGGGCCTGTACTTCTAAATCTAAGGGAGGAGGCTGGGGTCTTTGCTCCTTGGTCTGAGGGAGGACGGTTGGAATCTGGAGGAGGCTGGGATCGTCACTTCAGCGCCCGAGGGGAGGAAAGATGAAGTTTGGGACCCTGGGTCTAAGGTAGGGGGCAGATTTGTCTGCACTCCTGAGTTTGAGGGAGGAGGCTGGGGTCTGCACTCCTGAGTCTGAGAGAGGAGGCTGAAGTCAACACTCCTGGGTCTGAGGGAGAAGGCTGGGGTCTGCACTCCTGGATCTGAGGGAGGAGGCTGGGGTCTGCACTCCTGGATCTGAGGGAGGAGGCTGGGGTCTGCACTCCTGGGTCTGAGGGAGGAGGCTGGGATCTTCACTTCAGCACCTGAGGGGAGGAAAGATGAAATTTGGGACCCTGGGTCTAAGGTAGGGGGCAGATTTGTCTGCACTCCTGAGTTTGAGGGAGAAGGCTGGGGTCTGCACTCCCGAGTCTGAGAAAGGAGGCTGAAGTCAACACTCCTGGGTCTGAGGGAGGAGGCTGGGGTCTGCACTCCTGGCTCTGAGGGAGGGGGCTGAAGTCAACATTCCTGGGTCTGAAGATGGCTAGGGTCTGCACTCCTGGCTCTGAGGGAGGTGGCTAAGTCTACATTTCTGGGTCTGAGGGAGGTGGCTAGGGTCTGCACTCCTAGGTCTAAGGGAGGAGGCCAGGGTCTGTACTCCTGGGTCTAAGGGAGGAGGCCAGGGTCTGTACTCCTGGGTCTGAAGGAGGAGGCCAGGGTCTGTACTCCTGGGTCTGAGGGAGGAGGCTGAAGTCTGCACTCCTGGGTCTGAAGGAGGCTAGGGTCTGGCTCTTGGGTACTATGAAGGAACCTGGGGCCTCAGAATTTCTGTGTAAGCATCTGGGCTTGTATAGTTCATCCTTTTTGGATCTCAAGGTTCAAGGTGCTTTGGGGGTCTGAGGCTTTCTTTAATCATCAGGAGAGCTGCCTCAGCCGTGTGTAAGAGGAGTGGACGTCTCCCAGCTGGCCACAGGCCAATCACCCTCAACCAACCCCTGGTTAGGTCCTGTGCTCAGCTGCTGTCCTCCCTGATGCAATCCTATTCCCTCTTTCACCAGATACTGTCCTGCACAGGTGCTCCCCAGATGCCCTGGGGGAGGGGTAGGATCAGGCTCTGTGAGGGGAAAGAACTGGATGGTTTCTTGCAGGCAAAGGCAAGCTGGGGCAGATTTCTGGCTCTATAGGAGAAATCCTGAGCTAGGACTCTTGGGAGTGAGACTCCTAAGCCCCAGGGAACATCTAGGGGAGGAGGCTGGAAATGGACCTGTAGGTCTGAGGTGGCCCTGGGACTCCACCTCATCCCTCGAGAAGAAATGATCTAATCTTGGGCCAACCAAGTGGAATTTCTGAGTCTTTGTAAGGTGTTAAGGCGAGGCTGCAGGCCTGACTCTACAATTAATGAAAGGGCTCAAGACCGTGGGAGGGACTTTGTCTCCAGCCTCAGTAGATGCCTATCTAAAAAGAATGTTGAACAACTCTCTCTCTCTCCTTCCGGTCAGAAAAAGTTACCTGCTGTTTGCCAGTCTAGAAAGTAACAGCTGGACCCCAGACTTTAGGATCACCACGAAGGAGGGACGTGGGGCGAAGACAATGTGCCAAGTGTGATGTGTGGGTGGCTACAAGTAGAGGCTCAGACTTGGGTTGTAGCAGCTGGCAAACTGGTTCTCCATCCTCCTGGGAAGGTGCAGTGGGCGGGGTTGGAAGAAGAAGCAGGTGCCCAGGCTTCGCTCCGTTGGGGCGTGGCTCCTCCCCGAGCATCCAGCTAAGGGAAGCTTAAGTCCTGGCACTGGAGAAGGAAACGCATGGGACCTGAGCTCCCTGCTCCGGCCTTGCAGCCTGGGCGCTAGTCCCCAGGTACATACAAAGGATACAGCAGCTTCTGGGTATCACCTGGGCTGCCCATCGTGGAGTCAGAGAAGCCAGAAGGATGAGACAGGCGCCCCATCCACCTGGGCAGAGGAGGGTGCAGCGCCAGGTAGGATGTGGCTCCGCCTCCTGCTATCAGCCCTGCCGGGAGGGCGGAGGCTGTGCACCTTGGAAATCTGCCTTTCTCTCTCTCTCTCTCTCTCTCTCTCTCTCTCTCTCTCTCTCTCTCCCCACGGGTCTCTGAGCCCCAGCATTCAGTCAGTTTCAGGAAGGAAGCTTGAAGCGGAGGGCTACGGAGCCCGGGCTCCTGACCTCTAAGTGCAGCCGATGAAGGCCACATTTTGGAACTGGAAGCTCGGGCAAAAAGAATTCGGTTGCACCACCAGCAAGGAGCTCAGGTTAGTCGGCACTGGGGATGCTAGACCACCAGGGATGAGAGTATCCAGGCTCCTCTAGCTATAACTCCGTCTTCCTCAAAACATGGAAGCTACCCCCAAACTGCTCCCCATTAAGAACCCCTTCCCTCCTGTTAGAGCAAACATCTTAAGGGGTGGGGGAAACTAAACCTGTTCATCGAAAGTTAAAAGACCCACAGGCCTCCTTTCGGGACGCAGCTTTTGTGCTCACCTGTACTTGGCAGTGGGCCTTTTAACTGCCTTGGAGTCTTCCAAGCTTCTGCTAGTGACCCCTTAATAAAATCACCAAGCCAGCCATGGGTTGAATCATTCTTTAGTATGTGACTGATCCTTCTGTGGGATAAACAAATGTTTGTTCCCGCCTCACAGAAAAAGTCATACAACATCCAGGGGCTTGCGTTTACAGTTCTGAAATCCCTCCTCTTTCCCTGGGCTTTCCCTAGCTCCTGACTACCGCCTGGGAGACAGAATGTGCCCCTGACATAGAGGAGTACCTCAGAAGGCCCCCCAGATCTCCCTGTCTGGCAGCCACTCATTTGCATAGCTCCTGACCTCCCTGTAGTTCCCAGAAATCCCAGATTCAGTGGCTCATGCCATGTGCCTTCTAACTCACCTTTCCTGTCGTAGCTATGTGGACCCCCAGCCGGAAGCAGCTCTGCCTGGGATTCCTGTTGGTCTGTGTGCTCTCTGCCGGCTCCTTCTTTTTCCACCTGAACGGAGGAAACTTCTTTCGAAATGATTTAACTTTCTCTGTCCTGTGTTCAGACTACTACCTGCTGAAGTCCCCAGTGGCCATGGTATGCCTACCTCATCCATTGCAGACATCCAATGGCTCCCCTTCCTGTCCTGAGCAGCCCACCCCTCTCTCTGGGACTTGGACAATCACCCCGGGAGGCAGGTTTGGTAACCAGATGGGGCAGTATGCCACATTGCTGGCCTTGGCCCAGCTCAATGGCCGCCAAGCTTTCATCCAGCCTGAGATGCATGCCACCCTGGCCCCTGTGTTCCGAATCTCCCTGCCAGTGCTGGACCCTGAGGTGGACAGCCTCACGCCTTGGCAGCACTTAGTCTTACATGACTGGATGTCAGAGGAGTACTCCCACTTGGAGGACCCATTTCTCAAGCTGTCTGGTTTCCCCTGCTCCTGGACCTTTTTCCATCATCTCCGGGAACAGATTCGCAAGGAATTCACACTGCATGACCACTTACGGGAAGGCGCACAGCGTTTATTGAGTGGGCTCCGTATAGGCCCTGCAGGCATCCTCCCTCACACCTTTGTGGGTGTCCATGTTCGTCGTGGAGACTATTTGGAGGTGATGCCTAATCGCTGGAAGGGTGTGGTGGGTGACCGAGCTTATCTCCAGCAAGCCATGGACTGGTTCCGGGCCAGGCACAAAGACCCCATCTTTGTGGTCACCAGTAATGGCATGAAATGGTGTTTGGAGAACATCGACACATCCCATGGTGACGTGGTCTTCGCTGGCAATGGACAGGAGGGGACACCGGGGAAGGACTTTGCCCTGCTCACCCAGTGTAACCACACCATCATGACTATTGGCACCTTTGGCTTCTGGGCTGCCTACTTAGCTGGTGGAGACACTGTCTACCTTGCTAACTTCACCCTGCCAGATTCAGAGTTTCTGAAGATCTTCAGGCCTAAGGCTGCCTTCCTGCCGGAGTGGGTGGGCATTAAAGCAGACTTGTCCCCACTGCAGGCTCAGTTTGACCCCTGGGAGACAGACAATCTTTTTCGATTGGTCTGACTCATCAAGAGTCAGCCAGCCGTGTCTCTAAGCTTCAGAGTATATCCGTGGCAGTCCCGGGGCTCGGGGAGGAGGGCCACTCACAGCTGGACTTGTAGATGAGTTTTGTGTACGTGCTGGTAAACTTTACAGACATCTCACCGGGATTTGCTGATGGCAGGGCAAGCCCAAGTCAGTGCTGAAAGCTACAGTCTCTTCTGATCTCTCAGCTCACCTTCTTAGAACCTCTGGGCAGCCGCTTCTGGGTTAGGGAGGCTGAAGAAAATTCAGACTTACCAGCTGGCCTGCTGGAGTTTTGGAGTCATTCTAGGAATGTTTCCGAGAGCCTGGTCTAGTTCCTGTGCAGCAGCTTGCAGAGCCCTCCCAACACTCTAGACAGTGAGGAATCTAATGAAGGTGGACGCAAAAGCCCAGTACCACCTCACGCTGGAGACCCGGAGTGACGCGAACCTTCCAGAAGCCAGCCTCTTGTTAGAGAAATGAGAACAATTTGAGCCCCGTATGAATGTTGTCCAACTCCTTGGCCCCAGAGAAACCCTCAAAGGCTTTTATTTAGGGTGGGAAGGGTAGATGGGTTGGAAGTGGGGCGCAAAGGTTAAAGAATTACACAGATCTTAGTCCTGAATTTAGGATCAAGGAGGTTTCTTCTTCTGAAGATGCTGTAGGGGATCTGAGATCTATTTTCTGGAGGTAACTAGGCTTACAGAAAAGAAGGGTATACCCTTGGGCTCACAAAGTTCCTAAATCGGGCTCTGAGAAGATCCAGATGGAAGGGTCAGAAGGTGCTCCAGAGCCCTGAACCAGCCTAAGTCCCCACAGAATCACAGGCTGGAAGCAAAAATGGGGCATCTGGCTAAGATAGGGTATACCAGAAGATTCCTCAGATAGCACTTAATCTAATTATATTCCCTTCCAAGACCAACTTCTATCCTTCTCAGGAAGTTTCCGGGCACTTTTTCCCAACTTGGCCAGCCTGTACAGGCTGAAGGGGAATGTGAATTAAAGGGCCACATCACCAAGACATGTATCTGACATTTTCTGGAGCTGTGTACTGCACGTGTGAGCGTATAACACAATAAAGGTGTGTGTGTGTATCAGGGACATTCATGACTCATGGATACAGTACCCATTCAGATCTGGTAACTCTTGCTGCAGGACTCTTGGGTCACTTCCTTTCTCTGAAAACTTGGGTATTGGCCACCAGACCTGTCCTATGTTTTGTCTGGAGATGGTCTTTGTAGCCCAAGCTGACGTAGAATTTGTGACAGTCTTCTTGCTTCAGCCGCCCAAGTGCTATGACTACACGTGTAGGTCACCATTCTTGGATCCAGGCCTCTCCTTATCTGGGTTTGAGGCAAGAAGGGAAGACTATCACTGTCGACTATGTTTTCCAAGCTTTGAGACAGATCGTAAAGAAAGAGGTGCCCCAGTGCCTTCTGGGAGTTATAGTTCCAGTTTAGAAGACTAGCCACTTCCCGCATCTCCTTATCTGGTCGGCAAGGTTTCCAGTCAACCAGAGGGCATCCTGCGGGAAACCTGGGATCTATGAAGACCTAAAAGGAGGCTAGAGCAGGTTAACAGCTTAGGTTCTGGGCCGGCCGGAAGTGCTGGGAAAGTACCACGAAGGGGCTGCTACCCTGTGATGTCACTGTGGGGTGGGCGTGGCCTCTTTTGTTGCAATCCAATCAAACCTAAGAGTTGGATTTCTAGGCGGGGCCCAATAGTCCTAGGACATATTTTCAAGGGAATTGGTGTCCCACACTTGGGATGTGGCCCGAGTGTTTTGTGAAGAGGGGACGACAGGTGACTCTTGGAGTCAGTAGAAAAACCCTAATTTTCTCTCCCCAGTCTCCCAAGAAAAACCTTACTCTTAGTCGTGAGGAAGCGTTTTAAAAAATCCTCAGAACCTGGACTGAGTTGGGCGAAGTGCTTGAAGGCGCAGAGTTGGAGAGCGGCTGTTACAGGGTGTTGTTTAAGGTATTGGGGGGGGGTGGGGTGGGTGCTGAGAAGAGTCTGTCCGGAAAGTTAGGGGTTTCAGCCTTGAGTAAAAGTAGACAGGTACCCCAGAGACTTTAGTTCTGGGGACATGCTGAAGTTTTTGTAGGCTTAAATATCAGCTTGAAGGGTTTGGGGTTTACATTCTTTTATTCTGAAGACCTTTGCAGTTTGCTAATATCCAAGTTGGTTACTTACTAAACCATTTACTTATATATTTAATTAACTAATTTGGAGACAGTCTCACATGGTGGTTTTGACTTAGCCTCCCAAGTGCTGCTATCACAAGTTTTCTGGGCTTGAAAGTCTGAATGTTGATCTTTTCTCAGGTTCAGAGTTAAGAAAACATGCGTTTTGGCATAGCTGGGGAGTGAGCCCATGGTTTAGAAGTTTGAATAGTGATGGTCCTGAGTTTGGGATCTGGCTTAATAGTTTTCAGGGATGAAACGAGGACCCTAAAATTTGAGGTTTGGGAGTCTGGGTTCACAACTTTGGTTATTTGATTAATGATATCTCCTTTTACCTGGAAATATCTCAAAGACCCTCAGAGTGAGCTTTAAAATCCTCTAAGACTGATTTGGTTTCTGTTTAGCACCCTCCCCCTCACTCTGAGGGTGAGAGGATCTTCTGGCGGTGCAAGCTGTACATCCTGGCCTCCATGGGGCTGAATTTTACACTCTTGCTGGCAGTTCTTGCCAACTGCCTGTGTCCAGCGAGGCCTTGTATCATATGTGACCCATTTGTGACTGCTGCAATAAAGACTTTGGAAAAGGATTACCTGCCTGGCCACCTGGAACCCGAGCATCACCAAGACTTAATAAGAAAGATGGAGACCGAAGTGAGGATGTTCCGGGATCTGCCTATCAATAAGAATTCCTATATGGGGGTCGTGGGTAAGGAGGGCAGGCCAAGATACAGACCTCGGGAGCTGGGAGAGGAAGGGCTGGGGCCAGAAGTTTTAGTCTAGGGATGACAGGGACTATAGGTAGAATGAAAAAATGCCTGGGTATAGTGGTCCACAACTTTGTTCCCAGTACTTGGGAGGCAGAGGCAGGAGGATCTCTGCGTTCAAAGCCAGCCTGGTCTACAGAGTGAGTTCCAGGACAGCCATATATCCATATATATACCTTGGAATACAGAATCACAAAGTCTTTCTCCATAGCTCACAAGTATAGGGTCTAGCAAGTCTGTGTGATAAAACTACAACTCCCAGAAGGCAAAGAATTGTCATGCTTTTAACCTCTTTGCCTTATGGCATCATGGGTACTTTCTATGAGGTAGCTAGTCAATGAAAAGCTGGAGTCCAGGGTTCTATGTCTGCCCTCCACATGCAGATGAAGACACACTGGAACAAGCATCCTGGAGCTTTCTGAAGGATCTGAAACGTATCACAGACAGTGACGTGAAAGGTAAACGTGCCCAAGGATATGGGCAGATCCTCAGACAACTCATAGCTGGTGGTACATAAAGCCGAGGTAAGGATTTGGGTCTCTCTGCCTGAGGCTCCTCCACGCCTTAGCCAGGTGACCCGGAGCCTGGCAACTTCCTTGGTCCCAATGTGGAGGTCATGGCCTTCTCCCCTTCTCATTCTCCTACGAAGGGCTAGAATAGGAAACACTAGCCCAGATGGGCAGGGCATGCCAGCATTCCCAAAGCAGAACTGGTTAACCCTAGACTTCCAGAACAGCCTGGGCAGCATTATGGCATCCTTTCTAGGCACATAAGAGAAGTGGAGCTGGTGGTGGCGCACACCTTTAATCCCAGCACTGGGGAGGCAGAGGCTGTCAGGTCTCTGAATTTGAGACCAGCCTGGTCTACATGGAAGTTCTAGGCCAACTGGGGCCACATGGTGAGACTCAGAAAGGAGAGAGAGAGAGAGAAAAAAAAAAAAGAGGGGTTGGGATGTTGGATATGGTGGCATGCCCTTGAAGATAGAGGCAGAAGCATCAGATGTTCAAGGTCACCCTTGGTACACAGTGCACCCTTGGTACACAGTGCATCAGAGGCCACTTGTAGTGGTACCCACAGGATATGGAATGCTAAACTGTACCTCACACCTGATTTTGGGGGGGGGGCATCTTTTCTGGCTCTGTTTTCTCCTAGGAGAGGCCTTTGTAAGGGAACTATTTTCGATGATTCGTCTGCAGAAGAACATCTTTGCCTCCCTTGTTGCACGTTTCCAAAAGGAAGGTGAGGGAAGATGGAGGTCCAGGACACCCCCCGGACACATCTCCCCCAGGACACCCCCCCACTGGCTTCCTTAATTCTGCCCTCTCTTACACCCTCAAGAACATCTCTCCCAGGTCCTTCCCTCCCTGCCCCAAAGCTCCTCAATCTCACACCTCTCTGTTGGGTTTCTACTCCTGTTTTTGGGGCTTGGTAGCAAAGCCTGTAATTCCAACACTTAGGAGGCTGAGGCAGGAGGATGGCAGGTTTGAGGCCACCTTGGGCTTAATGCTGAGATAGAAAGCCTTTCTGTAACTTGATAGATGGAGGCAGGAAGTTAAATGTCCCAGGTCACCCCCATTGACATAGCAAGCTTGAGACTAGCCCGTGTGGCAGGAGACTCCTTTCTAAAAACAAAAATAAATCTGATTTTCTTTTTCTTTCCCTCCCTCCTTTCTCCCTTTGGAGGCAGTTTTTTGTCCCAACGAGTGTGGTGAGTCCAATATACATGGCTTGTTCCTGTTGCTCCATGAGCTTCCCCTCTGACCCGTCCCTGGACCCCAGCACTCTCTCCAGCTTGGGTGTTTTAAGTGGTGGGCCGTGTTGTGCATGCCTTCATTGGGGGCACTAACATCTAGATGCTGCAAACAGCAGCCCAGCCCTGGACCTTGCTGAATTCTCTGTTTAGCCCCACGTCTTAGTGGGAGAATACAACTTTAACCTTCGCCCTTCAGGCACGATGTCACAGACTCTGATCTGGTGTAGTAGCTGCGAAAAGCACATTCACTTTTGTGGGAAATCCATGGATTGTGGAGGTGAGTCCGGTGTGAGAGAGGGGGCAGGGTTACAACGGGGCGCTGCAGTAGGGCTCCCACAGAAGTAGCTGCAGTTCTCCCCCCTTTGGCACAGAGCGCATGATAGAGGTGCATCGCTCAGAAGACTTGGTCCTGGACTGTCTGCTCAGTTGGCATCATGCTTCTGAAGGGATTACGGATTACAGTTTCTACAGGGTCGGGACATCCTACTCCTGTGTCCCTTGATCCTAAGTCCGTTAGATCTGTATGAGCCCCTGGGTGCCCTGCCCTGAACCAGGCTCTCATGACCTGTTAGAGGTATCCTCTACTGATCCCCAGAGATCCCATGCCCTGACTCGCCAGGATCCTGTGGACGGTAGCCAGTCTATGAAGCCTCCTGTCAGGATTAGGGAGGTCAACAGTCTTGATGCTTCCTTTCCCTGTACTGAGGCCCCATGACCACCTCACCCTCTATTCCTCCCCACCCTCCAGTCCCCAAATTCCCCAGGCCTCTGTGACTCCTTGAGCTTGGATCTAGGTTTGGGGCAACCGTTCTGAGACCTTGCTAGCCAAGGGGAAACAACCTTACCTGACCAAGACGATGGTGGGTCCAGAGGATGCTGGTTACTACCGCTGTGACCTGGATACCTACACCGCAGGCCCTGCCACTATCATCTATTACAATGTCACAGGTCAGTCTGGGGGAAAGTGGCATCCAGGTTGGGAGAAGCTCTGGAAGCGTGGCCTCCTCCGTATGACCTGATTTACTTTGGGCATGGGCTTGTTATTGGCTTTATGGCTTTGGCTATAACCAGGGTCTGTGCTGAGGGGTGTGACTTCCCTTAGAAAGTGTGTTTTCTAGTCTTGGAGGTATGGATTTCTGTCTGAGTTTCATTAGGCCTTAGTTGGACTTACTGGGGTGCACCCAACCCTCTAGAGAGGGCTAGGGGTTTGGGGTAGGCTTGCTGTTACTGGCTGCTGCCAGGACTGCTTTTAGCTCTCCTCTGTCAGTATTGCCCCCAAAGCCTACGGAGGAAAACGTAACCGAGGAGGATGAAGGTCCGGAGACGGAACCGGAGCCGGAGCCGGAGCCGGAGGAGTCGGAGACTGAGCCCAATGCTACAGTTCCCAAACAGCCAGAGAAAAAACTGAAAAGCGGACTCGTAATACTGTTGGTCCTCGGCTTTGTGGTTTTGGGGGCCAGCATCGCTGCCTCGTAAGCTGTTCACTGGGAAACTTGAAGGGAGGGCTGGTCTTAGATAAAGTGGACTTGTATGAAGGGAAGAGGCCCGGGTGCAGTGGGGGAAAAGCTTGGACAAGAAGATGAGCTTTTGAAAGGAGTGTGGCTTGATAGAAGCGCTGGGGGCTTAGGTAAGCGTGGGACTTGAGGTCAGAGGCAGGCTTGATAGGGGGAGAGGCTTGCTGGAGGGGAGGGGCTTGCTGGAGGGGAGGGGCTTGCTGGAGGGGAGGGGCTTGCTGGAGGGGAGGGGCTTGCTGGAGGGGAGGGGCTTGCTGGAGAAGTGTAGTCTCGGATAGGGAGAGATTTAATAGAAGGGTGCAGACAAAAGCTTGGATGGATGGGTGGGTGGGTGGATGATGGATGGATGATGAGTGGGTGGGTAGATGGATGGATATATTTGGAGGGGATGATTTGGAGGGGGCTGGGCTTGGGTGGAGGGACGGGTTTCCTACAATCCAGTGCTGGCACAGGACAGGAAGCTACTGGACACCTTCCTTTGGGGCTCACTTAGTAGGACAAGGCTTATATAAACTGCTAAGTTAGGTTTGTGGGGGTTTAGGGAAGTGTGTACTTCACTCAATGACCTAACGTGGCTGTGTACCTGTGTCCTGCCCCAGGGTACTTTACTTTAGAAAATCCAAAGTTAAATTGAAGAGCTCAAAATTGGACATCAAATCCTCCTCGATAGAACTGAAACCTGATCAGGAGTCGTCCCCACAGATAGGCTCGAGGAAGCCCTCTGAGACAGAGCTTCCCACTGACACTGCGGAGAAGGATGAGGAATCAGAAAATCAATAAAGATTTGACCTGTTGTCTCAGTATTTGACTTACTCTTGTGGACGGGTTCTGACTTCCGGCTCCAAGAGAGGAGGTCTGGGTGTGCCTCTCCCACCCCCCATCTGAGGGGGTTGTAATTGGAACATGGAACCTTCCTTTGCAGGTGGCCCATGAGGGGTAGGTCCAGAAAAAGGCACAAGCCAAGGCCAGCCTCATCTCCTCCCCCAGGCCTGGTCTCCTCACAGGACGCCCCCTCCCCGCTCTTCCTGCCGGGTTTCCTCTTGCCTTTTCCTGTCCTCCACCCAGTGCTGGGAGCTTGGGCAGAGGACAAGAAGAGGACTTTACAGAGGGATCGGGACTTAACGGAGGCCAACGGCACCAGGGCCTCCGGGTGCTACGGGACCCGAAGCAGGGTAAGAGCCACAGCAATGACCCACCCATCCTGGGACCTAGGAGTTCATTGCTTTACCCGTTTAACTCCATGGGATTCAGGAACCAGAACTGATTCTTCTGTAGCTTCCCACCCCACCCCGCTGTGCTTAGGACTTTGGGCCTTTACCCTCTTTCCTTAGGGCCATGCTATCTGGTGAACGAAAGGAGGGCGGAAGCCCCCGATTTGGGAAGCTCCATCTCCCAGTGGGCCTGTGGATCAATTCCCCAAGGAAACAGCTGGCCAAACTGGGGCGGCGCTGGCCCAGCGCTGCTTCTGTCAAGTAAGTGGTCAACCTTTATGGTATGCCTGCCATCTGTCTCTAGTTATCACTGAGTCTTGCCAGGGACTCTACAAAAGTGGGTAGCGGTGACATGGAGGCACAGGGAGAGAAGTGGGCCAGGTTAGACGGGACACAGACGTCTCTCTGTTCACCTTATTTCTTACGAAGGACCATAACTTCATTAATCATAATACTTATCTTACCTCCATTCTTCCCACCTCACGCCACCATCTTGGTTTTCTGCCCCCACCCTCGTCTGTGTCCCTCTCTTTGGCTCTGACTCTTGAGTCCCTCCCCCTTCCTCGGTTTCTCTGTATGTGTCTCTCTCTCTGTGCATCTCTGTCTCTGATCCTCTCTTCTGCGTCCTCTCTGCCCACTTCTTCCTCCTTAGGTCCTCGTCCTCCGACACGGGGAGCCGCAGCAGCGAGCCCCTGCCGCCACCGCCGCCGCCGCACGTGGAGCTGCGGCGCGTCGGTGCGGTGAAGGCGGCGGGGGGCGCCTCGGGCAGCCGAGCCAAGCGCATCTCACAGCTCTTTCGGGGCTCTGGGGCCGGCGGCGCCGGGGGTCCCGGCTCGCCCGGGGGCGCGCAGCGCTGGGCCAGCGAGAAGAAGCTGCCTGAACTGGCGGCGGGTGTAGCTCCGGAGCCCCCGTTGCCCACGCGTGCCGCGGTGCCCCCGGGAGTGCTCAAAATCTTCGCCGCCGGGCTGGCGTCGGGCGCCAACTACAAGAGCGTGCTGGCGACGGAGCGATCCACGGCGCGCGAGCTGGTGGCCGAAGCGCTGGAGCGCTACGGGTTGACGGGCGGCCGCGGAGCGGGCGACAGCGGCTGCGTGGACGCCTACGCGCTCTGCGACGCTCTGGGTCGGCCCGCAGCCGGCGTGGGCGGCGGCGAGTGGCGCGCCGAGCACCTGCGGGTGCTGGCCGACGCGGAGCGCCCCCTGCTGGTGCAGGACCTGTGGCGCGCGCGGCCCGGCTGGGCGCGGCGCTTTGAGCTGCGCGGCCGCGAGGAGGCTCGACGGCTGGAGCAGGAGGCCTTCGGCGCGGCGGATGCTGACGGTCAGCCGGGGCAGGGCGTAGAGACTTGGGGAGGGACCTGGGGGCGGGGACGTCGGGGACGTCGGATGGCTGGGCCTTTGGGCAGGAGGTGCTGGGGGCGTGGCTTACAGGGAGGCGGGGCCTGCAGGGTAAAAGGCAGGGACCTGGGTGAGAGGTGCTGGGGGGGGGAGGGATCTGGTTGGCGGGGATCGTGATCTACAGAGTGGGAAGACTCTGGACTGGATGTGCTGGAGTGGGGTGTACACAGAGGGGAGAAGGAGCCTGCAGGACAAAACTGGTCATGCTACTCTGGGGCGGGACTTTCAGGCTGGGTCTGATAAAGGCGGTAGCTTGGGTTAAGGGGCGTACCCTACATGATACATCTTTTACTACTTTACCTTTGGGGTATAGCTTCTTTTATTTTAACCAAGACAGGGCTCCCTCGTGTAGTCCAGGATGCCCTTGAACCCTTGATTTTCCAGCCCAAGCCTCCCAAGTGCACACCACGCCTAGACCATTCCTTCAGTTTGAATCTCAACCAAGTTCTAGGTGAAGGTTCAGTGGAATAACGTGCATAAAGAATAGGGAGGGCGAGAGAGTTGCTTCAGCCGTTTGCTCTTTCAGAGGACCCCGGTTCAGTTCCTAGCACCCACATGGCGGCTCACAACTGTCCTTAACTCCAGTTCCAGGGGATCTGACATTTTCCCATAAACATGCATGCAGGCTAAAAACCAATGCACATAAAATAATTTTTTAAAAGTCGTTTTTGAAAGAGTAGGGAAACAAAAGAACAATAACCACTCAAAAGAATGACAGTTGTTGTCATCTCTTCTTCAAGAGGGGGGAGGGGAAGAGGCCTTTTCTGAGCACACATTTTGAGGCGCACATGTTTCTGGCGTCCATGGATGAATGAAGTTCCCACCTTAGTGGAAATACATGTCTATTCATTAAGCTGCTTTCAATAGAGAGCCTTCTGTGTGTCTATGAAGTGCTAGGAAGGTTTGTTAGGAAGAGATTGTTTTTCATCTCCCCGATAATGCCTACGGTGGTTCCTGACACACAGCAATTGCTCCCTAAACGCGTGTTAAAGGAATGAATTTCTAAGCTGACCACTCCAAGTTGGAGTCAGGCAAAACCAAAGTCTAGAGTTAATAGTTTGTGTTCTTCATCTCTCCACAGGCGCAAACGCCCCGTCTTGGCGGACCCAGAAGAACAGGTCTCGGGCAGCATCTGGTGGGGCAGCTCTGGCCAGTCCTGGCCCAGGATCAGGATCGGGGACCCCTACTGGGTCGGGGGGCAAGGAGCGATCTGAAAATCTGTCCCTGCGTCGAAGTGTGTCTGAGCTGAGTCTACAGGGGCGGAGGCGAAGGCAGCAGGAACGCAGGCAGCAGGCACTCAGCATGGCTCCAGGGGCAGCTGATGCCCAGATAGTACCAACGGACCCCGGAGACTTTGACCAGTTGACTCAGTGCCTCATTCAAGCACCTAGCAACCGTCCCTACTTCCTCCTGCTCCAGGGCTACCAGGATGCTCAGGTTAGCACCATCTCAGTGTTAGCCCCGCTCACAGAGCCACACCAGAAGAAACAACACCAGGAATGCCTTGGGCTGAGACCCTCTCTGCTGTATGGTGGCAGCTCCCACAGGGTTCCACAGCTTGGTGGGAGCTGAGGTGGAGGGCAGATACAGAGATCCCATTTGAGGGGTATAGCGAATGCTTCCTTCCATTCAGAGTTGGAAGAAAACGTGGTCTTGGTCAAAGGCCAGTCCATTGTCAAACGGACAGCCCTAGCAAACATCCGTTTCTTGAAGGAAAGTCTGTGTCCTAGACCAGGGAAATCTTTGTTTGGTACCTAGACCCTCATGTGGGAAGCGGAGGCTTTCTTGATGAGAGAAAAAGACTAATCCACTTATAAAGGTTCACGTGGAAACCACCCGACACCTTGTTTATGGAGGTGGGGAGACACTGAAACCTGTGTGTGTCTTTACATGTGTAGTTTTGAGGATTGAACCCAGGCCCTTGCACCAGCTAAGCAGGTGCTCTATGCTGTATTTATAAAAAGATAAAGACGGTGGATGTGTGGTGAGGTATGGGTAGGGTTGCCTCCGAGGGCCCATGCTGAGGCATCCCTTCCTCCTGAGAGACCAGCCACTGGACAGTATAGTATAGAATAGAGTTTATTTAGGGCACAGGGAGGAGAGTTGAGAGGGTAGTAGAGATGGGGAAAAGCAGAGAGAGAGAGAGAGAGAGAGAGAGAGAGAGAGCTCAGAGAAAGAGAAGAAGAATAGAGAAGTAGAGGCCAGCCGTGAGCATGTGGGGAGGGGGAATGGGGAGAGGTGAGAAGGAGGGAGAGCTCAGAGCAGGAGGAAGAAGACAAGAACAGCAGCAAGAGAGAGCCGATTGGCCAAGCATCTCCTTTTATAGTGAGTCGGCACACCTGGATGTTGCCAGGTAACTGTGGGGCGGAGCTTAGACAAAATGCTAACACTCTAACCCCAAGCAAAGCTCCTAAACCCTCACTGGTGGGTTCTAGACAGGCCATGGACTTCTGAACCATTCATGCAGCCGTTTGACTTAGAGACAGGGGCTCCACGCTGATCCTCCTGCATCAGCCTCCTGAATAGCCGGCACGGCATACTTCCACCATCAGGCCACGAGTATCACGTGTTCAAGTGTCACTAGAACATGAGCAGTAGGTTAATGTTAGGAAGGGGGTCAGATGGTGCATCCATTTTTAAAGATGGAGGGAGGGAGTCCACTTATAGACCAGGGTCTTCAGCATCTCATCTTTCCCTTCAGTGCATCAAATAGCGCATGTAAGAAGGGGCCCTCTTTGAAGCATCTATAAACGTTGCCCAAAAGAGCCGCTGTCTCTGTGAAGGTATTTGGAGATCAATTTTGGGATGGGGACGTTGAGAGCTTCCATTAGTGGACAGAGAGAATCTTTGAACTCCATCCTGAGTCATGGGTGAGTTCATTGTAGACAAGTTTTCTAGGGAGCAAGTCCATCACTGGGTGGAAAGAAATGGAAGTCATTGTAGAGAGGGGCTCTTCTTGTAAGTGCACCTTTACTGGGTGGGGATAATGGAATCCCCTTGGTTGACGGGGGCGGGAGAGCGGTGGTCTCCATTCCTTACTTGCTTTGGGCTGACTCCAAGAGAAATTGTTACTAGGCAGGAAATACGCCGGAGAATTGACAAGTAGGGCTCCGGGGCAATGGTACAGACCATTCTAGGAAGGCTGTAGGATGCCTGTGAAGCCCCTGTTCATGGGGCTGGACGGTAAAGAAATAGCAGTTCATTCAGAAGAGTTGAGAACATTGTTTGGATCTCTCTCTCTCTCTCTCTCTCTCTCTCTCTCTCTCTCTCCCCCTCTCCCTCTCCCCCCCCCTCTCTCTCCCCCCCCCTCTCTCTCCCCCCCCCTCCCCCCCTCTCTCTCTCTCTCTCTCTCCCCCTCTCCCTCTCCCCCCCCTCTCTCTCTCTCCCTCTGCCCCCCCCTCTCTCTCCCCCCCCCTCTCCCTCTGCCCCCCCCCTCTCTCTCCCCCCCCTCTCTCCCCCCCTCTCTCTCCCCCCCCCTCTCTCTCTCTCCCTCTGCCCCCCCCTCTCTCTCTCCCCCCCCCTCTCTCCCCCCCCCTCTCTCTCAGCCAGTATGTTTGGGCACATCCATCCCCCACAGCAGCAACTTCTGTTTTGCTCTAGGACTTCGTGGTGTATGTGATGACACGGGAGCAGCACGTGTTCGGCCGGGGTGGGCCCTCGTCGTCCCGCGGCGGATCCCCAGCCCCCTATGTGGACACCTTCCTCAACGCCCCAGATATCCTGCCGCGACACTGCACCGTGCGCGCGGGCCCTGAGCCCCCGGCCATGGTGCGCCCATCCCGGGGTGCTCCGGTCACACACAATGGCTGTCTTTTGCTGCGTGAGGCAGAGCTGCACCCCGGAGACCTGCTAGGCCTAGGAGAGCATTTCCTGTTCATGTACAAGGACCCCCGCGCCGGGGGCTCTGGGCCCGCTCGGCCACCCTGGCTGCCTGCGCGCCCCGGGGCCGCGCCACCCGGACCGGGCTGGGCCTTTTCTTGTCGCCTGTGTGGCCGCGGCCTACAGGAGCGCGGCGAGGCACTGGCCGCCTACCTGGACGGCCGCGAGCCGGTGCTGCGCTTCAGACCACGAGAGGAAGAGGCGCTGCTGGGCGAGATCGTGCGCGCTGCGGCCTCGGGCGTGGGAGACCTGCCCCCGCTCGGGCCCGCCACCCTGCTGGCGCTGTGTGTGCAGCATTCCGCGAGGGAGCTGGAGCTGGGCCACTTGCCTCGCTTGCTGGGCCGCCTGGCCCGGCTCATCAAAGAGGCCGTTTGGGTGAGCACCCCTCTGTCCCACAAGTCTTCTGGGTGCCCCCTCGCTTTCCCATCATTAGCCACTCACCCGCGTCATTTCCTGCCCTCCCTTAAAAGTTTTCCATAGTATGTCTTCTACTTTTCTTTACCAGTTAGCTCCCTGTTCGAGCCTCAGGCAAGAGGAAACTACCTTTCCCGTGATGCTTTGAGATGGGCTGAGCTAATGATACATACACATAGGGTCCTGGAAATGATGGATCCATCCATAATGCTTCAAGAAGTGACTACTTTTAGGTTTTTAGATTTGTTTAGTAGTCCTTGGGATGGAACCCATATCTCTTAGCAGGCCAGGCAGGCAGGTGCTCTACTGCTGAGACACCTCCCGAGTCCCTCACTGATGGATTCTGGGTAGGTGCTCTAGGGCTGAGCGGAGCCTTATGCTTGACCCGTCGCTGAGGATTCTAGACCGGGGCCGCATTGCTGAGCCACTTCCCAGCCCGCTTTTTTTTATTTGGAGAACAGGTTTCCCTAGGTTGCCCAGGCTGACCTTGAACTTGAGACCTTCCTGCCTCTGCCTTTGGAGCTGTGGAATCACGAAGGAAAACCACTCTGGAATGTGGGGGGAGGTGCCATTGGATGAGAAGCTTGAGAAGCCAGGAGAGGTCACTGTGGGGATTGAGTTGTCCCGCCTTTTGGGCATGGAATTTGGGACAGTAAAAATCAGCAAAAAAAAACCCAGGAGGATCATCAGTGGGACCAACGCTGTAGAAGTGACTGGAATAATCCAGAATGAGGAGGACACTCTCATTGAGAGACGTCTTAGAGGTGTCAAAGACTTTCTTGGTAGTAAAAAGAAAACCCCATTTGGGCAGAAGGAAACGGAGGGTTAGAATAGGAGGAACATGCTCGGCACAGACCTATCTTCCCACTTGCCAAAGAGGCTGAGGCAGGAGGATTGCAAGCTTAAGGCCTGGCTGAGTTACAGAGAAAGTTTAAGACTGGTGCCTGGGCAACTTAGTTAGACACTGTCTCAAAAAGTGAAAAAGCACCAGGCAGGTGGCTCCATCACCTTTAACCCTTGAATCCCAGTACCCAGGAGCAGAGGCAGGTGGATCTGTAAGAGTTCCAGACTAGCCTGGTCTACAGAGTGAGTTCCAGGACAGCCAGGGCTACACAGAGAGGCCATGTCTCAAAACAAACAAACAACAAAAATCAACCAAACAAAAAAACCTAAAAAACAAAAGTTAAACGGCCTGAAGCTGGATGTGATGGTATATTTTTTAAATTCCACCTCATGGAGGAGACAAAGCTAGGAGGATTTGCACTAAACTGAAGCCAGTCAGTGCTAATGGAAGCCTTAACAACAAAAAGGTGTGAGTGGTGTGTGTGTATGTGTGTGTGTGTGTATGTGTGTGTGAGTGGTATGTGAGGTGTGTGTGTTTGTGTATGTTTGTGTGAGTGGTGTGTGTGTGTGTGTGTGAGGTGTGTGTGTTTGTGTGTGTGAGTGGTGTGTTAGGTGTGTTTGTGTATGTGTGAGTGGGGTGTGTGTGTGTGTGTGAGGTGTGTGTGTTTGTGTGTGTGAGTGGTGTGTGAGGTGTGTTTGTGTATGTTTGTGTGAGTGGTGTGTGTGTGTGTGAGGTGTGTGTGTTTGTGTGTGTGAGTGGTGTGTGAGGTGTGTTTGTGTATGTTTGTGTGAGTGGTGTGTGTGTGTGTGTGTGAGGTGTGTGTGTTTGTGTGTGTGAGTGGTGTGTGAGGTGTGTTTGTGTGAGTGGTGTGTGTGTGTATGTGTGTGTGAGGTGTGTGTGTTTGTGTATGTTTGTGTGAGTGGTGTGTGTGTGTGTGAGGTGTGTGTGTTTATGTCTGGTTTTGTGTGTGTGAGTGGTTATGAGGTATGTGTGTGTGTTTGTGTGTGTGTGGTATGTGTGTGTAACTGAGAAGATGACTCAAGGGGCACAGTGCTTGTCTTATAAGCCTGAGGTTCCCAGAACGCACATGAAATCTGGGCGGACATGGTGGTCACCCGTCATCCCAGCTCCCAGGGAGCCGCACCAGCATTCCCTCCAGCAGACTGGCAAGCTCGGCTAGCTGGAATTAATGCCCCAAATTCAGGGACAACCCCTACCTCACTAAAGTGGAGAGTTATTGAGGAAGACGCCCGCATCAACTTCAGGTCTCCACATACATGCTCACCCACACATAGGCAAACACGGAGCCAGCTCTGCAACATACGTGCACACACAGAGAGGCACATGTATGCGCATGCTTGTGCTCAAGGAAGGTCCATTAAGGCAAACTAATTTACATAGTCTCGGTCCCCTCAATCCAGTCCCTTACACTGATTCTTCTCTTACTGTTCCACAGGAAAAAATTAAAGAAATTGGAGACCGCCAACCAGAGAAGTAAGAGAAAGCTGGGGTGCACTGGTCTGGAGAGGCTCAGGGTTGGGTTAGAGCTCAGCTCTCCCATGGTGCCTTAGTGCAAGTTCTGTGACTCCTGGGGTGGGGGAAAACTTAGACCTTGGAGTTTGGTCTTTGGGTTGAGCGTCCCTTCTCTTCTTCCCTTAGCCACCCAGAGGGAGTCCCTGAGGTGCCTCTGACCCCGGAGGCTGTGTCTGTGGAGCTGCGACCACTCATACTGTGGATGGCCAACACCACAGAGCTGCTGAGCTTTGTTCAGGAGAAAGTGCTAGAGATGGAGAAAGAGGCTGACCAGGAGGGTGAGCTGAGGCCCCGGGCCCGCTGTGTCCTGCTGCCACGCCCCGAACCTGGAGACCTAGGCTCTAGCAGCCAGCCTGTTCCCCCTCTCACCCCCAGGCCTGTCCTCGGACCCACAGCTCTGCAACGACTTGGAATTGTGTGACGAGGCCTTGGCCCTCCTGGATGAGGTCATCATGTGTACTTTTCAACAGTCAGTCTACTACCTCACCAAGGTGCTGCTTCCCTCCTGAAAGACTCGCGCTTTCCATTTACTGACAATGTGCTGCTCTGACGTCACTTCCTTCTCGACCTAAGTGTTCTCCCTCCTTGAAGTCACTTCCTGTTTTACCCTACTTCCTGTTTGGGATGACATCACTTCCGTTCTGGTTCCTTTCCTGTCTTTGCTCTCCTTAGGTCTTGTCCAACTGAGTTGGTTTCCTCTCTATCAATCACCTTTTAAAAACGCTTTCACTTGTGAAGTTTGCTGTTGTGTATGTGTTTGGACGTCACTTCCCGTATCCGACTTGTCTTCCCTTTTCTGAGCTTTGGTCCTTTTTCTCACTGAAGTATTCTTGTGGGCGTGATTTCCCCTCTACTACCTTTGACCTTACTACTGCTGACTGGGTTATGGTGATGGTATACTGGATTCTCTTATCTGTAAAATAAGAGGGAATCTCCCAAAATATACAATCTGTATGTTCCGGGAGTGGCCTCGATTGTGAAACTTTCCTCTGAGGGTTTATGTCTTGTATGTTCTTTACAAGTATGCGCTTATGTTTTCTCTGTCATTGCTTTAATTTCCTGTCCTTGGCTTGCTCGGACTTCCCATTGGCTGGCTGCCACCCAGCTCCTAGTTCCGGACTCTCCATTCTTGTAATTTCCTTTGGAAATTCTGCCCACATGTTTTCTTAACTGGAGAAGGCCCCTTTTCGTCCGGTGTCCTGTCCTACATGAGCTATCTCTTTGTTGAGGACTGTGAGTTACGTACTACGTGAGCGACGCTTTTAAAATACCGAAGATTCTTCCTGAAAATGTTTCTCAGGACAGGTTCTTCCAGGGAGCCTAATACCTGCTAGAAACCCATCTAAGACATGGGGGAGATAGAATGGACCACAATTCCCAGAAGCCCTTCACGAAATGCCCTATGGTCTTCATTGACTGTCATTCTCAAGTTGTTGCCTCTGTTTCCTTCCCAGACTCTTTATTCAACACTGCCAGCTCTCCTGGACAGTAACCCTTTCACTGCTGGGGCAGAGCTACCAGGGCCTGGTGCGGAGCTGGAGGCCATGCCCCCTGGGCTCAGGCCTACCCTGGGTGTGTTCCAGGCAGCTCTAGAACTGACCAGTCAATGTGAGCTGCATCCCGACCTCGTGTCCCAGACTTTTGGCTATTTGTTCTTCTTCTCCAATGCATCTCTTCTCAACTCACTGATGGAACGAGGTGAGGGCTGTGCGGGGAACAGCCAGGAACTACCCAGGCTCAGGCGGCAGCTTTGCCTAAGAAGTAGGTTGACTCACTGCCTCTCGTTTCTTCCCCCATAGGTCAAGGCCGACCTTTCTATCAATGGTCTCGAGCAGTCCAAATCAGGACCAACTTGGATCTTGTTTTGGATTGGCTGCAGGGGGCCGGGCTGGGTGACATTGCCGCTGAGTTCTTCCGGAAACTCTCCATTGCTGTGAACCTGCTATGTGTGCCCCGTACCTCTCTGCTCAAGGTGACTCCTGGTCAGCTTTATATGACTTTGACTGTTGAAACTTTAGCGCAGCTCAGCCGTCCTCTGTGTTCAGCCTCTGTGTGACTCCAAGTCATCTCCATCCTGTGAGGTGACTTAGAAACCGTGACGGGCCGCTGGTAGCTATAGAAGTCGGTGTCGAGAATATATTTTTAAATTTATTTATTCTATGTTATAAGTACACTGTAGCTCTCTTCAGACATACCAGAAGAGGGCATCGGATCCTATTACAGGTGGTTGTGAGCCACCATGTGGTTACTGGAAACTGAACTCAGGACCTCTGGGAGAGCAGTCAGTGCTGTTAACCGCTGAGCCATCTCTCCAGCCCTAGAAATAGTTTTCTATGCTCTATTTCTTAGACATGTTGAGCCAGAAATCCTGGTTTGAGAGGGAGAAAAATGATGATCAAGCACTTATTGAGTCTAAGCTGCTCGATGGAAACTGTGATAATGTCACCCAACACCCCAAAGTAGATTGGAAACTGAATCGGCAGATCACATAATCTTATTTTATTTATTTACTTATTTTATTTTATGCTATGTAGCTCTGGTTGACCTGGAATTCACTAGTCTGGCCTTATACTCACCTGCCATCTTCTAAGTTGCCGGGATTAAAGGTGGTCACAACCACGCCAGGCCTTTACTTTCTCCTTAAGATTTATTGTTATGTGTAGGAGTGTTTCCCTGCACATATGTATGTGCACCATGTCCACGAAGTGCCAGAAGAGGAAGGCACATCTGGAACTTACAGACTATGAACCTGGGTTCTCTGCAAGAGCAGCCATTGTTCCTAGCTGCTGAGCCTCCACTCCAGATCTGTAATTTCGCTTATTTCTATCTTATTACAGTACTGGGGACTGAACCCAGGCACTTGCACATGCCAGGCAAACACTGTGGCCCGCCTGCATCTGCAGACCTCTCTTTACATTTTAATCTTGAGATAGAGTTTCACCATGTTTCCCAACCTGGCCTTACACTTGGAATCTCTTATCTCAACCTCCTAAGAAACTGGGATGGCTGGCCTGCCCTATGGGGCCCAGCTGTTACCGTAGACGGCTAACTTGGGGACTTCCCTAGGCTTCTTGGAGCAGCTTACGGACTGACTACCCCACCCTGACTCCTGCTCAGCTCCACCATCTCCTCAGCCACTACCAGTTGGGTCCTGGCCGCGGACCCCCACCAGCCTGGGACCCACCACCTGCAGAACGAGATGCTGTGGACACAGGTGTGCAAGGATGGGTCAACATTGAGATGTCTTCTCTACTTGAGGCCTAAGAGTCCCTGTTCCCAGCCCTCCCCTCTTTCTCACTCAGGATTCTGTATGAGAATCTGGACCAGGATCCAGATGCCCTCTCCACGGGGTGTATAAACTGGATGCAACTGTAACAGTAGAAGGGCTTACTTACTTTGGGGTCCCCTTCAGGGAGCTAAGAAGAGTTCAAATCCCCTAGCCTCTTCTCTCTATAGCTCTAAACCCAACCCAATTAACATAGGAATAGGTTTCTCAGAAACCTCCCAAGATTTTCCAGCCCATTCTCAAGGTTCCAGGGGATCTGGGACCCTATATTTCTGGTAACGGTCCTTTTTTCCCCTAGGCTTCTTGGCTTTTCGAGACAGGATTTCTCTCTGTAGCCCTGGCTATCCTGTAACTCACTCTGTAGACCAGGCTGGCCTCGAACTCAAAGAGATCTGCCAGCCTGTCTCCAGAGTGCTGGGATCATGTGTCACACACACCCCCCCCCCCCCCCAGTTTTAACTAAAATTCCCATCATGCTTTGAAACAGAACCACATTTCATGCTGGGATTTGTAGTTTTGTTTTTTTCTCATATAAGGCGACAGGCCACCTCACACTCATGCTGAGTCTTAAACTCTGTTTTCCTCATACTCACAGGGGATATCTTTGAAAGTTTTTCCTCGCACCCTCCTCTCATCCTACCCCTGGGCAGCTCACGCCTGCGCCTCACGGGCCCCGTGACAGATGACGCATTGCACCGAGAGCTACGCAGGCTCCGTCGCCTCCTCTGGGATCTTGAGCAGCAGGAGCTGCCAGCCAATCATCGCCATGGACCCCCGGTGGCTGCGACACCTTGAAAACCAGTGACAAAGGAACGCGCGCAGCTTGAAATGGCACCGGTTCTTAAGGGAGCCCGCCTGGGTGTAGAGCATTTTGGGAGTTGTAGTTTTTCCCAGTAGACCGCTGAGAGTTTGAGTCGTTGGGTTGGTAGATAATCGGACTATGGGAAGGTGGGCTTGGGATGTGAATGCCAAGAAGTAATAAAAGCATCCGTGGTATTGACCTCGCTTGTCAAGACTTGGGGGCCTTAGCAAAGATTGTTTTTTAAGGTGCCAGGGACTGTGCTTGGGACGTTGGGCGTCTGCCGAGTTTGGGGAGATATTTCTAGCCATGGCCTCAGCTTGCCCTCTAGCACGAAATGTGACCCTGGAGTACTGAGCACCGCTACACAATTCCGAACACAGCCTGGACCGTGTTCTTCTGAGTATCAGACCCCCGTGTACTACCAGTGGGAACAGTATCACCACCATCTCCTTACTACCCACAAAGTTCGAGCTTCTCCCCAGCCCCTCCGATGCTGTCTGCCTACTGTGCACACCGCTGAATTCCAACACCCAGCGCCTCTTACACCCAGAAACCCTCGGGTACTAATCCCGTTCCATCAGACCCAAGAACACAAACCTCACCTTATACCAGAGGTCTAAGCCGTAATCCTCTTCCCTTAGACCTAGATTCCAGATTTCTGCCCCCTTCCTTTCTTAGAACTGGGGGTCGGGGCCTCATGTTTGAACTTTCCCCTCCTCTGAACTTGACTCCTACTGCTGTGTCAGGAAAAAAGAACCAACAGGTGGCACCTGCCGGCAGGGTCTGAACATGACCACCTGCTGCTGTTGCTCACCCGGGTCCCAATCTCTGCACCTGCTCCTGTCTGTCGCCAGTGACCGCTCCACCCAACCCCACAGCTCAGGACGCGGGGGAGGAGATAGTAAGGGAACCCTCGAAGTGAGCCTGGCCGGTCCTCCTGGCGTGTGCCCCGCCCCTTTTCTGGGTCCCAGCAGGGTTTCTGATCCGAGGCTCTGCTCTCTGGGCTCCCAGTCGCCCTAGAAAGGGGAGTGGAGGGCGGCCCTAGGCTTGTAGGGTGGAGCCTCAGGTCTCCAGCCTAGTCTGCGAGACTCCACCCGCTTCAAGTCACAGCTGAGTAGCTGAGCGGAGCCTATACCTGGTGAGAAGCCCCTGGGGTAGATTCGGGGGTCCTCTTTATTACCCTTTATTCTCCACTCTGGTTCCCCTTTCTGGTCCCAATATCTTTCCCACAGAGTCTGGTGCATGACATTCAACCCATTCTGTTTCAGGGACCGCTGTGTTTCCCAGACACCTGTCATATTCCCGATTCCCTTTTGACCCAGAATCTTGAATTCTAGTCCCTGACAGCATGCACTTCTAGTCCTTAATCTCCTTCTTCTTCAGGATTCAGACTCCAGACGACCGCTTCCTGCACTTTCAAACACCCAGAGCTCCAGAGTCCAATGTCCCCACCCCACCCCCCCTCTTAGGATGCAGGAGCCCATGACTCAGGTCCTTCCTGTACTACCACGGTCCCGGAATTGAGACCCAGCCCTCTTGTTTCAGACTCAGAACTCCAGGCCCCAGCCCAGTTCTCTTACACCCTAGGGTTCAGGACCAGCCCTCCTTTCTCAGACCCAGGGGCCCAGAGAACAGTTGTCCCCCAAAAGATCTGATCTGGCCCAGCACTTTTGTCTCTAATCTCTCACACGGTCCCCAAATTTTCCCTGAATGACAGCCTCCTGGTATCCACTTTGACCCCGAGCTCTGGTGGCTCTGGCCTCCTGTGTCCTGGTCTCCACCCCAGCCTCGGCAATGACTCTGGCAGCCTCCTCCCAGCGCTCCCAGATCATCCGTTCCAGGTTCCGCTCGGGTGAGAGGTTGCTTGTCTCTGCATGTGGGAAGGGGTCCTGGAACCAGGGCCCAGGGTCCCAGTAATACTATTCTCTGGCATGCATGAATCCACCGGTGATGTTTACGCACACTGCCATCTGTGCTACAAAAGTGAAGTCGATGAGTGTGCACATGGCTTGCTAAGCCATAGGTGGGGACAACCAAGAGTGCCTATGTTGCAAAGGACTTTAACTGACCCGTAGGCAAAGCAAAAGATCAAAACGGGACCTGCGTTGCTTGTGTGCGTGGCATGGGGACCAAGAGCTATCAAGCCTTGAAAGTCACAATTCGTTGCCAGCGCAACAAGTTCTGAACACTCAGAGAGGAACAGAAATATGCACTGGAAAAAAAAAATCTTTGCCCTCCCTCCAAACTGAGGGTCGAGTCTTGAGTGTGAATGGCACTGATGTGGGTACATGCCAGCAAGAATAGGTTGGGGTGAGAAGTCTTGCGGGGGGAGGGGGAGCAGCGCATGTGCAAACTAGAGCCTAGAGAGATTTGAGCTTTGGGGTTCGGCTGGCAGGATGCTGGCTGTGGGGAGTGCCAGGGGCAACCCAGAAAGGGGTGCTTGGGTGAACGGAAGTGAGGTGTTGTGAGTCAGTTTGGCAAGATGGCGACTACACTGGGGTGGCCACAGACTCCTGAAGTGGCAGGTGGAGTTAGGAGCATGGCTGCCTCTCCACTGCAGGCTGGCTAGCTTATACTCTCAGGAGTGGCTCTGGCCCAAGATGCTTAGTCGGCAGGGCTCAAGCTAGAGGCCCCGGGAAGGGAGAGGGAGCAGGCTGCCTGCTCACCCGCACGGGGAGTGTGCAGGGGCTGGACACGTGTGTCCCGCCAACAACTGTGGCTCCCACCCACCAGCCAAGTCAGGCTCTGGACACTCCCTTCCCGCCTTCCCTGTCCCACCTCCCTTTTCCTTCCTCAGTCCTGCAGCTTCGGATCGACAGGCGGAATCAAGACTGCAGTAAGTGTGGGTCCCCAAAGGGAAGGGATCGTAGCCTCAGTCCCCTAGGAGCATGCATGTCTACCCCACAAGAGTGAAACCCCAACCTGTCATTTTCAGAGGACTCGGGAGTCTGCAGAGCTACCCCACCCTGTGAGCTCTGTTTCCTACTGCTTGCTCCTCTATCCCACTCAGTACCCTAACTTTTCTTGGGTGGAGTGAGGTGTCCCAGCCTCTTCTATGCTCAGTGTCTGAACAGAGCCTCTGACTTGTCCATTTCCCTGGAGTCAGGAGACACACTCACCACTGGTCCTGTTCCAGGAATATGCTAGGTATCTGTAACGCTGAACAAACAGACCCTGTGCTGACCAACTAGAAAACTCTCTTCCTTTCTCAAACATGTGAAAAGCTGGGTACCCAGGAGGCCGCTGGACAGCTGGGGTCATGCTCTAGGCCAGCCTCCTGTCCTCCTGACAACTCTCCTAGCTAGCCAGCTGTCTGTTGCCCATGCAGGATCCTCCTCTATCTCTTCAGCCTCTGATTCAGATCCGTGGATCGCAGCCTCAGGCCCAGCTCTGGCTCCAGCTTTGCCCCCTGTTCCTGCCTCTTTCCTTGTCAGCGCTGGCGGCTTGTCCCCCGAGCCAGCGTATTGTCCTTGGAGGTCTCCGAAGAAGGTACGTTTAGACAGGAGGACAAGTGCCCAAGACAGTGTAGTTCTCGTAGTCACTGCCTTTCTTTCTTGTGTCCCTGAGCTGACACGTTACACATTCCATGGGCCAGGAAGGTGGTGACCCCGCTGAAGTGTCATCCTGGCTTTTTTTTTTCTTCTTTGTTTGCTGAGACAAACTCACTATACTACGCCAAGGCTGTCCTTGAACTGCCCATCCTGCCCCAAGCTCCCTGGAGCTAGGATAACGGGTGTGGTGAACCACCAAACCACCAAACCTGGCCTTACTTGCTCCTTCAGGAATCTCCTAAGAACTCCCAACACTGGAAGGAGCCTAAGGTCAGGGGGAACTTGACATATCACCTGTACATGCCTCCAGAACAGAGACAAGGGCCCAGGGCAGATCTCCAAGTGGAGAGGTCAACCCTGGGTCCCACGGAACCACCTCAGTGGGAAAAGAAAAACTCACAGAGACCACGCCCTCGGTAGGACTCTCGTTTCTAATCTCCACGGGACCAGAAACTCAGGCCCCATCCTCCTCCCCCAGAACCCCAGCTCTGCATGCTCCCAGTCTTCTGCGGAGACACCCCAGTTGCATATCTTCCACATCCACAAAATCAGCCCCGTGTTCGCTCCAGCAGAGGTCCAGAATCCCTCCTCTTTCTCCTGCATTCTCCGAAGCCCGTTTTAAAGTCCCTAAACGCCTTTTTCCCTCTGACCTATCTTTACTCGGCCCCCTCATGCCTGTCGCTAGGATGAAGCCTTCCTCGCCAAGAGTCTCCAGTCCCTCGCCCCCTTCACACAAGCTGGAGCTTCAGACCCTTAAACTGGAAGAGCTGACGGTGAGTTTAGTGTAGTGTCCCAGGGCTGGCCCTCTCCTTCAGAGCTGGCCCCAGACCTCGCAAACTCAAGGCCTCTGCCTTGGGAAAGTTGGTCTAGATTGTGGATCCGCCTCTTGATTTCCTTGTCATCCCTCCCCAGCACCTCCTCTCCCTGCTCCCTAATCAGGTCTCGGAGCTTAGGCAGCAGCTGCGCCTGCGGGGACTCCCGGTGTCCGGGACCAAAGCGATGCTCCTGGAGCGCATGCGTGGTGGCACCCCGCCCAGGGAACGGCAGAAGCCAAGGCGCGAGGACAAAGAGGCCGGGGCTGCCTGGCCGCGCCTCAGGCCCAAGGCGCTGGGAACGACCCGGCCGCCAGGCACGGTGAGGGCGGGGCTGTGTGCACATAGACCAATGAAGAGAAGAGAAAGAAATAGGGCGAGACCTTGGAAAAATAGCCAATGAAATGCTGGAGAGGAGGCATGATTTGCACTTAAGGGGAGGGTCTCAACGAGAGAGGCCCCTAAAGCTCGAGGGTGGGTGTGGCCAATCATTGGTTGGTCTGAAGATGTAGTTGCACCAGGAGGGAGTGGTTTAAGGGAAAGAAACCAATGAAAGGATAGGGGTGGGGCTTGTACTCATTTAGGTAGTAAGCGGCTTGCTGCTAAGCCTGAGTACTTGAGGTACATCCGCCAAGAGGAGTTGAAAAGTTATCCTCTGATGTATACACACACAAATACGCAATAGATAAAGTTTGTTTGTTTTAAGAAAGAATTGGGTAAAGCCAAGGAAGGGCCGGGTCAGGGCCAGTGAGCAGAGCCTCTGCCTGGTGTGCCGGGCTTATTTTTCTTAATATTTATTTATTTATTTATTTATTTATTTAATGTAGACACACCAGAAGAGGGCATCAGATCCCATTACAGATGGTTGTGAGCCACCATGTGGTTGCTGGGATTTGAACTCAGGACCTTTAGAAGAGCAGTCAATGCTCTTAACCGCTGAGCCATCTCTCCAGCCCCAAGTGTGCGGGACTTATTAAACTTCCACTTTTCCTGGTTCTAGGGGAAGGCAAGCGTGACAAATCGTAGGCTGAAGTTTTCTGGAGCTGCGGATTCCCTGGGGGCAGCTCCCGCTCCCGCTCCCTCTCCAGCTTCCTCTCCAGCTTCGACTCCAGCTCCCGCTCCCTTCCCAACACCTCCAGCTAGCCTGACTCTGGAGGAGGAGCTGCAGGAAGCGATCCGTAGGGCACAGGTGGAAAGGGATGCGCGGAGTGATGGGGACCGGGCGGGAGACCTAAGCAGGACCTAGGGTCACATGGCCTGTGTGCTCATTCACAGCTGCTTCCAAACCGCGACATCGATGACATCCTGGAAGACCAAGTGGAGCCAGATGGTAGGAGATTAGCTCCCTCGTTTAGCGGAGGAACTGAACTTGGGAACTCCTGGGTTTCAGGGAGAAGGGGGTTGGGAACAGCACAGTGAACGGAATGTGTCCCCCCTAAAGATCACACTCCTCTTGCAGACCTGCTGCCTCCCACCCCCTTGGACTTTCCTGGCTCGTTTGATCTGCTGTCTCCCTCCCCGGACTCGGAAGGCTTCTCCTCCGTCTTCTCTTCTTCACTGCCATCTCCCACGAGCTCCCTGTCCCCTTCCCCAAGGGCCCTCACCGACTCCCTGGACTGGCTGGAGGACTTGAGTGGGGGTCCACCACTGGGCTCTGGGCCTCCAGGCCCCAGCATCTTCTCTGCGGACCTATCTGACTCCAGTGGCAGTCGGCTCTGGGAACTGCTGCCCGATCCATGGTGACAGACTCTTGGGTTTCTAAGGAGAGGTCATCTGCATCCACAAAGATCCTCTAACTACAGAGGACTCGAGATGCCCTCATCCCCTCCTGGTTCACGGCTGCTGATGTGTTCTGTGGCTGGACCTGCCTACCCGGCCTCTGTATGACCCCTCCCGGGCCCTGTAGTCGGGCTTGGGAGTTCATTTGCTACTTGTTGCAAACAAGCTTGCTGCCTCCTCCAGAGACCTAAAGGTTGTGTGCGCCCCTTCCTCCAGACACGGGTGGCTGCCTGTCATCCCGGCATCTGGGTCTTTGTGCTGTTTGGGTTCGGGAAAGTGCCAGGTGTGAGTAGAAGAAGGAAGGCACCCCAAGTTCTAGTTAGAGGTCAGAGGACCAGAAGCTACTAGTGGGGGCTGACTTTAAAGTCCCTTTATGACCTTGAACTTATGACCCCACCACTACCCCAGCGCTGTGATTATATCTAGCTTTCTTGCTGTTTGTTTGTTTGAGAGCAAATTTTGCTATGTAGTACCAAGCTGGCCTCAAGCCCTGGGTGCTGAGATTTACAGACGTGAGCCTTTCTACGCAGCTCTCGTGGCTTATTGAAGGGTTTCCTGGAGCCATGAGGTAGGGAGCTAGATGAAAGGGGAGAGGAGACAGAATGCTTCTCAGCCGAGCCTCCATGTCACACGGTGCGGGGCGGGGGGGGGGGGGATGTCTGCCTGGTGAATTAAACTGTGGACCTCCTGTGACCTGAAGCTCCTAGACACTGGACAGCTGTGTCTGTTTCCTCTCATTAACAAACCCACGGAACAGAGCTGCATTAGTTACTGTCAGGGAACTGTGACCAACATACTCCAGAGAGAACCCACTTGGCCCCAGGTGGCCTCTGGGGGACAATATGGAGCAGATTCTTTGTGGATGGGAAGCAGGGGTGGGGGGAGGAGGAACTAAGATGAGGTGCCCCTAAGACCTACCCACCAATGGCCTACTAGTCCTGAAGTTTCCAGACGTCTCAACAGCACCGCTAGCTTCACATGAGCCAATGCGGGGCAATGTATAGGAAAAGCGTAACAAGAGGCGGTTATGGTTCACTCAGCTCCGCAGGGCTCTTACTCAGCCTCACAAGATGTGGCATGGAGCTGTAGGCATCCCTAGGCCCAGACGGGTGAGCATATCCAATATGGCTCGCTCAGGTATGTTGGTACAATGATGGAGATAAGGCTGTCCCCAGCTGGGTCACTGGATGTCCGGACCTTTCTTGTTCTCCACGTGTTCTCTGCCAAGCCCACTGGACTCCTTGTGTGGTAGCCCGGGACTTTCAAGTGTGAAAGTTCAGCTCGGAGTGGTAGCACACACCTGTAATCGTCACACTCAGGGCAATAGGCATGGAGAGCTGAGGCAGGAGAATCAGAAGCCCAGGATCAACTCCAACTATATAGAAAGTTCAAGACCAGACTGAGTTACGTGAGACCCTGTGTCACAGACAAGAATGAGACAGGGGGGTTGGGGAGAGCTGGAACTGAACACGTGAGACCTACGAACACAGGCAGTCTCCCATGTCTAATGGTAAATTTTGTCTAATTTTCCTTTTCTGTTGAGGTCAGGTTATTGGGGAAGATGGAACTTGAGTTAAAGAAACAGGGTACATATGTGAGTTGCCAATCAGATGTATCAGTGCACAACCTGGGCCCTCGGACTTAAGAAAAACAAGCGCCTGAATTTTGGTAAAGCTCAGATCCCATGCCAAGTGCAGGCTGACATCTCTGTGACTTCTATACTCGGGATCACGGAACTGAGAGGGACAGAAACCCTGGGGCATGGAACAGAGGTCAGAGAAATAGCTGAGCCTCCAAGGGTCAGGGGGCACTGGCAGAGAACTCTCTGGAATACAGCATCCTGGAAGAGGAAAGGGAGCAATGTGGAGACATGAAGGTGGAAGAAACTGGCTCTCGGGAAGCTGGAGAGGTTCAGTGCTCTGAGGGAGACAGCAGAAAGGTAGTGGCTGGCCCAGGCTGGAGACGGGCAGAGCTGTCCCAAAGCGCCCAGTGGTGAGGTTCCCAGGTCTGGAGGGTCAACAGGGTGTAGTGGGCTTCCTCTTCGGGCTCATTTTCCTTCTTATCTCCTGTACGTTTACCGCTTTGTCTGTGTGTGTTTGGGCGCATAGGTAAGCAGGTCTTTGGGAGCCTGAGGAACGTGTCAGTCAAGTCTGACTGAGTGCTGGGTGGGTAGGCAGCAGCACCTGTAAGCTACAAGCCTCTCCCAGTCCTTCTTCCTGTTTTTCTGAGGCAGCATCTGACTGTTCACTTCCATGTCCCTGTCTCTGGGTACTGAGGTCCTTTCCTGGCCCTCTGTGGCCTCTGCCCATCTCTCATCCCTCTCTGCCTCGCCCTCTGGCTACTTCCTTCTCCCCCGTCTTTTCCCAGCCATGGCCGTCCTCTCTCTGCTGTGCAACCCATCCCCCTGTCCCTGGTGTCTCGGACCCCAGCAGTCTTACTCCTGTCTCCTGTCCACTGTCCCTGTCTATCCTCAGCCAGTCAGCCTTGGGGAGAGCAGTGTGGAACCCTGACAGCGCTGGGAGAGGTAGGGTTGGGTGGCCAAGGAATTCTCTAGAAGGTGGACATTTGGCGTGGGTACTGGCCTCTGCATGGTGTACTCCTCACCACTGTGACCCCAGCTTCACACGTGTTCAGTCACTTGGGTGGCTTCAGTGTCCCCGGGAGCCTCAGACTTTCATCCACATGACACTCTTGGTCTTCACAGAGGACGGGGAATCTTGTTTCTTTCCATTCCTTTCCTTACTCCCCTCCTACAAGACAAAAATCTCCCTATGTAGCCCAGGCTATCCTCAGACTGGACATTATTATCAGGCGTCAGTTTCTCGAGCGCTCAACTTGGATTCATGGGTTTCTACACATGATCCTTTTTTATCTCAAATGTAGATGACTGTAAAAAAAAATCAGTGGATGAGGAGATTGTCTCTGTTGACATCATTTGGAGATAGAAGTCACATTCCAAATGATCCACCCATTGATAGGTGGAGCTCATTGCTTTCCATAAACTCAGTTCATCTACCATGTGGTCAATTTAAAATTTTTAATTTATTTTCTGTTGTGTGTGTGGGGGGGGTGTTGTATTATCTTTTGAATTTTTTTTTTTTTTTTTTTTTTTTTTTTTTTTTTTTGGATACAGGGTCTCTTCAGATCTCTGGCTCTCCTGGAATTCAGTAGGTAGACCAGGCTAGCCCGGTATTCACAGAGGTCTGCCTGACTGCTTCTGCCTCCAGAACACTGGGATTAAGCATGTACAGCATTCATGTCCCACCTAGACAGATGGAGGAAGGACTCAAACCCACTTTTATCAATTTCAAGAATGTAAAATTGGGCGGGGCATGATTGGCAAACATCTTTGAATTTTTTTATCAAGGCTAGCCTGGTCTAAATTGTAGGTTTCAGGACAGCCAGGGCTATGTACAGACACTATCTCAAAAGACCAAACAAAAACCATGAAATTGTGATGGAGAGGCACATTTTTGTTTTGAATTTTGAAAAAAAATTTTTTTTTTTTTTTACATAGGATCTCTGTGTAGCCCAGGTTGGCCTCAAATTCAGAGATCTACCAGCCTCTGCCACCACTGCCCAGCTTAGAATTTGTAATTTTCTTTCTGTTTCTGAGATGGGCATCTCATGCAGCTCAGACTGATCTGCATTCCCGTCGCTGTGGATGACTTCCAACTCCTGATCTTTCTGCGCTCACCTAATGCTGGGAGCACAGGTACGCACCCTACACCCAGTCTGAGAATTTTCTTTTTTGAGACACTGTCTCAGGATGTAGACCAGGCTGGCCTCCTGCCTTAGCCTTCACACTGCAGGGAAGAAAGTCAGTTGCCCCCACAGCCACTCCAGGCTACTTCTCATCTATAGGATCAGAACTACTAGTTTAGCAGGGGGTCTGGAGAGGCACCTTGGGGTTCTGCTACCCCGGGATAACACCTCACCAAGGCCTCTTCCCCCCACATCACCCTGGCTGTTCTCATAATGGTGGCTACACAGGTTGTATTCTTTAACTGTGAGAGGGATGCATCACATGTGCTCACTCATGAAATGTAACAAGAGGGTAAGACACTAGGAAACATCTGGAGGAGTCCCGCAGGGGAAGATGTGCAAATGATGCATCCATCTGAATTACACCCCCACAGTTCTCAGAGGGACAGAGGAGGCGAAGAAGGAGCCCTTGGTGGGCTGAGTCCCAAGGACAAGCATCTTGGTGAGGGGACTGTGGGCTCCCTCGGTAGCTCCCACATCCCCTTTGATCAGTGAATACCTCCCGCTTTGGATCCCAGCCAAACCAAGCCCAGCATCCTCCTTCCAATTGACTCTTAAGGAGCCATGTGGGCACACAGGGACACAGCTCTCCTCAAGGGGACAGAGGAGCTAGTTGGATGCTTGTAGAGGTGTGGCTTTCACTGGCCTTGCCTTTGGTCCTCTGTGTGCTGATGGTGTGACCTGGGAGAGCAGAGCCAGCTGCCTATGACTCCAGTTCCAGGGACCCAACATCCTGTTCCGGACACTGAAGGCACTGGATACATCTACACATTGATCATAATTTAAAAAAAAAAACAGAATCTTAACAGGCTAAGAGAAGTCCCTAGGTCCCTGAAGGTACCACCTTCAAAGGGCCTAACAGTTCTCAGCACGCTCCAGTCGGTTGGTGAAAGGCAGTGGCAATAAAGACAAGCCAGCCTGGCACCTGGCTCAGGCTTCCTAGGTGACTGTTGCCTGTCACATGACGCCCCACCGTGGGAAAGAAAAAAGTGGACAAATGTGAGTTTTTCAAACCTTTTGAAAGGGTTTCCCTGTGTTGTAACAAGTAGCTCCTTCTACCTCGAGGCAGACATGGGACCAAGGACAGAGCTGTTAGTGCTTGAGGAGTGGGGACAGGTCTGCTGGGATGCCCACCCACTCCGGTAGGAAGGCTGCCTCCGGCTTAAAGATTTTGAGGAACGGAGAATCCGGAAGGGTGTAGTTGGCTAGGTAGATGGTGTCACCACCTGCCAGGTAGGCAGCCCAAATCCCAAAGGTTCCAATAGTCATGACGGTGTGGTTACACTGGGTGAGGACCGCGAAGTCCTTGGCTGGCGACCCCTCAATGCCGTTGCCCGCAAACACCACGTCTCCTCGGGAAGCGTCGATGTTCTCACGGCACCAGTCCATACCGTTGCTTGTAACCACGAAGACTGGAGACGAATAACGTGCCCGGAACCTGTCCAGGGCCTTTTCCAGGTAACCCCGGTCAGCCACCACGCCCTTCCACACCTTAGGCATGACTCGCACATAGTCCCCTCTGCGCACGTGGACACCCACAAAGGTGCTGGGCTGGCTCCCATTCACCCGCAGACCACGCAGGAAGGCCTGGGCCTCCTCACGCACGTGGTCGTGCAGGGTGAACTCCTTCAGGATCTCTGGGCGCAGGTGGTGGTAGAAGGTCCAGGAGCAGGGGTATCCCGTGAGGCGCACATAGTGTCCCGGGATGTGGCGGTACCGCTCCTCCATCCAGTCGTTGAGATGGTAATTCTGCCACCGGATCTTTCTGGCCGTGTCGCTGTGCAACACCGGGAGGCTGATCCTGAAGATGGGCGCTAGAGCGTTGTGCATGGATGCGGGAATGAACGCCAGCCGTCCGTTCATCCTGGCCAGTGCAAACAGCGTGGCATATTCACCCATCTGGTTCCCCAGGCGGCCAATGGAATTGATCGTGAAGATGCCCTGCAGCTCGGGGCTCGTGGTGTTTTCCACGGACTTTTGAATCACCTGTAATTCCTTCTCTGACAGGGATTGGAGCTTCACTATTCGTTGCTGGAGGTGAATGATGGTGGAAGTCACGAAGACAAAGATGAGGAAGTGGGCCAGAGGAAAGGAGAAAGGTACCGGGGTGCTGGCCATGACTGCCAGGAAAGAAAGCAGGGCAGGTTACCTGGAGAGCAGCCATGTATGCATAAATATCTACCATGCATCGGGCTAATCATCTGGGTTGTGCCTCCTGGATGTTTTTGTTTGTTTTCTTTTGGGTTTGTTTGATACATGATTTCACACTATAGCTCCATCTAGCCAGAAACTGTGTGGCCTGATCTTTCTGCTTTGGTGTTTGGATTACAGAACACCTAATTTGATGTCCCTTTAGAGGGAAAGTGTGCTTTAAGTTCACACACGACAACAAGCGAAAAACCAGGGGCATTGTGGGAGACATAGAAAGGGGCAGGGAGACCTCATTCCAGACTCCAAAGCCTCTCACAATCTCAGAAGACTCCCAGTGCAATTAGTAACCTGTGCTGAGAAGGTTGTTCATAGGTAGTGTTACTCCTTTTATACAGACATAGTTTAGGCTGGATATGCTGGGATTAAGGCCTGAATGTATAAGGCTTTGGCAGCCTTCATTCCACATTGCCTGAGAATATCACAGAGCATCTTCTGCTTTATCACAGGACCCTCTTCTTTTCTCCACTGGTTGATAGAGATAGATTAGTTCCAGCCTGGCACAGTGGTACAGGTCTGTGATCCCAGCTACCAGGAAGACAAGATCGAATCCCGGCCTGGTCTCCAAAGTGAGTTCCAGGCAGATGCTACAAAGAGAAACCGTCTCAAACAAACAAGCAAGCAAACAAAACAAAACAAAAGTAACAGGGTGGTTGGGGAGGCAAAAGCACTGGAGTTTCCTTTTCAGCACCCACATTTGGGAGTCAGAGCACCCAGTGACTCCAGCTAAGATCGAATGTTCTCCACTGGTCTTTGCAGACTCTGCACACACACACACACACACACACACACCTTAAGACAAAGCAAAACAAAACCAATCTGTATACAATGGGACACCTTCGATCTGAGGACTCGGGAGGCAGACATTGCTGCATGAGTTCGAGGCCAGCCTGGTCTACACAGTAAGAGCCTGTCTCCGAATAAAACAACAAAAATAAACAAAACACTACAAAACAAAATTAGAAACTCTAAGTGGAATTTGATTGGCCTCTGGTACTGTCACGTGCCCCCACATCAGGGTCAGGAGCATCTCTACACTGAAGGCTATGTCTAGAACCTTCCTAACGCTGCGGCCCCTTACTACAGTTCCTCATTTGTTGTGGGAAACCCCCCAACCGTAAAATGATCTCCATTGATACTTCATGACTGTAAGTTTGCTCCTGTTATGAATTATGTAAACAAATATCTGTGCTGTTTATGGTCTTAGGTGACCCCTATGAAAAGGTCGTTAGACCCCAAAGGGGTTGCCACCCACAGATTCTACAGAAAGGTGAACTTTGTCATCTGCAGCCGAGGTGTGACCAACACATCTGCCAAGTTATCAGTTAGGAAAGTCCAGGTGAGACCAGTCACTAAAGATCCAGACCTGAGTGACAAGGACATTTTGGAAGCCTCAAAGTCTTCAGGTTCCCCACGTTCTCCAGGAGTCTCACCTCATTCTGGAGGACATGCAGTCGGGAACACTATGCATGCTCAGCTATCCAAAGTAGGCTTTGTGCAGGAAACAGAGAAAGTTTCTGGCTACCTTGGCCCAAGGCCTATAATCCTGACCACAGGCTTAGGCCCAGAGACTCTGAGTCAAGAGGATTCTGGCCTTAAATCAAGCAGTTTGTAAACAGATCAAAGCCTAGAGGCTGCATGGGGCACAGGTGTGTGGTTACAAAGTCAACAGCACAGAGCTGCAGGCCGGAATACAGTCCTCAGGCAAGGCATGCTTTTCTGCCCTCTCAGTGTCCCCGAGGCTGTCTCCACACTCAGAAGGCCGAGGCAACAGAACTGCCGAGTTTGAGCTAGTCTGAGCTGTGTGAGGTGCTTCAGCATACATGAGGCTTGGAGACATAACTCAGCAGTTCGATGGCTTGTGAGCACTTGTGTTTGAATGCCCAGCTCCCACGCAACAGCCTGCCAGTCCAGGTGTCTGTGACCACAGTGCAAACTGTCTCTGTACCCCAACAGCTGGTGCAGCGACAAGGAGATATTAGGGGATTGCTAGCCAGTCTAGCCTAACCAGAGAGACCTTGTCTCAAAAATAAGAGAGAGGAGCTGACAAGCTGGTTCACTGGTTAAGGACACTAGCTGTCCCTACAGGGGACCCAGGTTCGAATCCCACGCTCCATTTTCAGCACCCACATCAGGCGGCTCATGAACACCTGTAACTCCAGTTCTGGGAATTTTTTTAAAAAGATTTATTTATTTATTTATGTATAAGTACATTGTAGCTGTCTTCAGACACACCAGAAGAGGGCATCAGATCTCATTGCAGATGGTTGTGAGCCACCATGTGGTTGCTGGGATTTGAACTCAGGACCTTTGGAAGAGCAGTCAGTGTTCTTAACCAGTGAGCCATGTCTCCAGCCCCCACAATTCTGGGAAATCTTGAAACCTTTTGTCTGTCCTCCATGGGCACCTTCGAAAATGTGGTACACATAACAGAAGCAGGCACAGACTCATGCACATAGGTTAAAAAAATAAAAATAAGGAAGCTCTAAGTGAATGTCTTGGTGGGGAGTGTGTCTGCAGCCATGTGTGAGCACCTTAGTCCCACCTCAGCCTGGCAGCGGGGAGTCTGTAATCCTGGCACTGAGGGTGGGTCAGAACAGGAGTGCCCTCTGAGCCTGCCAGCCAGTGTAACCTGAGTCTGAGCTCTGGGTTCAGTGAGAGACTCTCAAACTAAGGTAGAAAACGACACTTGAAGACATCTGACATTGCATCAAAGACGCAACGACCTCCACATGCACAGGTAAGTGCGTGGAGAGGTGTGCAAGCATGTATTAACACGGGAGCACACACACACACACACACACAAACGAATCAGGCCTGTTCACTCAATGCCTGAGTGTGAACTGCATGACTCTCGAACAGTGGATCTTTTCCAGCTGTCAATCAACTCCCCTCCACCATTGGATAAACCTTTCCAGTTCCCTAAGATTTACTGAAAGGTCTTGCTGGGTTTTGCCAATTCCTCATCTTAGCTAGACTCCCTAGATCACTTATTTTTGCTTTTATCAGATTGAGTCTTACTCTGTAGCCCAGACTGGCCTATGTAACACACTAGGTTGCTAAGACTGGAAACATAATTGCTAAATTCATAGCAATTCCCCTGTTTCAGCACCACCACCACCACCACCCCCTCCCAGTGCTAGGGTGACAGGTGTGAGCCACAGAAAACAAAGGACAGGTGGAAAATTACCAACAGCTACAGAGCCTGAAGGAAACCAGCCGGGAGCGAGTGTGGTGGGGTCCCTAATACTAGTACTTGGAAAGCCGGGCGGTAGGATACCACAAGCCTGTGCCGGACTGTGAGTGAGGCTTTGTCGCAATAAAACACACATAGGCAAGAAAGACTGATCAGAGACAGGTCAGCAGAGAGCAAAAGGTAAGGACAGAGCAGGGGTGGAGGGGACAAGTGAAGCTACTCTGTCTCCCTGCAGGCTTAGTCTTTCTCTTTTGTTCTTTTCTTTTTCTTCTGTGCTGCTACTTCAGGCTGAGCCACACCCCCAGCCCTTCACTGGAGGATTCAAGGCAGGGGCTCTACCACTGAGCCACCCCCCCCTCCACGCCTCATTGGAGGATCCAAGGCAGGGGTTCTACCACTGAGCCACGCCCCCGACGCCTCATTGGAGGATCCAAGGCAGGGGTTCTACCACTGAGCCACGCCCCCGACCCCTCATTGGAGGATCCAAGGCAGGGGCTCTACCACTGAGTTACATCCCCAGCCTTACTTGTCACTTTGTTGTTGTTTTAACTTTGAGACAGTCTCACTAAGTTGCTTAGGCTCACTTTGAATTCATTCCCAGGCTAAGGTGCCTCAACTGGGGAGTGCTGAGATCGTAGACTGGTGTCATCAGAACAAGTCTGAGTCAACAATTCCGGTCCTTTTGCTTTTGCCTTCTGTCAAACCCAAAGGAAACTCTACTCCCCCAGATTCTGGCGCCCCCTTTCCCTCCACCAAAGGAGCTTAACTTCTCAATGTCTAAAGGGACACGGAGCTATATCACAGTGCTTCCTGCCTCTAGGTTCACTCAGTACCCAGGCTCCTCCCAGCTCCCCTAACCCCACCCCTACCCTAAACCTCTTCAGCTCCTGGCTTTTCCTTCTGCCAGCTTCTATTCCTATAAAAGCCCTACAGTTTCAACCATGGCTCCCTTGGTCCTTGTTGTGAGCAAGAAGGTGGGTATGACATAGTTGGCATAATAAAAGTTATCTTTTATTATATTGGGGATCATCACACAAGATTCACAATTCTAACCGGAGTCCTGAGCCTGTCACCCAAGGCTGCTCACCTGTGAGATGGACCTTAGCTGAAGCTCGCAGATAAGGATCCCGGGTGAGACTCTCCGGTCTCAGGGGAGATCAGGGTGGCGTCTCTCCGGGGTCTCCAGCAGTCCTGAAGATATGAGGAGCAATGCATTACTCTTGGTCTCTGTTTATTCACCATCAAGTAAGCCTTGTGGACTTCACTCATTAGAAGCTGTGCATCTGGTCTTCTTGAGTAAATGTATCAGTGCTATTAGGTTTCAAAAAAAAATCTGGGACAAATGGCTAACTGAGGTGCCTATTTAACATATCAAAGTGGACTGGCAGGCTCTCAGCCTTGCAAGTACCTACTACAAAGTCATCCTGGCTGGCATGTCTCCCCTAAACCTCTCCAGCCTTGACCTCCCTCTCTCTTCCTGCAGCTTCTCTGATTCCTGTATAACGCAGCCATTTTAGCTACCAGTCCTCTTCCCTCTCTCCCAATCATCACATGGTCCGATCTTGTTTGCTGACCTGGCTCAGTATCTTCTCCATGCCTCCGGCTGTTTCTGTTTCATATCTACAGCAGACCTTCCCCCAGCCACACCTGGGAGGTTAGGGTTTATCTGATGCTGAAACTGTGGGAGTGGTATATAATCCCTTCCTGTCCAAGGGACTCTGACTCTCCAAACTAAGCCACTGACTTGGTATGACTTGGCTCGTCTAAGGTACGTGTGGGCCATTTGTTTCTCCCGGCTTCTCTGCCACATAGCATACTTTAAATTCTAGAGTCTGAGTTTCCAGAAGCTTCTCCCCTCCACCTATTCCAACTATTCTTGTCTGTTCCATAAGGGTCTTTCTGACTCCTGCAGCCTGCTCTGCCTCTGGCCACTGCTTGTGACTCTTGGAACCTACTATGCCCCCCAGAGGCCATCAGGCATCTCTGTGACCTGCGACACCGACGTGGGCATCTACTATAGACACCCATCACCCTCTATCAGAATCCTTCCTTTCCCCAAGGCTCCCTAAGCCAGACCCTTTAGCTGCCTTCCTGGCATGTCTCCAAGTTCCTCTAAGAACTGCCTGCTATGTCCCGCAGCTTCCTTGAGCCGTCCTGGACCATTGCTAGTCTCTCACTCAGACCAGTTTGAAGCTCCTTCCTGGAGCTTTCTGTCCTCCCCTTTAGAGCTGCCTGTTCTGTCTCTTCCTTATGCCCCACGCCTACCTCTAGCTTTCTCACATCCTCCCGAGCCACAAAGAACCCTTTCTCTTCCCGGCTTAGACACAGAGATGTTCTTAGAGCCTCATTGTCTTCCTGAAAACTGCTTGGCCAAAGAAGGCACACTTGATTTCTAAATTCCCTTATCTGTGAACAACCTCTGCCACTGCACCAGCAAATGATCCCGCGCTGGAGAGATGGCTCAGCGGTTAAGTGTACTGACTGCTCCTCCAGAGGTCCTGAGTTCAATTCCCAGCAACCACACGGTGGCTCACAACCATCTGTAATGGGATCTGATGCCCTCTTCTGGTGTGTCTGAAGACAGCTATAGTGTACTCATATAAATATGATGATAATAATAATAATAATAATAATAATAATAATAATAATAATAAAGTCTTTTTTAAAAAAGAAAGTCCTAAACTTGTAAAAGAAGTTACCCTTACCTGTAGAAGAGCTCTGCATGGATTCCAGAGGGTGCTCTAATTAATGACACAAAATCAAATATCCACAAGCCTGGTCACACAGGTCTGCGATCCCAGTTCTCAGGAGACTGAGGCAGGAGGATTGCTTTGAATTTGAGGGCAGCCAGGGCTATAAGACCCACCTCAACGTAAAACAAAGCAAAACAAACATTTAAATGGTGTTTTAAAATTCCAGTAGCTGATTGGCCCCAGGGAATACCTCCTTTAGATTTTTGAGGCACAACCCTCATACTGGTGTCCTGTTTGAGAGATGGGGACAGAGGCTGGAGATGTAGCGTGACAAGTGACAACTGACAGAGACGGACCTTTGGTTCAATGTTCTCCCAACTCTGTCCTCTCAGGCAGGTCGGGTCCCCTGGAAGGGCCTGTGAGGCCTCCTACCTGCCTGCTTTCCTTGGGCTCAGTCTGTTCCCTAATGTTCCGCACTTTACCTCACCAGGTCTCCTAGTGGCCTCTTGCCTGAGGCTCTTTCCACTTCTTTCTGATATGCTCCTCCATGTATAAAATCCCTACTGTGTGCCTTTGCTGCACTGAACATCACACGCAAGCAGTATGCCCTCTACAGACACAGCTACCGGCTGCATCGGAACAGGGACAGGGGAGAGAAGCTCCCACTCTTTCCCATCGGTCACTGACTTAGCGTCAGTTTTGACAGCAGGAAGCTTTAGCTGCAGCCTGGGAACGGCCAGGTCCTGCTAACCTACTTGTCAGCCATGACCTCAATGAGATCAAATGCAAATGGCATCTCTCCCCGTGCAGAGCAGATGGCTCAGCGGTCATTAGACAGAGAAAGCGCACACCACAGATCTCAGGCTCAGTGTGGGAATTTGTAGATTAGGTTTTTTTTTTTTTTAAGACAGGGTCTCTGTAGCCCAGGCTAGCCTCCGCTTGCAGCAATCCTTCTGCCTCCACGTCCTACAGGCTAAGAGGACAGCTGTCAGCTTTCAGACCTTATGTTCAGTCATGGTATCAAAGAGACCTGGGCTCACGCTCTGTCTACATAAGCAAGGTATAGATGGAGGCACCGGGCAGAATTTCACAGTGAGGGACTCTGGGCCTGACTCAGTGGCAATGCCCCTGCCTCAAATCCCTCAGTGGGGGGCTGGGTGTGGTTCAGTAGCTCTGGGTTTCATCCCACCTAACACAGCAAAGAGGGTTGGAGCTAAGATAAGGAGATGGACGGCCCACCAGCTAAAAGGCCCGCTGTCCAAGAA